>NC_029790.2:15732386-15750425 GCF_000816755.2 Arachis ipaensis | reverse complement strand
AGACTATTTTGATAGTCCAAACGTTTTCGAACCATCGAATTCAGTGCCGTGTAACATCTATAAAACAACTCCTCCTGTTTTTTATTTTTGATAAAGTTGTAAAAATCGTACTGACTTATTCGATCAAATAAAAAATTTGCCCATCCAACCGCCAAATCGGGCCAAATTGTTATTAGTACCAAACTTTACATCAAAACATATGAGAATCGGTTTGACTAAAACCGGTGACCCATCCAGTTTTGAAAACGAACCGGATCAATTTTGTTTTTTTTTTTTAAAACCCCCTTTTCTGCCTCCTCCGTCTGTGTCGTCCCGGCCGCCTTGGCTCCGCCGTGCCTCGTCTGTCTCTGCCTCTGCTTCCTCCGTCGTCATCGTGTTGGCTCCTCTTCGAAGCTCTGATCTCTCTCGCCGGTTGCCTGCTCTGCAACAGCCCCAAGTTGGAAAACCGTCCCTGAATTTGTTTCTGACTTTCTGCTTTTGCAGTGTAGTGTAGGTGAGTCCATTTTTTAGTTATTCTTATTAATTTTTTATACTGATTTTTTGCTGTTTTAGTATATTAATGTATTTATATGTAAAACTGATTGATCTAATTTGTAATAGGTTTAGATGAGTTATATTTGTATGTAAGACTAATTGATTTATGTTCTTTTCCTTTCTTGAGGCTTGTATATTAAAGTTGGAGAAACTGAGATAGATAATAGAGCAGAAGACATACACTATAAAATTTATCTCCTAGCTTGATAATCAAATGATGAAGGGTCTTTCTTCTGGTGTTGTGTAGCACTCTTTAATTTCCTCAGTGGATTAATCACTTTGCAATAGTTTGATTTCGAGGTCAGTGGTAATAAATAAGAGTTTGTTTTAAAAAGAGAGAAAATGGGAAGGTTAACAATTAGAGGACTTGTACGGTGAAGTATTAACTTTGAAGGATCTTTGGCAAAGGAATTGGATCAATAGAAAGCTAGAATCTGGGAGGGCATGAGGGTGTTTCGGTTTACCTTAATCTGTAGCCTTTAGTCTTTCCCATGTGCTTATCTGTTAGTTTTAGTTTGTTGTTTGTTTTGAGGACTGTTTTCTGTTTGTATCTTATTGCTGTGCTTGTGACCGGGTGTGTTTCTGCCTGGATTTGTTGATTTTTTACTGCAACGCCCACCCCTTCTTTGGGCTTCTTTGTGAGTGGGTTGAAGTATGGGAAAAAAAGATTTCAACGTGGAATTTTGGTTTGAGTTGAAGGTTTTTTTGTTATATTTGTCTTTTTCTTCATTCAGGAAGGGTCTTCTATGTTCTGTTCTTTGGCCCTTTTGTTTTCCATTGCACGTTTAGATCAAAGATGCTAAAAAGTGCAAAAAAAAAAGGAGTCACTGTAGAAGATATATTGTGGCACATAAAAACATAATCACAAGTCACAGCCACACACTTAGGTTTTTCTAGAGGATTGTTCATGTTCACAAAAAGAATATTGGAATGCTGCTGTATTAGTTTATTTTCCAATGGAATATATTTCATTGAAAAACAAAAAATATAATTTTAGCTTTTGCATTGTAACGTTCATTTTCAGGGTGTTTTCTTTTTCTTGATTAATATCTGGACAATTGATTATTTAAGTGAGACCGGGTCAACCGGTTACCCAGTAACCCAGTAGTCCAACTGGTTTGATTACTAGTTCGATTCTGAAAACTATGGTTTATTTCCTTCAATTTTGTTTAGTTAGGGTTTAGGGTTTATGGATTGGAGTTTTGTGCATAAAACGTGGGATAAGTGGGCTTCCTCTAACGTTGGTCATTCTGGTGAGCAATGTCTTCCCTCTTAATTAACCTCTTAATAGCACTCTTTATGTTTGAGTTTTAAACTATTGTGTCGTTTAGGTCACCCTTTGAAAGCTGCTTTGTTGATTAATTATGACCCAACTGGACCCTCTCGCTTGTTATCTACCATGTAAGCACCACCATTATCCTCTGTTCTTCATATGATTTTTCCTTTTTTACATTATTTTGATCCATGTTTGGGTTCATTGGATGCTGGCAGTGCTGAACAGGAAGGAATCAAAGCCAATCCCATGGAATTGACTCACTTTCTAGACTTCATCAAGCGCAATCAACTCCAATCAGAAACCTTCATTATTGCCTCCAATGAGTGTAAGCTGCAATTTTTGTATTCCTTATGCTCTTAAGAATCAAGAATTTAGGGTTCTTGGATAGCTGAACTAGTGGAGCATATATGATGCTTGTTTAATTATGTGTGCAGTCTGTGAATAAGAGATTTAGCTTATGAAATTAACATTTAATTTAGAATGATCACAGGACACTGCTAGTGTGTATGTGCGAGCGAATACGGGTAGCTGATATTAGCTGCTAGTTCATATCCCTGTGATTATCGGATATATGGTGGATTGTAAACATTTGTACTGAACTTACAAACTACAAGGAACATATGTCTAGTACAAGTTCAAACTCCCAACTTCATCAGCTAACCCTAATTCTACAAGCAACTGGTAGCTTCACAGAATTCTTGATGAGTAATTGAGCTAGATTAAGGTTTCAGCTGCAGCTATTTAGCACAAAGTTTGAAATTTTTTGTTCTGGATTGTAGATGGGCAGGGTGATGCATGTTATAAGTTAATTTGCATTTGATGGTATAATAATGCATGTCATTGGACTCATGACTTTTTCAATGGTGCATTGAAATTTGGATGGCAGACTTGGTGACCTCAATTCACGAGAATTGGTTTAGTGGAAGGTGCATAAACACATCAAAGCCTGCTGGTGAAGGTGCAATTGTTATTCAAACGGCAGCATATATCTTAGTTGCTTTGTAAGCCATATTATTTCAGCTCCTTTATCATGGATTTTTACGATGCACTCTCTAACAGTTTATGTCTACATATACAGGTATGAAGGGTCCATTGGTCCGGCATCTCGTGCTATGGCGGCTGCTGATCAGTTAACTTGGCAATTAGGACGGAAAAATCTTTAGATGTGAAGTTGCACATCCACATTTGTTTGTATCTGTTAGGAAGAGAGCAAATTATCAGAATATTTATGCCCCTTTCTTGGGCTTGCTCAAATGAGAAAATGTTAATCACACATTAAGTACTGATTTTATTGTACCATAGAAAACCTACCAATTTTGTGTAAGATAATATAAGTAAGATTTTTTGGCTGATAAGCTAATCTAAGCTTGTTTCAGCAGTGTCATGCAGAACTTACGATATATTATTAGGGACCCAATTGAATTCTCAGGTTACCATCTGTTGAACTTGAAGCATAGACAATAACTTGATGAAATTTCTATGGTGCTGAGTGCTGACCTCCTTGTCCAAACGTGTCATCTACAGAACACGATGCGTGGAGAGTGACCGAGCGTACTTGTTTGTAGTGTAATTCCGTATCTCATTCACCTTTATTAAGGATAATGGCTAATGAAGTTTGTTAAGGTAGGTGGGTCACTGGGCCATTTTCTTTACGGGCTTATTGGGTTTTAATGTTTGTAATGCAAAATGGATATGATGTGAATTGAGGCCCAGAAAAGTGAGCAACTGTAGGTGTCAAAGGAATCATCAGAATAGTAATGACCCAATAGGTGAGAAAAAAAGAAAAATAAGGAACCATTTTAAGATGGATTTGTATGCAAAAAATACTAATTTGTTCTTTAATGATATTTTTTAAACATACATATTAAAAATTTTATTAAAAGTAATAGATAAATCAACTTGCTTAACGAAAATAAGAGTTTTTAAGAAAAATAACAATTTATTCGAAACTAATTTGGTGTTTGTTATTTTTTTTAATCCAAATTACTATAAATAACATGATTTATCTATTACTGCACCAATATTTATTTTTCTTCCATGGATTTTTTTTATTTAATGTGACAAAGCCACATTGTAGCTCCACAGTGAGAGAGAGAAGTACTCTCAATCACAATACTATCCTAAGTCTTAGCGTATCCACAACCTATTACAACTGACATATTATTTCCAAGACTCGTCAGCTAGAACATCAGCAGGCTCTCCTGTGCCTAACAAGCCTTCACCATAAACCCCGAAAATAGGCTGTCATTGCGGACAAACTACGTTCATTGTGAATTAACAACATAGCACTAAACCAAATTATAAGAGGATAAATACAAGGCAATGACTTGCACATTGAGAAATTATTGGTTTAGTGTTATGTTGTTAGTCCACAATGAACGATTAAAAAAATAACACCAAATTAGTTTCGAATAAATTGTTATTTTTCTATTAATCCTACCTGTCTAATATGCACACAAGAATAAGAATCGATTCAACATTGCTTACTTACTTGTCCACTCTCAGCTTCAACATGGAATTAAGTGAATTTACCCGTGCCACTAACTGAAGAACCTCCATGAAAATGGTGGGAGGAACTGTTGAAGGAGCTCAGATGCAGAGTAGATGCGAAAAGGAACCTCACCTATGTGGCCGTAGTCCTCTGGCAGATTTGGAAAGCGCGCAACTTGAAGATCTTCGAAGACAAAGCAATCACCTCGCAGCAGATCTTAAAAGCAGCTTCAGTGGCCATGGAAGAAATGTTGAGAGCACTATTAACATAAACCCCACCCCTCTGTTTCTTATCTGTTTATTCCAGGCTCAAGAATTTCATTATGGAGTTAGTGTGGGTGTTTTAATTAGAAATGGGTGTAGTGAGTGTATTTACAGCTTTGGGGACGTGTCATATTCAAGGTCTAACACACAGGGGGCATGTTACATGCAGCACGTGGGGGGCGTGACATGTGGTGAAGCCTGGTTAGTTGAAGCTACAACACGTAGGGGCATGCTGAGTCAGCACGCATGGGGCGTGTTGACACGTGGCTCACTCTGATTGGCCGACGAAGCAACACGTGGAAGGCATGTTGAGTGCTCCCCTCTATATAAGGCAAAGCTCGGTACCATTTTCATTGCGAAGAACAGTGTGATGTAGAGTGTTCTTTGAGTGTGTTTGTAGTGTAATGGAAGGTAATGTAAATTTGGTAGTATATCGCAACGGTGAGATTATACGGAATACTCATGAGGGAGTGAGATTTGTGTGTCAGAATTCGTTTTCATTTGTGGTTCCATGCACCATGATGTTAATGGAGCTTTAAAACGGTCTCTGTCAAAGCATAGAGAACGGTATGTTTAGGAGAGTGAGCATAATTCTATACTGGAATCCAGTTTTAGTTTTTGGTGGTCTAATACAGTTTGATATCATGCCGATCATTGACAAAGCGAGTATGTAGAATATGTTCCAAATTCACCGTCATACTCAGATGCGACAACCACAGATTGAGGTGTATGTTGAGTTTGAAAACGTAGAGGCAGATGAGATTCAAAATGATTTAGATATAGAGGATGATAGAGCTGCAGTGTACAAAGGAATGAATAGTGACAGCGAAGAGGACTTTGAAGCTACTTATGAAGCCGGCGACGAAGACGAGGATGGTGATGTGGGAATTGAGGCTGCAACGGAGAATGTAGTGGTTTATCCCTTGGGCAGTCAACCGATGAATATTCCACCTTTTCTGCGTAACTTGGATCTTGATGCCAAGCATGCACTGGAATTTTCAGAATATGAAAACATAGGTACGTGATGACTGAATAATACGTTTTTTGTAATTTATATTTTTGATTGATTAATGAATGATGATTTCTGCTTTCTGTAGGCATTGCTGATCCTGAGGACGGAGAGTTCAGGATTGGAATGGAATACAGTTCTAAAAATTCGGTCGTCGCAACAATTAGAAGTTACACTATCTCAAGAGGAGTTGACTATAATGTGTATGAGTCTGAGCCACAGACGTTCTATGCAAAATGCAAGACGTATGGGCGTGGGTGCGACTGGCTTATCCGAGCCAGCTTAATACGGAAAAAAGGTTGTTGGGAGATACGCAGATACAACAGTAGGTATACGTGCACAATGGGAATGATTTTACAGAATCATTCCAAGTTGGACTCAGATACAGTTGCTGAGGCTATAAGGCCATTGGTCGAGACTGACCCGTCCATCAAGGTGAAATCTATAATAGCGAAAGTCCAGTCAAGGTTCAACTATACCATCAGTTACCGAAAGATTTGGTTGGCAAAGCAGAAGTCCATAGCCAAAGTTTTTGATGGTTGAGAGGATTCTTACCAAGTTTTGCCATGGTGGCTCTTGGTCATGATTCAGAAGATGCCTGGTTCAGTTGTCCAAATAGAAACACGACCACTGTACAACGGGAATGAGGAGGCGTACGGTGTAAAAAATACTTCATTGCGTATTTTGGAGTTTCAATCCATGCATTCGAGCATTCAGGCATTGCAAGCCTCTAGTTCAGGTTGACGGCACACACCTATACAGAAAATACAAAAGTACACTTCTGGTTGCTGTTGCACAAGATGGGAACCAAAACATTATGGCTATCGCTTTTGTCTTGGTGGAAGGAGAGACAGCTGATGCGTGGAACTTCTTTTTCAGGAATCTGCGAATGCATGTTGTTAGAAGAGACAATGTTGGTATGATCTCAGACCGACATGAGTCAATCCGGGCAGCAGTAAATTATTTCAGAGGTGACTGGAACCTCCAAGAGCATGGTGGATGTTTTATATAAGGTACATCGGCAGCAACTTCTTAAGGGCATTCAGAGTCCCTCGCTTGCAAAAACTTGTTGTCAACATAAGGTATTCTTCAATGGTGGAGGAGTACAACATCAACTATAAGAGGTTGGAAGCAGGACCCTGCATACCACAGGAATCTGTCATAAGATCAGGCCAACCAGCATTGGCCCAATGCTGTAGTTGCTGGTCTCCGTGACCGTCGACGGGAATCTGCGATGGGACCAACAGAAAGTCAAACCACTCATGACCGGATGGAATGGTAAGTATGGGCTGACTATGCTGGCCGGACTGACCCTGGTGGTTGTGCTGAGAGTGGTGGCTGTGCTGATTGTGCCCACTGTGCTGACTGTGCCCACTATGCTGACTGCGATGTCTGTGATGACTGCCCTCGCCGTGGTCGCCGGACTGGACGTGGTGGCTGGATCCACTATGGTGAGTGTGATGGCTACCATGACTGGTGATCCAGTAGCTACGGTATGTAATAAGGAAACGGATCAAACACTGCATGCTGAGGTGGACCTTGAGGTGCAGGTGGCTGTGGTGCTGGTAGCTGATATGGATACTAAAGAACGTGCTCTGACAATCTCAGCATATGTCCGTACAAGCCCACATACCAATCCTAGTACTCCATTGTCGGTATAAAGTCCCAGTTCGGAAGGGGGTGCAGTTTCCCGCAGCCGAGTGTTTTGCTTGTTGCCCCATTTTGCTATCCATACCCCATGTAAAACTGTCATGTCATGAAGTTGCACTCCGCGAAGAGTGATGCAATGATGGTCCAGTGGAATGTCTCTTGCTACTCGCGGGGGAGGTTGTGCATACCCAAACTGACGCATCACTCGGTCCGCAGGGTGCCATTCGACACACTCGAATGATAACAACAGAGCAACGATGTCACATACCTCAAGATGTCCATGTAACTCGTCGGATATGATCAATCTGTCGAACGGCCGCCACTCAAATTGCCACATATTATTGGTATATTTGAACCCTAATATTAATGTTTGGAAATAGGAATCACATGAACCCTAAATATTTACCTCCTCTATGTAGTCTATATCCTGCCTAAATCTCGCTGCGGTCTTCAATAACCACGCTGTGGTCCGTTCCGAGTAACTCCACCTGAAACATGATTCAGTGAAAAAATTTTAAAAATTCACCGTAAATCAAACATGCATTGTGAATATAACACAGGACTAAAATAGGAATTATTACCTCATAGCAACTGGTATCTCAGCCGGTGGAAGGGTCTGTCTCAGTATGGGTGCAATACAGGGCATTCGCTCCCATGCCCAAACAAACAACAGATTAAGAGGGTCATCCATCTCCTTTGTATCATATCGTGATGCACGGCATAGTGCTCTATAAAGATGTGCGAGACATGCTGACTCCCAACTATAAGTATGGATCCGCTCGAAATCGCGAAGCAATGGTAGATACTTCGCGTGGGCATATGCGGTCGACTTATCTGTGAATAGGGTCGAACCCAACAAATAGAAAATTGAGTATCTGACTTTTCTCCTAATGGACTCAGTGTCCAATGGCTCTGCGTCTCTGATACGTCGAACCGAACCCAGCTTTATATAGGATTTCGAAGAACTACTAACTTCTGGTTTACGACCGAATATCGCGATACTCTGGCTCTGTAGGAAGTCGCTACTATTATTTATCCATCCACTCATAGGCTCTCCATCAATGGGTAGGCCAAATATATGAGCGACATCTTCCAGTGTGACAGTAACCTCACCCACCGGCAATACAAAGGTGTGAGTTTTTGGCCTCCACCTTTCCACCAGAGCAGCTAATAAAGAGTAAAATCCTCTTATCACCCCAATCCTAGAAACGTGATAGAATCCCATTAAGCGTAAGTAGTTTTCGACCACCGGGTTCCACGTCTGTAACGGATCCAGTTTACAAACCATTAAATTCCTGTTAGGCTGGTTCCACAAAAATATATTTATTAGTTTAAATAAATAATAATTCTTACAAATAATAAATCGACATCAATATATTGTTATAAATATTCACATATTTATTATAATATTTATTTATCAAAATATTTATTTATTTATTAATATTCAAATTGTTTATTAAACACATAGAAAAATAATTCCATTCTAAGAAAAATAATAAAAAAATTATATATTCACATTTATATAAAATAAAATATAATTATATTTTATTTTATATAAATGTGAATATATAATTTTTTTATTATTTTTCTTAGAATGGAATTATTTTTCTATGTGTTTAATAAACAATTTGAATATTAATAAATAAATAAATATAAATGATTTTTTTCCCAAAATTAAATAAAATATTTAATAATATTTATTTATCAAAATATTTATTTATTTATTAATATTCAAATTGTTTATTAAACACATAGAAAAATAATTCCATTCTAAGAAAAATAATAAAAAAATTATATATTCACATTTATATAAAATAAAATATAATTATATTTTAGAAATAAAAATTTTATTCCAAAATATTCATAAAATACAAAAACTAATAATTCTACTATATTTTTATATGTTAAATAACAAAAATTAAAAAAATTTAAATACATAAAAAATATAATTTATCAACTTACATAAACTGGATGATCCAAATAATTTATAATATGTTCTTCGAGTGTCGTATAATTACGTACTATTTTTTTAAATAAATACAAACTACTATTTTTTTCTATTTTTTTTAGCACCACTAAACTAAACACTATCCTTCTTTCTTTCCTCGCAACCCTTCTTCTCTCTAAACATTCACTAACAACAACCCTTCTTCTCTCTAAACATACACTAACATAAGATAGCCTAGTTCTAATGCATGAAATGGGGTGAAGGTCTCTTTTTTATCAAGGTTTTGAGAACCAGACCGGTTATTGAACCATGCTTTCAATCTTGCCAGAATCAAGCAATAATTCAGCAATCATCAACTACAATTTCAGATCTAAAATCAGTAACAGAAATTATCAGGGTTCTGAGAACCGGACCGGTCATCGAACTGTTTTAGTCATTGGTTCATTGGTTTATTGGTTTAACCGGTTCAACCGTGGTTCAACCGAAAAAATTGTTTTAAAATAAAATAATAAATAAATTATAAATAAACATCCTAAAATATAATTATAGTCTAATATAAATCTTTAAATATCTTTCAAATTTAAAACATTACATGAAATTTCATCAACTAAAACCATATGATCTTTATCAAAATACAAACTCAAAAGTTAAATGATAAAAAAAATATCTAAATATTAAAATTGAACATTATGCTTCTAATCCTAAATTATTTTACCCATTTATATAATAATTTAATCCTAATATTGAAGTATTTGAGAACAAAACCGGCATTTGAGATCTGAAGGAAGGCCAATCATACTTGACATGCCACCTGAGAGAACAAAACCATCATTTGAGAATGACAAGAAAAGTTGTTCATAAAACTAAAAGGTAACAAAAAAAAGATTGAACATATTTGGTCTATCCGAAAAATTGAGCACACAATCAAATCAATCACAGATGTTCATGTCATTTATAGCTTGTTGCAAAAAAAAAAAATGATGCCAAAGAAACTGAAATTTTTTTTCTAACATTAAGATCCGTTGACAGGCACAAATCATCAAAATAAGCTAGTTATTGAATCTTGAAGGCATGTTATGCATTCAACTCCTTCATTTTCATTAAACAAAGAATTGAGTCAGAGAACAATCTTCTAACTTAGTTATGAGCTTACCTGAATTTGCCCAAGGAATCTCCAAAAGAATCTTATAATATGCATTGTCAAAAGAAGTTGGACTTCCAAAACCTTTACTTCCAAGAGTGTGGGTTCCAGACAAAGCTACAAGTACTTGTGTTCTGTTGAAGAGAATCCCAAAAGGATAACAAGTTAACAACACATAAGTAAAATGAGTTCTAGTTAAAAGAACAAATAATATGCAGAGAATTTTAGCCAATAATGAATAGATTTCGTCTAAGCAAACAATCAAATAGCTTTTAGGTTAGGTAATTACAATATTTTGTTATTTTGCCTCGATACATTTTGAAAACAGCCGCAGCACAACGAGAAATCAAAAAATCATCAAGCCATCAGTAAATTTGAAAAAAAAATTTATAGCCATCACCAACTAGCAAATACAAGACAGATCCATCAGCAACAGGCAATTACAAAACATTACAAGAAAAATGGAACAAAAATTGAACAACTTTTAGAACTTCAATGAAATTAACAGATATGAAATTAACAAGACCATATCAGCAATTCTGCCTACAGCAATTCTGCCTACACCATTCAACAATATTGCAAAACAGAGTAAGTTTCCAGCATTAACAAAACACCAAAACACTAAATCGGAGTAACAGTTACATAACAGAGCAAGTTTCCAACATATTAGGTGTTCTGGACTAAAACAGAGTAACAATTACAAAGCAGCAAAAGTGCAAAACACTAAAACAGCAATATTAGGAGTTCTGGAATCAGAACCATACAGTCTAAGAAGACCGAAGCACGAAGAACGCAGACCCAAGACCCAAGATGAATTGAAGAATTATGGAACAAAAATTGAAGAAGAAGTTCAGAGAAGATGAAGACGAGGAGTCACTCACCTGGGTTCGAGCTTCCAGCGAAGACGAAGAGGATCTGCCGAGTGACTGGGTTCCGGACACGGGGAAGAGGTTGAAGCGGCCGTGCTGAGGACTTGGCGACGGCAGCGGCGCTGACGACCTGTGAACCGCGGCGACGATGGAGGGCTACTGGGCTAGGGTACTGGGTACGTTATTCCTTTGCTACAGAGGGCTAGGGTTCACGATGGAGTGAGAATGTGAGATCTGAGATGAATGAATGGGGGAAGAGGGGGGTGGTTCTGGCTTCTGGGTCACAAGCGGGTCGAGTACGCGGGTTTCATTTTTTTAACCAATTAAAAAACGGCGTCGTTTTAGAGGAACCGTCGGTTCTCAGCCGGTTCAACAGTTTTTCAACGGTTTTATCTCCATCGGTTATTGGAGGAGGACTGGACTGCTTGCATGGCCGGTTCGCAGTAAAATCGGTTTGACCGGCCAGTCCGGTCCGATTTTCAGAACCTTGTTTTTTATAGAGCCCAATACTAACGTTCGCTGCTTACCGGGGTGGAGGAGCTGTCCCCTGCATGGAGACAGCCTCCAACACGCCCACTTCGTGTTGCTGCAGCACATTAGGAAGGCACGGAACCTCTGCAAAACCTGCTTGATTCGCAGGCAACACGCCCACTGCGTGTTGCTGGAGAACTGACACGCCTCTGACGGACCGGTATCACGCCTCCTATATGTTAACTGTGACATCCACAAACCAGCAAAACACCTCCTTCCTAAATATTCAGCCAAAATATCAATACACGATCCATATAAAAAAATTATTTCTGTTTATTTTAATTCTCTATTCAGGTTATTTTCTTACACTTATTGAAAAATTCCACTACTACCCGTGTATATTGATGTAAGGACAAATAGGTCCCTGACCTTTTTTTGCGGATATTTTCGTCTCCGAAAAATAGAAAATACATTCATGTCCCTGAACTCTGTAAAATGTGGACAAATATATCCCTCCGTTGAATTCACTGCGTTTGACCTGACGGAAAACTATGACGTGGCAAAGGAGGAGCTGACCTATCCGTTACAGGATGACACATGGCTCTGAGCTTTTGGAAATTGGACATATTAGTCCCCAGGCAAGAAAACGACGCCGTTTCACTACCTTGCTAGAATAATCCACTCTCCTTGCTAGCTCAGCTTCTCTCCTCAAACACTCACCGCCTTTCAACCCTCTTCGGAGCCCTCCACAGCCGCCGCGGGTCTCTAAAGTCTCCACTCGTCTCCGGTGCCTGAACCGGGTCGGTCAATACTTCTTGGATCTCCGAATCGGATCACCGCCGCAGAGCCTCCTCCTGGTGGCAGACACCAGCAGCGACCTAGTATGGTTTTCTTGAAACAAAGATTATTTAATGATTTGCTCTATGTAACTATGGTGATGCATTATTTTTACCTGTTGGAATGTTCTAAGGGATGCCAAAATGGAGTCCCCAATCCAAACAATGTACTTCCTCTCTGGTGGTGCTACAACCTTAATTTTTATGCTACTCGGTGCCAATGCTGTAATCTCCTTGCTCATCCTGTCAGCAATGCCTGGGAACATAATGGAACCACCACTCAAGACAATGTTACCATATAGATCCTTCCTAATATCAACATCACACTTCATGATCGAATTATATGTGGTTTCATGGATTCCAGGAGATTCCATCCCAATCATGGATGGCTGGAAGAGAACTTCAAGGCATCGAAATCTTTCAGCTCCTATTGTGATAACCTGTCCATCTGGTAGCTCATAACTCTTTTCAACAGCTGAGCTAGTCTTCGCAGTGTCTAGCTCTTGCTCATAATCAAGAGCAATATAAGCTAGCTTCTCCTTCATGTCTCTCACAATTTCACGCTCAGCTGATGTCGTGAAAGAGTATCCACGCTCAGTCAAGATCTTCATCAAGGCATCGGTGAGATCACGCCCTGCAAGATCCAAACGCAAGATTGCATGCGGAAGAGCATAACCTTCATAGATAGGAATTGTGTGACTGACACCATCTCCAAAGTCCAAGACAATCCCTGCATAAAACAGAGCAAAACAACATCAAACCAGAACCTACAACCACACCAAGATCCACTCCCCATGTCTGTACTCCTACTCCTACGTGGACGGTTCCACCACAAGCGGCTTTACTCAATCTCAAAAAGTTGATTAGCAGCAATCTCTCCTGACTCTGAATCACCGTATGCTTTACATGCCTCCACCATATCCCCAACCTTCACATAGCCAATCACCATAGCCGTCCATGAAACTACATTCTTCTTAGACATTCCATCAAACACCTTACGAGCATCACCAATCTTTCCACATTTCCCATGCATATCGACCAAACAGGTTCCAACAAACATATCACCTTCAACCCCACACCTCAACGCCGAGCCATGGAGCAATTTTCCTTCGCAGGATCTGCACATTCTTGAACAGGCCTTAATCAAAGAAGAGTAAGTGTACCTATCGGGAAGAGACCCATGTGCCTTCATGCGAATAAAAGTACAGAGGGCGTCGAGAAAGTAACTTCCTTTGGTGTGGGCTCCGATGAGTGAGTTCCAGAGAAAGGGGAAGGGCCAAGGACGCGGTCGAAGACGACGGTGTAATATGAAGCAGAGCGGCAAAGGAGGCGGAAAAGAAAATGAAGCGGGAGATGATGAAGTCATCTTGCTCTAGATCTCATTGGATGATGGAGGCGTGGACTTGGTAGAGGTGATGAATGGTCTTGCAGGCCATAAGAAGGGTGGTAATGGCGGCAGTTGAATGCGGCGGAGAAGAAGGGTGTTGAAATATTGAATTCATTGGAAGAACGGCGTCGTTTTGGTGGACTGGGGACTAATACATCCTCTGTTTAGAAGCTCCAGTCCACGTGTCATCCCATAACGGCCAGTTTAGCGTCGCGGGAGCCACATCAGCGTTTTCCGTCGAGTTTAATGAGGTGACTTCAACGGAGGGGTATATTTGTCCACGTTTTACAGAGTTCAGGAACATGAATGTATTTTCTATTTTTCGGGAACGAAAATATCCGCAAAAAAAGATCAAGGACCTATTTATCCTTTACTCTTGATGTTTTAAGTAAATCTCATTTTTGTACTCTATTCTTTTAATTGAATAGAATTTAACTTTAAAAAAACATAAAAAAAAATAAAAAAATAATTTAAAAAATAAATTAAAATAATTAATTTACTAATCCATTTAAATAAATATTAAAAATTTAAATTTTATCTTCTACATCCCAACAAATTTATTAATCAATATATCATATTATCATTTAAAAGAAAATCAACAAAGGCGGTGCAGCTTATTCCCGTGGAACCGATCACAGAGGATCAGAAAATTCGCAAGCACGCAGGCCGCAGCCAGAGAAGACCACCAGAAGGAAGGAAGAAAGAAAGAAAGGTCATAGATGAGAAGAACATAACCTACATATTCCTCAAATCAAACACCTTTCACTTCAAGTTTCAACATTTTTTCCCTTTTTTCTTTCCCCCTATACTTATTTCACTGTCATCAAGTTCGAAGCACTAGTAGGATCGGGGATTTGAGGTATGATGAAAACACATAGGGCATCATCATGGTCGTGTTTAATAGTGATTTTGATGGTTTTCGTTCAATTGGGAGCTTCAGTGAGGACCGATGAGGCATATGTCACTCTTCTCTACGGTGATGAGTTCTTGTTGGGCGTTCGAGTTCTCGGTAAATCCATACGTAACACTGGATCCACCAAGGACATGGTCGTTCTTGTCTCCGATGGAGTCTCCGATTATGCCAAAAACCTTCTTAGGGTAAGTGAATCATTTCACATCGTAATTGCTTAATTTTTGGTCATCAATCCCAAAATGTTATTTTGATTATTATTTTTTTTTTCTCTGCAGGCTGATGGATGGATAGTTGAGATGATTAGTTTACTGGCTAATCCTAATCGAGTGCGTCCAAAGAGATTTTGGGGCGTCTACACAAAGCTCAAAATATTTAACATGACTAACTACAAGAAAGGTAACATTTTCTTGGGGGCTTTGTGTTATTGTTTAGTGTTATCTGGTTACAACAATAAGGAGGAAACTTGTAAAGTTTCTATTTAGGGTTAATTTCCATTTAGTATTTTACTATTAAGTTTAATTATCTTGAAACATTTCCTTTTTTAATAATATGTTGTTAGCTTCTTTTGAGTTAAGTCAAATTGGAGCTGGCAATTTATATTAAAGGATTTGTGCTTCCTCTCTTATTGTGGGATACGGAGCATGGCTTATTTGTTGTTTTTGTATTGAATTTGAATGTGCAGTTGTTTATCTTGATGCGGACACTATTGTGGTAAAAAATATTGATGATCTATTCAAATGTCAAAAATTCTGTGCTAATCTGAAGCATTCTGAGAGGTTGAATTCGGGAGTCATGGTGGTGGAGCCATCTGAAACCCTTTTTAATGACATGATGAGCAAAGTGAAGACTCTTGCGTCATATACAGGAGGTAAAACAATTTTTAGACACCAATTTGAAATTCTATGATTACTTGTTCCTTGAATATCGCTGTTGGAAACACCTATATGAGAAGTCGGTTCAAATTCGATAGCATGATAACGGTTATCTTCTTCTGTCTTTCTCCCTTTACAGGAGATCAAGGATTTCTCAATTCATATTACTCTGATTTTCCAAATGCACATGTTTTTGAGCCAAATTTGAGCCCAGAGGCATTGAAGTCCAGACCCATTCCTCAAATGGAGCGACTTTCAACGCTGTATAATGCTGATGTTGGTCTTTACATGCTTGCTAACAAGGTACTAGAATATAGGTAATGAGAGGATGTTACATTCCTTTCAAGTAATAGAGTCAGTAAGGCACATGCAATATATGCCCCTTTTTCTTCTCCCCCCTCTTAACTTAATGATATTTGATATCCTTATTCATACCAGCTTCATTTATCTGCCTAATGCCGTAATCTATATTTCGTCTAGAAGAGTCCTATACTTCAATACACCTGACGTTTAATTACTTTTATTTCATCAACGATATGCGGCCTGTTGTCCCCAGATGTTTTGTAATAATTCAAATAATATATACCATTCAGGTGATCTACATTAATAATGACATATTGACAAGAGGTTATTTAGTGCTGCTTTTGAATTTTTAGTTCAATAATTTAATCAATATGATATTTTTTCAGTGGATGGTTGATGAGAATGAACTCCGTGTGATTCACTACACACTTGGCCCTCTTAAGCCCTGGGACTGGTGGACATCATGGCTTCTGAAACCTGTTGATGTCTGGCAGGTATTTCTGCAACTTACTATCCTCTTTTGCGCTTTTAATGATATTTGAAAAATTGTTGTCTTCCCCATTTTTCTCTGTACCATGCTGCTTAGTTTGAAGTTTGTGATAAAAGTATGCTGACTTTTTCTTTTATGGTTATGCAGGATATAAGAGTACAACTTGCAGAATCCCTTCCTGGCACGGGAGGGGGCCAAAATCCTAAAGAGAGTTTTCTTGTGAAGTTTCTCTTTCTGCTACCACTCTGTGCTCTTCTCATCTGCTTCTACCATTCATTTCTAAAGGTCAGCAATCATGGACTAATATTTTTCTTTATATCTCAAGCATTGAGCAAATGGACTTTAAAGTAAGTATCGGAATATTGTATCTCCTGCAGAATCAAGGGTCTTCATTTTGTAGAAGCTCGCTATGTGATCATTTCAGACGCCATTATTACAAGATTAGATCAACTGGACCACTTACATATACTAGTATTTCGACATCAACAATCAGTTCGTCCCATCAGGTCAGCCTTTTACGTCCTCTGTTTTCTGAATGGGAATTTGGATCTTTCTCATCCGAGGCTCTCACATGCCAAATACTGCACAAGTCATCGTGATTTGTGCCTTGTGTCTATGTCTTAATGTCTATAACTTGTTATTCAAAATGCTTAGACTTATTATTTATGTATATTTGACAATTGACTCAATAAATTCCTTTTCTGTGGTGTTGAACAGCTCTTAAATGGTTCTCAGTTCAAGGTTCCTGTCTATTTGGGAGGCATTTCCATCTGTGTCTGTTTTATGGCTGCAGTGGTGTCTCTAGGAATAGCTCTTGCGATTATTCCTCGGCAAGTGATGCCATGGACTGGTTTACTTTTGATGTATGAATGGACATTCACAATTTTCTTTATATTATTTGGAGGTTATCTCCATTTGATTTATCAGTGGGGAAAGATTGTGGCATCAAAAGCAGTGTCGTCCTTGTCGCAACCTGGGTCTTCTGATTACGATTCAGGAAAACGTATGACCTCATGACCAAAGCTTATTTATTGTATTATCTTTCTTTGAGTTTTGATCTCAATATTTGTATTCCATATAAAAATTTTTTTGACATCTTTTTATCTTTTTGGGGTATTTACAGGTCATCAACGACAAGCCTCATCTTGTGATGCTACTACGTGGTTCTATGGTTTAGGGATGGCCTTTCTGGCAATTGCAGCTCCATCTTTGCCTTTCGTTTTTGGAATAACTGCCCTGTTTGTTAGGTAACTTGGAACTAAACTTATTTAGAAGGAGAGCTCTAATAGAAGCATGCATAGTGTAAGCCATCATGATAGATCTAGTTAAGACACTTGAAATTTTTTTCAATGTCAATTTCGTCTTGGTGATTCTGATTACTCTTATCAGATTCAGCTTGAGTTGTGGTTTGTCAACCAATATTATCTCTTTTCAGAGATGTCATAGTATCCCTTCTCCGTTAGTAGCAAACAAGCCCTTAGTAGTTGCCTTCTCCTGTAATTTGTAGTTTGTTGGTTCATTGCATAGCAGTAGCAGCTACTTTTAAGTTCTAAGTAGTTTTTAAGTTGAAAATGAGCATTGCCCTC
>NC_029790.2:15729683-15732283 GCF_000816755.2 Arachis ipaensis | reverse complement strand
TTTTTTTTTTTTTAATGAAACTAAAGTAATGCTTATATACTTTTAACAGGTTAGGATTGATGGTTGTTGGGGGCATAATATTGGCATCTTTCATGACATATGCTTCTGAACATCTTGCCATCCGTTCATTTCTGAAAGGCCTTGAAGAGTGGGATATTGCTAGAAACAGGACTTTCTGTTTCTTATGCTGATTTGACCATAGGAATTGGTGGTGTAGACTGTGGTAGATATTAATTTGCTTCATTCATTCAGCAAATATTTGTATCATCATAGTGGTGTTAGTGGCAAATGTAATGTAGAAAAATTTTGTCACCTAGCAGTTGTATTGGCTCAGGTCCTGTTGTAGTAGTATTATTTTATATTTTATATATTCTACCGTCCGTTTCAAAATCACTTTCGCTTTGATTTTTCTGATACATTAAAAAATTAATGTATTTTGACTTATTTAGCATCTAAGTACATTGATTTTTTAATATATCAAAAAAGTTAAAACGACAAATATTTTGAATCGGAGGAAGTATTATTCTTTGGTAGGTGTCGATATATTGAAAAATGAAAATTGCATGGCATTGAGACTTGAGAACTGCTATCCTTGGTTAACATTCATTTAATGCGAGATTGTTCTGTTCATATGATCTTGAAATAGGATTGGTTAAGACCATCTCTTTGTGGCCTACCTGTCATAAAAAGTAACTCCACATCAGTTTTTGCGTCATAAACAGTAAATAGGAACTCAAAACATCTTTCTCTTCTCCATTAAGAAAAATTAATTTTAGTTCCTGTTATGGTCTCACTTAATTAATTAATTAAAATATTTAAAATTAATGTAATTAATTTTTTTAATAATGTAATTTAAATTTTTAAATTTAAAAATAATTCACTATTAAAATTATTATTGGTTACAATGATTCCTTCTAAGCAGAGATTTTCTTCTCTTGAAAAATGTGCTGGGACTGAGTAGTGATACTCTAACGATAGGTTCCTAAAATGTCAGAAAAAAGTGGAATGAACCAGTCGCAGTTGGAGGTAATTCACATTCCCATTTTTTTCTTTTGCATCTTATGTATGAACACTTCTCAATTTTCATATGCGTGTAAGGAAATCAGCTCAGTTCAAGAAAGTTGCCACGGTGTTATCCAATAATGATGGTTTTGAATGATAAATAATAATTAATTATAAGATAATTGGAGCTGGTTAAGCCTTAACAAGGCAAGTAATGAGTAATGCTAGTTGGCTACAACTCATATCCCTTTTCTATATCATATCATATATCTAATCTAAAAGTTAATAAAAGAATGGAAGAGATCTACAATTATTTACAAGATCAATGCTTGTCTGAAGCAAAAATATTAAGGTTCATTGTTTGTTCTTTTCACCAATCTATCTATGCCTTTTTCTCTAAAAAAGAGGGTCAATTTGTTTCTTTTGGCTATATGCTTTTTTCTGCTCCATCTTTGTGGCAATGTCCCACGTCAATCTGACATTCACAATCTATCTATGAGAGTGGAATTACAATGGAGAATAAGTGGAACTAGCACAAAGAAACCAAACTGATTCATCGTCATTATATTGAGTAAACTGTAAACTCAATAAATAAGCTTTATGAGAGATTTTAAAACGCGATAAAACGAACTAAATATTAAATATATATTCTAAAACAAGACTTCAGAAATCAGATTTTAATACAATTTTTTGTAAGCATTACTAAAAAATATATCTTTTTATTCTAAAATTTTGATAATTTTATATTAAGTAAATTTTTTAAAAACATATTTTGTGAATGATCATATTATTTTAAAAAATAAAAAAAATGTAGAGATCAAATTTTGTTTCGAATTTTTTTGTGCATTTGTTAAATATTCATTTAAATATTACCACAAAAATTTGGCTTAAATAGATAAGTTATTTGATAAATAAAAAATTTTTTTGTCACTTATAAAAAAATATATATTGATCATTTCATCTTATTTTCAAAATATTCAAAAGTTATTTCAATTACATCTTTTAGAATTTTTTTAGTCAATACCTAAATCTTTGGATACCAAAATAGTAATTCACTATATTTATATATCTTTCAGTTTTAGTGTAACAGCCACTTCTATTTATTTCTATATTAAACAAAGATTATCTTTTCAATTGCCCTCATTGTTGAAGTAAACACAAACAAGTTGAGAATATCTCAAGTGGTTCACACTAAAATCGCATTATGAATTATGCGTCTTGGTCAGTTTAATTAATCCAACTGCCATTGAAGTTATCAGCAAACAATAATAAGATTAAAAGAGTCATCACGTTTTGGTTTGTCGTTTTATGGCATTTGATGAGTCACAAAAGCTAATAGAAATTAGATATGATGGCCGGTTTTATATCACTTTTTTTAATGTTGTTTGGTTGGTGCGCATCTCTTTCCTCAGGTGGGGCACATACACCAGCTTAGCATTTTAATTATCTAACAAAAATATTACTTGTACACTAAAATCGGTTGTTAATATATTTATATATAAATATATATTTAGTTTAATTTATTTTTAATATATATTTATATTTTAAATATATTTTATACTAATAATTAATTTTAATAACTAATTTTAATATACACG
>NC_029790.2:15712906-15729005 GCF_000816755.2 Arachis ipaensis | reverse complement strand
TGTTTGCACCATAATTATTATATTATACCTATCTTGATTCTTGAAGGTCATAGCGAAGTATCACACATCAACTATAACTAATGTTAATTTTTTTTTGTCTACGATATTTTTTAGTTTAATAAATTAAACATTAATTTATTATGGATCTAAATTTTATTTAAAAGTTATCGTTAATCAATAAATTACTGTATACACAAAATAAAATTTAAACTCTCAATACTTATTTAAATAGACGAATAAATTAATCATACGACTAACTCAAGTTGGTTCAACTAGTGTTAACTTTAATTAGATGTTTATCATTAAACAGCACTTGTATAGTAACATACCATTAATCTTGTTTAATTAAAGGTGATGTGTTGTAATAAGATGAGGACATGTGGTACTAACGCAGGATATGTCTTCATCCTCTAAGAGCAAAAAAGAGAGATTAATACCGAATAAAGATTCCAAAATTAAAATTTTAGTTTCAGTCTCTATTCATCAAATACAATACTTAATCCTAATTTTTCGCCCGCAGTCGCAAAAAACAAACACGATCTAAAGTGTCTACTATAGACTCAACCGACTTAGCTAGCTTTTTAATTAGTTCCTAAAATTCCTGAGTTTTGTGAATTATAGGCATTAGGCAGATTTGATTTATTTAATGCATTTAATCCGTTAGAATCAAACAGTACTCATAATTCATGAGCCTTGAGGCCCTCCTGAACGTGGTGAGCACTCTGCCATTGAAATTCCTGGCTACTAGAAACTGAATCAAGTAACCGACAAAAACTCACCAGTACTATTCCTCTCTATCATGTATTATGTGAATGCTGTTATATATTAAAGTTCCTACACAATGTTTCTACAAAAGTATACTAAATCTAATTTTTTAAATGCATTTATTAAATTCTAAAAATTGAAATCTTTTTTACTAACAGTAATTTATGCAGTATGTAAATGTATGAATCTAGCTTGTATTTCGTCTTGATTCGTTTAACCATATTAACTAGAGGCATCGCTGTATCTATGTTAAAATTTGATACAATTACTATGTATATAATAAGAACTGAATTGAACAAGAATTAATAAGGAAGATAAGAGACTTGAGTTCATTTAATTTCTTTTGGTAAACACAACATATCTTACATATATAGTTCTGGGAATGATAAACTTGCTCAAAAGACAATAAAATGAGAAAATTAATTAATGACCATCATGATAGATCATCCTCTCCAAGAGAGATGTGAGATGGAAATCAATTCAATTATTTAAATAAAAGCCAAGCATCAGACTTGCCTAGATCAGAGGGCAGAACAGAACCCCCAGGTCAAAGGTCAAATGTCAGATCATCACTACTCTCTTATCTTTGTGGTGCTGTTATATATATTTGGCCACGGCTCCAACAACCCCAGAATCCGTAGCAGTAAACACTTGAATGCTGCTCTTCTCATCTTCTTCTTTCTCTCTTTCTGCTGCTGCAGCAACAATTACACCGCCATGTTCATGGCAAATAAAGATTATTGGATTTGTTGGGAATCATATATGATATATCCCAACAAGGCAAAGATTTCTTAGTACGATGATATACTAAGTACAAGGAGCACAGACGGATGATACCATGAACCATGCTCATATATATAGGGCTAAACAACATACAAACAATCTCATCTACGTGGCCGCATTACATTATTAGTTATCACATAGTTGTTGTTTTCATCATTTTTTTTTTTTAAATTATGAGGTGATGTTTGATTTACTTGTTAATATATTTATTTTTTTAAATGATGATTTAAACTGTTAATATAAAAAACAGTTGTTTTTGCTGCTATAATTATATAATTAAATATATGCGTAAATTTTGAAGTATATAATTAAAATCATGCATTTGACATTTCAAACTATGGTCTGTCTTTGAAAATAACCAAATCAGGTTCCTATACCCTAGAGGATTAGGATAAGTGGAAAGGAATATTCCAATTAGCAATTAGAATCTACCTGCTACATTCATTATTGGACTGGAATCTGTGGTAACGGACCCCACTAAACGAAAACAAATTACTAAAAATTATTAAGAAAGAGAGCATAATGCAGCAGGTAGTAGTTTAAATGTACTTAACTATATATAAACTAGTTTTTCTAATAATATCGACATATTTATTGAACCAACGAAGGTTAAAGTGTAGTAGAATTCCACTCTCAAGAAGAGAACCAAGATTCAGATTCTAGAAAGACAGTTAGCGGAATTGTTTCTTAACAGCAACAGTACTTGAAGGTAGAAATACTTTAAAATTAAAATCAAAATAGTTAATTATTTAATATTCAAAAAATATTTTATGTACTACTTTTCGTCTATATTATATATGTACACTCTTTATTTATGGTATTAACTATTAGTAATAATATGACATGAATTATAACTCAAATGACATAATCTTCTATACTAATTTAAGAAGTTACATGTTCAATTTTTTTTTTCTTTCGTTAAAAAAAATTATTAGTAATAATATAAAATATAAACAATTTATCTTTTATCATAAAAAATTAAAAATTAAAATAAATAAATAATGGTATGTGCTGCCAGCATACTGATGTTGGACAAGTGGCATGGATATTTTGATGCATCAACATGGTGGACCTTACCTGGCCAATTCTCTTGTCAGTTGATGACTAAAGCAAAGAGCACATACGCACCAATAATTTCATTTCATTTCATTGTTATGTATACCTACTTTTGTCGCATAATTAAATTGATCATAAGAAATTAATTAACCATTTAGTAATTTTCAATGAAGCAAGAACTCACACCGACGCAGATAACCTAATGCTGAATAGAAGCTATTTGATTCAAGATTTTTTGACATTTTTAACAATAATACCAACTCCATTGAACAAGAATGGAAAATTAATTAAAAGACTCGAATAAAATAAACGATTGTAAAGTACAATTTAAATTGAGAATGAGTTGGAGAATCGCTCTCTTTTACAAATGGATCAAGTGAATTGGTTGTCTCTCCCATAAAAATGAAAAAGTGAATCTTTATATAGAGAAATAAAAGTATTATGAAACTGTATGAACCGTACCCTGGTTGCTGCTGTTATAAGAGTACGGTTATTCCCTAGCTAGCTAATATCTACACAAACAATTATGGAGTACCTTTTAATCTCAAGTTAGTTAATAATACTAATAATAGATTAATGGGATTATGGTAGACCCAAATTTGATTATTTGAGTGACCACTATTGACTATTCACTATCCAGTGGCTCACCATTAAGCCTGTTTTAATACTTTGCAACTGCTAGTAGGGTAGACCTTTTCATTAAATATTCATTCTTATCCAAATTCATTGCAATTTAGCATGCTTCCATTATGTACAAAATGTTATTTTACTCAATATAGTGTTTTACTTTACAGAAAGCTAATATCCAATAACAAGATATGTATCATGGATCCTGTACGGACATTAAAAAAACGTTTTTTTTTTCTATTTAAAATATTCTATATTTCTCAATTTGAATGACAGCAGAAGCAATTACGTGATTTTTTATATTATATATCGATTTTGCAGGTAATTTGATTGTTTCAAGGCCTATCTGAAACAGTAGAGGTATTTAAGATAATTTGACGTCAGCTCTAAAATGGCAAGTGAGGTACTTACAAAGGATTTCAATATTTAAATTAGTAAGTGTTTAATTAGATTTTTAGTAAAATAGAGTTGAGAGATATTTGAGTGTGACAGAATATTTATACAATTGAGATGATAATTTGACTATCACTTTAAAATTCTCATATCTATAATGATGAGTAGTTATTATTTTTTCATGTTTAGAAAATTATTGTTATCCTACATTTCAAATAATAGGGAGTTTATAGGCATGCACATTAGTGCAATTGAGATGTCTTTTTTTCTGTACAAGTCAGGTCGAACATGGGTCGTGGTACTCGTGCCCCAAGTAAGTTGGGTAGGTTAACCCGTGTAGTTTTTAAATTGATCTCCTTGGATTTGGACAACTTACACTGAGTCCATTAAGGATGGACCAGCTCTTTTGGGCCACGACTAACTATTTGGGCCACGGTATGAACAGTGTGCCTGTTCGAGGTCGAATTTGGAGAAGTTAGATCTCGAGCAAGAATTGGTTGTTTAAGCTAACAAGTCGCAATTTTACTGAGTCGAATAGTTGTTCGACTATCCATCCCGAGTTGTTTTGATTCATACAGATCGGTTGGTTGGAGTTGGAGCCTTCAGGGTTGAAGTCGTATTCTCAACGTGATTTGTAGCTCCAAGTCGTCAGAAATCTCGACGTGATTGATATGTGTATCATTTCAGCTGTTCGCGTGCTTTTTCATTGCTTTGGTAATTGTGTTCATCTTTCAAATCAGAATGAGATGATCTTTTTATTCCTGTTAGCCATTTATTTATAGCAATTTTCTTCTCATTCTTCATATTCTTCAATTTTTTGAAAAACTTGTAACATTCTTTATTTTTTCATCTTCATTGTCATTGTATCTTCTGATTTCATTAAGTGTTCTTCATCTTTTATCTTTCAGGTTAGTCTCCATTTTCTTTCTCATTGTATTTTTGTTATTGCTTGTTGTTTTGTCTAATTGATGTTCTTATAATGCTAATGCTTTGAAGATGAATGGATGTTAAAAAAAATAATTCCAAATAAAAATAATGATTTTTTTCCCTTTTAGTTGCCTTTTTTTTCTGGTTATGGCTAATTGTGTTGTGGGATTCTTACCCGTCAGAGATAATGGTGCTACCTTTGGTGCGGTGGCACCGTCATTGTCATAGCCATATGTGCAAATTTGGGGTAATTAGTAAATAATTAACCAATAAATTAATTTTGGATAAGTGACGCATACGCGCACTTCCGCGTACGCAGATATGCTATGTGTACGCGAAACCCCTGTTGTCTGAAAATGTTGATTATAAGTTTTAAACCATTTCTCAAACTTTCCAAACCCCTTTAACCCTTGTTTAGGTTCTGTTAGTGAGTTTTTAAGCTTTAGAACAAGGGTGAATAGGTTGAATGAGTTAAGAAAATATTGAGAAGAATTTGCAGAGTGATAATAAAATATTGAGTAAGAAGTAATTGATAAAGATAATGATAATAATAATGAAATGTTATTGAATTAAGAGATATTTAATGATGTTATTGACTATGAAGGAAGTGGAGTAAGGTGGAGGATGAACTTGAACATGAAATTGAATCTGATTGAGAGATATGTTGAGATACCGAGTAAGATGCAGTGGCGTTATCCACTTGCTCCGGGTAAGAGATGGAGAAGAAGAATGATGAGAACTGAGTTTGATTATGAATTTGAATGATTATGAATGAATTGAAATGATATTGAGAATGAATTTTTGTGAATGAGATACCTGGTAGTGGCAGTAGTAGTAGTTTGTCCCACTTGTCCTGGATCAGTGATTGAGATATCTGGGCAATAGCAGTAGTAGTGGTTTGTCTCACTTGTCCTAGGTAAGTGATTGTGACGCCTGAACAATAACAGCAGTAGTGATTATTCCACTTGCTCTGTGTTGAGTTCGTAAACACCCGCCTGGATAGTATAAAGTAGTAGTGGTTCAGACCCACTTGCTCTGCGAGGTGGTGTTTCTGTCCAAGGTTAGCTACTAGAACATGTCGGGCTGGCTATATAACCAACAGATTATATCATCAACCATAGGATATGCATACATCATATACATTTATATGTTTTACTTGAGTGTGCATTACTTTAGTTTGCCTAATTCATTAGCCATGATATCTGCTATTTGTCCTACTTGCTATAATTGTATTCTATCTGTGTTTTTTTTTTTGCTTGTCTTGTTTGTCTTTACAATTGAGAGACCCCTCATGCTGGCAGAGGTGACGCTGAGAGTAGTTCCACCGGTGATTCGGAGGGTTGGAGGGGACAAGAAGTGAAATGCAGGTTAACGTTAGATTAGAACTTGAACACCTTAGATACTTTTACCTAATTTCTGGTTTAGTTGGATCTTAAGTTTTAACCTGAGTGTCGAAGTTCTAAGATTGCTTCTGGCTTTTTCGAGACCTTTTATATTAACTATGCAGGCACCTTTACCATACTGAGAACCCCCGGTTCTCATTTATACATATTTCTACTGTTTTTCAGATACAGGTCGAGAGGCACCTCGTTGAGCATTCTGGAAATTCTTGGAAGTGAAGAACTATTTTGGGACTTAGTGTTTGTATTTTGTTTATGTATATATATGTAAATAGATTCTCCGCCCTGTATTTATGTTTTATGTCCCTTTTAGAGGTTGATATGGAGAAACAGGAGTTCATATTATAGTTTGAGTTATATTTTGGGTTATATATATATATATATACACACTCTGGCCGGCCTTAGATTCACAGGTCAAGTCTGGAGCTTGATATTTGTATATTTTTGGAACTCCGGTCCTTATGTATATAACTTATCCTTCTCTTTGATCTTTTTGTCTGTTTTAAGCTTATCCGTACGAGTGTGACGCGACTTCTGTTACGATTTTGTTTAGCTTCTTTTCAAGGCTCCTAGTTACAATTTCTTTCAACTATATTATATAAGTATTTTTTTTTTAGAGATTGTATCGCCTCGCCACCTCTGATTTACGTCCTAGGCGTAAAGCCCTGTGTGGTAGGGTGTTACAATATGTGTTTACTATGTTGAGTGTTTTGCGTGCTGCCATTGTTGAATGAAGTGTAGATGAATAGTTTTCATCTTTTGTCTTGGATTGTTGATGAGACTGGCCTCTTTTACCAGTTATGTTAGTCGTGTTTTTCCTTTTGTAGGTGCCCGACCTCCGTGTCTCGGTTTGTAGCGTTTAGAATGCCTCCTAATGTGCTTGAGAGCGTAATGTGGGTAGATACAACCTTTTAGGAGCTCTCTCGGTTATGGATAGAGAAACTTTAGAAAAGTTTTGACTTATCCATACCTTTTGTAGTGATAGGAATAAAGAGAAAAATTACAATCTATTGGCCTCTTAACCCGAGGAGAGGGTGTTCTACCTTCTTATCAACAACTTGGATCCCCACTTTTTTTTATGTCTATGAATGTTTCATCAATAGATTAGGTAATAAGGTCTCATTTTTTGACTTTGAAATGGATGTCCTTTTCGCTTGTAAGGTTGTCCCAACTCAGTTTCATCCCAACTCTTGGGCTTTTATGCATGGCTACCAAGTCCTATGTCAAGCCTTCCGACTTCCTATTTTTTTTTTTTTAAGTTTTCTTCTATTTTTTTCATCTGACCAAGCCTTTCAGTTTTTCCAAAAGATAGCAATAGACTTCTTTCCAAGCTCAACAAGGTTGGAAAGTGTTTACTATCTTTGAAGACTCTTTTCATGATTTTAAAAAATATTATTGTAAGTTGCAATCCCGAAAAGATTCCTGGGCATTTTGGTTGAATAAGAAGTCCAAGTACATGTTCCATCTTTATAGGAACTCTGAACCTGAGATCATTCGTTATGACTTAGAGGATCTTACTAAGAAAGAAGTGACAATGGTTGAGATGTTCGAAGATGTCTAAACTGAGCTAGGTAGACTTTTGTAGACTATGGCTTGTTTCTTTTGTGTATATGCCTTCTGAAGTAGGTTCTCCTTTTTTGTAGAGAGAGAATGGTCAGCTCATCTGAGGCGTATAAGAAGTTGAAAGCTTCCAAGAAAAAATTATCTCAATGCCAAGCTCAGCTCGAAATTCAGAAGGTCGACGATCAGTTGGGTACTACTTCTTCTTCCGAGTTGGCACCCTCTTATTTACCCATTGGTGAAACAGAACCCGACCTTCAAATTACCAAGATTGTTCCAAAGCCTCCCCCAGTTTCCAAGTTTCATGAGTCAGACAAAGGGTCCGATCAAGGGAATTCTCGAAAAGGAAAAAATCTCAGCAACAAGTACGGTAACTTTTTCGACCCTCACTTTGATTCTATAGGCTTTTCTAATGAGTATATTATGTCGGACAACAACATAGCTGTAAATGACTTGGGGATGGAGAAGAACTTAGAGATATTGATAAAGAGTAGAATTTGCAATTCGGGTATATGTAGGGCTATTCAAAAAAAGTTTAAAGAATCTCTTCCCAATGCCTTGCAATCTGAGCTTTCTGACATTCGATCTAAAGTTGAGGTTCTTAAGAAAGAGAATGTCTAACTTAAAGCTAAATGTAACACTGTGAGATCGGATAATGTTGATCTAAGAAAGATGATTAAGGAGAGTGACGAAGCCCGAGATGTGAAAGTTGAGACTCAAAATAAGGTCGAATCGGAGAGAGTATGACTTTACGATGATATTAAGTTGAAGAAAGATTAGAAAAAGATGAAAGGAGATTATGAACAACTTGAATATGACTCTGTAAAGAGATTGGATGATACTGTGAAAATTTGAAGGCTTAGGTTAGAATGTTGGTGTCCAACTTGGACATTTCTTTGATTAACCTAGACAAGGTCATGGTGGATGGCCAAATCGTGGATCCTTTGACCTCTGATGCCATTGAGTTAGGTGTTTCTGAGTCTGAAGACAGAACTCTCGAGGTCTCTACTGTCGACCTCCCATCCGAGGTTGTTCCTTCTGATGTTGTTATTGCTTCTTAGCTTTTTCTTTATTCTTTCCTTTTTGTGTATGTTGCCTGAGTTGTGGGCTTTTGAACAAAGATACTACAATATTTTGGATATTTATCCTCTTTGTTGGGAGCTTTTGACTTCAATTCTACTAAGTAATGTTGCTTTTGTTTGCACGCTTTTATGTTACATCCATTGTTGAATAGCTTTGTTAGATTTAATTTCGCTAAGTGTTGTGCGTGCTTTTGAAAGTCGCACGCTTCCGACTTGTAGTGTATCTTGTGGACGACCTCATCACTTATTTCTTTTACCGCATGCTTTTCACTTCTAAGCTTTTAATTTGTCCTCTCGGACTTCATTATCTCATTTGGTACGAGTTGTTTTAATTGGAGGATTATTGAAACTTTTTACAATCCTTTCTTTCCTTTTCGACTCATTTTTGTACGAGTTGTTTGGTTGGAGGATTGCTTTTCTTGTCATTTTTGCTTTTACCCTTTTTAGGGCTTTATTAGCTTTTATGATGCATGCTTCAACTTGCATGCTTTTGACTTGTCATTTTCAACTTTTTCCTAACTCATTTTTCATACAAGTTGTGGTTTATAGGATTTTTTACGATTTCAGTTTCACTTCGATTCGTTTATACAATACGTCATTGAACTCAGACCTCGTCGCTTCATAGCCTCGACTTTCAAAGTCGGTGCAACTATTTTTGCGCTTTTTTTAGCATGAGTTCTAATTGTGTAGGTCGGATTAAATGAAGACTTATAGAAATGTAGATCACTTGCTTTATTAATCATTGAAAGCAATTACAATAGATAGCCAGTTGCTACTAAGAGCTTTTTACAAGTGGAACTCCTAGTCCTCATTTTGATGGCTTGTTAAAAATTCCTTCAGTAAAGCCTTGAAGTCAGGAAAATAGTGCATCAAGGGGTAAGGTTCACTTTATAACTGTAGCATCTCTATAGTTGTAGACATTGTACGATCTAGGTAGATTGTTTCGAGCAAGTCAGATATTTTGTAGTGACTCTTTTCCAAGCCTTTGAGTGAATTTGTTGGGATCCTTCCATTTTGCCGCTAGCTTTGCTTCGCTTGATTTTGGCCCGATGTCATTTCGGATCTGGGCGAGATCGCTAATTGAAAAACTTCTTCATATGACCTTCTTATTGTATTTTATAACCATTTTTTGCTTGGAATCTTTTTCTCGTGGTCGTACCTCGAGAAAGAGATTGGATTTTTCTCTGTAATCTTGGAGGTTTTCAACCTCATGGTAAAGTCTAATCTTGAGGCTTTCTTCATTTACCCCCTTTAGGATTATTGATTCTAACGTGATGACTTCTTTGCTTGTGGGACTATTTCTAAAGTTAAAATTTTTATTATAGCATTTATGCCTCAACTGTTGATCTTCATAAATGGTGGTTATCCCCTCTTTTGTTGAAAACTTCATGCATATATGAGGATAGTGGATAGTACTGCAGTTAGTTAGTTTAGTATTGTCCGACCTATTAATGCATTGTAGGTAGATAGGATGTCTACCACCATGTAATCAACACTGACGGTATAGACTTTAGGTCTTTTGCCGAAGGTGGTATAAACAAGGTTTTGAAAACTAAACCGGTCATCGAACCACTTTATCTACTAGTTCACTGATTTACTGGTTTAACCGATTTAACCGTGATTTAATCGAAATAACTGTTTTATAATAAAATATTAAATAAGATATAAATAAACATACTAAAACATAATTATAGTCTAATGTAAACTTTAAAATGTCATCCAAATTAAAAGTATTACATTAACCACAATGTTATAATCTCATCTAAATACAAACTCAAAAGTCAAATAAAAAAAAAACAACCAAACATGATTAGTATTATTATCTGTAAATTATATTACCATACAACTCAAAAGTCTAACATAGCCTAATATTTTCTCGGTCAATACATTGTTATCCCTTGTTGCATCTTAATTAATACTATAATCCATAACTGAAAATAAAAAATAAAAATTACTGATCAGATATCATTTAATCAAATTGATTGATACTATCATCTGTCTAACAACAAAACTTAGTTAAAAGCAACCAATAACAAGAATAATGAATTAAGATCAATAAGGTGAACAAAAATAAAAACAACAATGATAAGATCAAGATTAAGAACAGCAAACCAACAATCACAAGGTGAAGTACAACGCAACAACCTAACAATCACAGGGTCAAAACCAGCGTCATGCCAATAATTTAACAAAATTAATAAGTTAATAAGATCAAAAACATAAACTGAAAATTATAATAACAAGAAGAACAATTAAAGCTTTAAATACAACAAACTAACAACAAAACAAGAACTACAACAGCATCCTAATAAATAAAACAATAACTTATTTGTTAAACAATTAATAAAGAAAGAATAAGAAGAAGGAAAGAAATAACCAGAAGTTTTCATATGTTCTAAAATTCAACAAAAGAGGGAGAAGGAGCTGGAACTTCAAAATGTAACAGAGATGGCTGAACAGTGGCAGAAAGAAGGCTGAACAACGGCAGAACAAAGGCTGAATAGAGACTGAAAGACGACGGCTAGAGAAGTGGCAGAAACACAGCGAAATGATCGCGGATGCACGACAAAATAGAGGCGGAAGCTCGGCAAAACATAGGTGGAAGCACGATGAACAATTGTCGAGCTGATGCTTTGCAACGAAGCCAGAGTAGTACGGACGCAGTGGACTAGATGTTATGGCAGCGATGGCTGACTGGTTGAAGAACGACAACGAGATGGAGGTTGCAACTTTCTCAAGTTTTTCTTCGACAAGTGCAGTTTTGGAGTTGATTGGTTGAGAGAGGCCAGAGTGCTGAGGGGACTAGGGAAGTTAGGGTTTTGTTTTTTTTTTAATTGGTGAAACGACATCGTATGGAGTTTTTTTTAATTAAAAACCAGCCGGGTCCCGGTTCGGTCGGACTGGCCAATTCTCGACTGGTTTAACGATTTTGGTTTGATTTTTGAGAGAGGCGGTTATCCCTATTACCCGATTCGCTTTAGTCACCGATTCCCAGTTCGATCGACCGGTTCGAACTGGTTTTCAGAACCTTGGGTAAAAAGGCTTATGTACCCAAGAGGTGAGATCGATGTAATTCGAATATAGTGCTTAGGTACACCTTTAAGTCATTTTCTTCTAATATGAGCTCGTCAAAGGCAGGATTGAGGAGGATATCTGTAGAACTCCTAGGGTCCACCAATGTTTTGTGGAGGTTGGCGTTGGATAGGATTATTGTTATCACCTAGGGATCATTGTGGCCGGAGGCCCTACCTTTGATATCTTCTGGTACAAAGGTTATAGTGTAAAGGCCGGGTACTATACAACCTTTTCCGACCTGGTAGACTTCTTTGAGATATCTTGTTCGAGACAACTAAGTTGTTCTGCCTTCAGCAAGTTCTTTCGTGATGATGTGGACATATCGATTTGGGGTGCTTATGGGATCTAACGATCTTTCTCAATCTTTGTACTCCCATATTATTTTTTGGTCTTTTTCTTTGTTTTTTATTTGGTAGTCATTTTGCCAACCTTGCTGAGGCTTCATGATCTGGACAATTTCTTCCAGATTGAAGAATTTTTTCGCCCTTTCTTGTACTTCGAACAATGAAGTTGGGTGTCTTTTCGAGAGTGACTTTAAGAAAGGGACTATCCCTGAGGCAATTGACGAGCCCCACGATAACTGCTTTTGTTGGTAGACTCTGTATCTCCAAGCAGGTTTTATTGAATCTTTTCATATAGGCCCTTAGGGATTCTCCTGTTTCTTGTTTTACTCCAAAAAAAACTTGTAGCATGCTTTGTTTTGTCTTTTACTTCATCACCGCCTTGGTGAGAATTGTTGGGAAGGCTTTATATCGGGTTGTGTCAGATGCGTCGACCAAGTAATGATGATTTTTAAAGTTGTTGTGATGGTTACGTAGATAAGTAGATCCATCATAGAGATCCAAGTTGGGATATTTGAAATTTCATGGGACCTTTGAGCACATGATCTCTTTAGAGGAAGGATCACTCCTCTAGTGAAGACTGGGTCTTTGTCATCCCGACATCTTTTTTCCCTTAGCTCGGTTTCCACTTTCTTTAGCTTATCTTCCATTTCATAGCTTTTTTCGTAGTTATCTCTCCGATTCTCTTCATTGTTCTAACTCGATTTTAGTAGTTTGAGTCGACCTTGATGATCATGGAAGAGTCCCATGATCTCGGCAGTATTTCGATTTCCTGATTCTCTAGGGATGCGAATTTGAGAACTCACTCCATGTCCACTACATTCCCTTTTGTCTTTCAAGCTGTTATGGTGAATAGAGAATGTTTGATCGTCAATGCGGTGGTCTCTGTTTTTTTATCTGAAGTTGGACGCAATTCGTCCATTATCAATGGTTGAGCTCCAGGTCCTCGACAACGGCGTTAATATTCCAACACATACCTGAAACGAACTATAGGCAATTGGTCCTTGAGTAATGAGGCTAGAGATGGTGGTGAAGGTGTTTAAGATAACTTCACGTCAGCTGCAGAACGGCGGATAGGAGTACCTTCAAGGGACTCCGATGCTTAAATTAGCAAGAATTTAAACAGGTTTTTAGTAGAATGGAGTTGAAAGATACATGAGTGTGACAAAGTACTTATACAACTGGGACGATGGTTTGACCATCACTCTGGAACTCTCCCACTTACAATGGTGGATAGTTATTTTTCCTTATTTAGGGAATTATTGTTATCCCACATTTCAAATACTGGACGAGTTTATAGGCATGCACGTTAGTACCGTTGAGATGTCTTTGTTTTTGTACAAATTGAGTTGGACACAAATCGTGGTACCTATATCTGAATAATTCTGGTAGATTAACCCATATATCTTTTAGACTGATCTCCTTAAATCTAGACAGCTTGCACTAGATCCATTAAAAATAGACCAACTCTTTTAGGCCATGATTTTAATTATTTGGACTATGATATAAACACCGATATCATTAACTAAACTTGCGAAATTAAGGAACAATATAATTTCACAGGTGATCAAAATTAAAAACATATATGTTTTACATTAATTTATAGTGACATAGCGATAACGAAATTAAAATAGAAAATGTGTGTGTTTAATTTCGTTCACAGTGCCTTCAAAATTGATATATAATGCACAAGTTAAGGGTGATAGCATTTCTCAGCTCTTCATTCACCGAGCTCATTAACGAGAAGGCGGAGAAGGAACTGCAACCAATTATGGAAGATGATTTTCTCGTTGCAATGTATAAAATATATACAACAGAAAATTATTACAAATTTGGTTGTTAATCATTTGTCACGTTACCTTGAAAATAATATGTTTTGCTTTTGGTTCGGAGAAATAAAAATTCTATGATTGTATGACAAGAAAAGGTCTTGCGGTCCAGTCTATTGTACGGCCCATTAAGACCTTGAATGAGACCCAGGCCTAAACCTAAATTGATGAACTAAAGCCCAAATATGGCCCATTTAGTGTACGAGAAAAAAAAAACGAATAAGAAAAGCGTGATTTCTTCGTATATATATATATGATTTGGAATTGGAAACGAGCGTGCTGGGTTTGATGGTGAAACGACAACAGTGCATGCAGCTGAAGCACCGTTCACTGCTCAGTGCTCTCAGTACTCACACTCCCAACTCTGAACTCCGAAGACACAAATGAAATGATTGAGGTGTTTATACTGTTTACCCTTTACCCTCTCTTCTCTTTTTTCATTTAATCTTTCTGCTTTCCATTTCGTTATCTGTTTTAGATTTCAAAGTTTTTTTTTCCGATTCTGATATTTGATTCAATGTTCAAAAATCGTTTAACCAAATGCTTTGAATGTATTCATTAGTTTTCCAATTAGGTGGGTTGGTCTGGAAGATGAGGGTTTCAGAATCGAAGCTACAAAAATTTATCTTTATGATTTGGCTTCACTGAAAATTTTGTGCTATTAACTACTGCTTCGTATTCGTCGTATTCTTAACCTCGTAGTTTCAGAAAGGTGGGAGGGCAAGGTTCTTTACCTGCTAACTGCTGTGTGATCCTATTTTTTCTGTCATGTGATTATGAATGATCTCGTAAATAGTGATGAAAGGATGATATTTTCTGGCACATTTTTCATTGTAGAATTCAATATTCATACACTATAAGCTGATGAAGTTAATTTATCTGATGATGAGTAGTGCGTTTAGTAGTTTCATTAAAATGGGTTTGAATGACATTGAATGCGTTTAAGCACGCCATTATCTGTTTAAGTATTTGAGATGTGTCTATAGTGTACTAATTTTAAGCTCTTAATAGGATGCAGATAGGTATGCTCGGAGATAACTTGCTTTGACATGAATGGGAATGGAAATGGATAAGAAGAGTTGCAATAGCGTTTATGCTGTGCTCAACTGTGATGACATCTTGCATGATATATTGCTTCGTTTGCCGCCGTCAACTGTTCACAAACTCATTCTTGTATCAAAAAGATGGCTGCGTGTGGTAAGCAGTTCTTCATTTCGCCGTTGCTACTTGAGGAAGTGGGGACAGGATTTTCGACTTCTGGGTTTCTTTGTATGCAACTTTTTGTATCTTGGAAGACCCCGAGATGGCTACCGTCGCCCTAACTGGGAGCCCGCCCTGCCGTTCTTATCCACATGTGAAGAGGGTGATGATTTCAAGCTTTCTGGAATCCTCAAACAACTTGGCTACTTCATTGATTGTTCCAATGGCATTATTCTTTCCGGTCGCCATCCAAAGACATATTTTGTGTATAATACCATGACCAAGAAGAAATATCAACTCCCGGAACCCCAGCAGTTCTACAAAACTCTGTGCATGGCATTGATTGTTGAGGAATCCTTTGATGATGACCTCTGTTACAAGGTGATCCGTGCTAAGTGTGAATGCAAACTTAGGGAACGCAACACTGTTTCCATCGAAACTTACTCGTCAAAAACAGGAAAATGGAAGCAATCCACTTTGATGTGCTCTACATCTTTTGCACTGCGCCCAAGGACAGTTGGTATGGTGGTTGGTGGGGTTGTACACTGGTTTGCAATGTGGGGAAAAATTGCTGTTTATGATCCACGTCTTGGCGACAGGTATATAGCATTGGTTAAACTACCATCGGGTACTTTATCACATGAATACGAAGAATGTGTTCTTGGGGAGTCTTCTGATGGTCTTTTGCAATATGGTCAGAGCAGTAACTTGGGTCTGGAGATATGGGTACTGGAGAAGGAAAGTGACAACCCTTCCCTTTACTGCAACTGCACTCGGCTGAAGTATAAGTGGGTTCAAAGGTGGAAACTAAATTTCAAAGTGATATGGAAGAAGAATCCACCTTTGAGTACACAGTCTAAAGAAGCTCAGATACTATCATTTCTTCCTCGGAATTCTAGAACTGTCTTCATCAGATCCGGGTCGAGCATTTTTCTATGTGATTTGGGGAACAAAATGGTAGAACCAGTAAACTACCAAGGTCGTGGAGCTGCCATTTCATGGGAATCAAGCAAAGTAGTTCCTTGCTTTCTACCAGCTTGGCCAGTATCTTCTTTATCTGC
>NC_029790.2:15702298-15712501 GCF_000816755.2 Arachis ipaensis | reverse complement strand
TTGTTTGTCCTTTTGTTTTTATGTGGATTAGGAAAATTAAAGACATTAATTTATTGGTAGGTAGGTGTATCTGGCTCCATGCTGCTGTTAAACAAGAAAGTGAGAAGTTATTACTTCTAAGATCGTCATTCTGTTCTTTCTCAGCATAGAAAAATTGCAGATGAAACAGTTGCAACTCACTAACAACTTTAAACTTATGCTCTTTTAAAGATGAATATAGGGGAATGCTTTTTCACCCCCATTTTTGGTTACTTGAATGCAATATGGAATCTGGTTTTGTTTGCTGACAGCAGCTTATCTTGTGTGATTTTCATCTATATAAAACTGATAGCCTTACAACATCAAACTTTTTCATTGGTCAATTGTGCTCAAGATTGTAATATAGATAGTTCTCAGATTCATTTATATAAAAAAACCTATTAATAGGACTAGTTTAATATATATGTTTAGAAGGGCTTAATCTACTGCATTATTGGCAACTTTATAGTCATAAGCTAAAAACACCTAACAAGAAAGCACTGAAAAGAAATGAGAATGTGAATCAGTTAGATCTGACACAATGCCATAATATGCAACTTTTTGAATTCATTAGTCATTACTGCATTTTGGTGAAATTCCTATATTTTCTAGTTACAAAATCTTATTCTAAGAAAATGTGCTGACAAGTGAAAAGTCCAAATAAAAAGGAGATGGTGAAGGCAAAAATTGTCACAAGCCTTTTAACCACACCCCCAAAATCTAGCTGCTGCAAAACCAAAACGTAAGATCTGCACTATGTCTCCCTTTTAAGAAACAACTAATAAATAAATTACGTATGTTAAATCAAAAAATAAATCAGCATCCCTCCATCAGTCTGCGCGTGGCAACAAGAAGCTAAAGCCAGAATTCTCACGGATTAATGGTGGGGGCTCTATATCAGATATATCCATCTGTTCCATCGACTTTGATATGTCATCAACAGAAAATGGAATGCTGCAAAGTAGATACTTCCAAACGGTTAATGGCAAAGGTATTGTAAAAAATTATCTCATATGTTTGCGACTAGAAATAATCAGATCTATGACATTGCCGAACAAAATATGGCATACCTTGAATCATCATCCAACAGGAATGAATTACTAACGGCATTATTTGAATCTTCAGTCATCAACACTCTCATATTGGATATGACCTAGATGAAAAGAAAAAAATTGAAACAGAAAAGTTCAACATAGTTTTATACTTGAATTGTGGACTTAGTTTAAGAAATAGTTTGCTGTAAGAACTTACATCAGGGGACACACTGTGTGTGCCATACTTGTCATCCCAGTACATAGTACTTATTCGATATAACTGTTGTATACTAAGTACCTACAAATAGAAAATTCACAATTATAGCCAGGTATTTGGAAAAAGTGAATTTATAAGTAGAAAGAGAAAGTATTCACTTACAGGACATAGGTCATGACTTATTTCATCCAGCGTTTTCTTTGGTTTTTGATGTATGACCTAAATTAGTAACGGCATAAAATATTAGTACTGAATTCTTAACTTCTATTCACATGGTTCATAGCCAATATAGGATAGAAATATATATATAGATACCAGAAATCCTATAGCCTGTCTTATATGTTTGAGTTCATCCCAAGCTGAGCCTGCATACTGCATTTTTTTCCCCCAAGAGAAATATGGAGGGAGAGGTATTAAGTATATATATAAAAGAACTGTGTAGTATAACAAAAAAACAATGTGAAATAGTTAATGCACCTCATCTGTTGCTTTATAACACCAATGCTCCAATTCAGCCAAACCAGCTTTCACATATTCTCCGTTGCTAAATGAGCAGCACTCTCGTCTTAAGAGAAGACTGTAAAGGAAAAACAAATGAATACACAAGGCATTAAACCTGAATTCTGATTCGAAGAACAGAAAACTACCACAAAACAATGGAAAACAGAACAAACTAACCTGTTGAAAAGTTGGACGTTAATGAATGAAAAAATTTGGGTGAACACCTTACGAACCAAGAATGGAGGAACCTGCCAAAATGAAAACAAAATCGGAAAATTTAAAGCAAGCTAGTTTAATAAAGTAACATAAAATAAATAAAGCATACATAACACGGGGGCAAAATGTTGTTGTACTAACATGATTTGCTTTTAGAGTATTTAAGAAGTTTCCAAGGCTCTTAACTATCCCTTGCCAATGTGCAATCAAGGCTTTCTGGGCTTCGGTGTTTGCAACTGAACGTGATGATCCCTTAACCAAGCTTGCTCTGGATGTTCTTGGTGCCTGTCTCATATTGCATTTAAAAACAGTTACCCTTTGAGAGGAAACTTTGCAAATGAAAAAGCTTTATGAGCTTGTGAACGCATGCATGCATGATAGACATGTACATAGAAACTAGTGAATGAAGAAATCATCAAACCTGAATGCACAATCCAAGCAAAGGAGAAATTTCTTTCTTCAAATTATCTCTGATCATTCCATATATCTTTTCCACATAAGCTGTAAGCTGCTGTTTGAAAAGCAAAGCTGGGTACTTGGCTTCAACTTGTCTTAATGCATCCACTCCACCATTCATGCCACCATTGATGAGGGAAAGGTTCACTCCCCCCGGTGCTCCACGGAAACTCTGAAACAAAATATAGGAAAATAAATCACCATGCTGATCTGAAGAAGCAAAATGTTAAAATCTGTTAGACTGAGAAGTTACACTTACTTGTGTCATCCTTCCAAAAAGAGTTGCTGATGAAGAACGACGGCGTTGAGGAGCCATTCCAGCTGCACCACTCGCTTTAAGGGTGCGCTGGAGTAACAAGAGAAGCGTAGAAGCATTGGATAACCAATAAGCCAAGACATCATTGTTCTCCTGTGTCTGAAGCCATATAAAAATGTCAGTGAAATGAAATCTGCTGAGAAAGAAGAGGAAGTTTGGAAGATAAATGTAGCACATGAAAATTGATACATTTCACACCTCAATTGCATGCCCAATAGTTTGGATTATGCGATCGAAAACACTGGTACGCTCAACTTCAAACGATCTCCAATGCAATAGGCATTTGTATATGATACAGGCTGCAATTGGTCTATTTCCAGCAAAGCCTAAATGTTGTGCAACGCATCTAATGAGCAACTCTTGATTCTCTTGCTGTTTCTCATTCAATGACTTCTGTGGCTTATCCTCCATTTCAGAGGATTCTCTGTGGTTCATTGATGGACTATGCATCTCCTGGATAGTTCATAAGAAGATAGAGAACAAGTTAAAAATCCACATATGCATAATATACCTAAAAAAAGTAACAATGATTTGAATAAATTCAGTTACCAAAGATGGCTTAGACTCCACTGCAATATGTCCACTCTCAACTCTCTATCAAAACAAAATTTAAAAAAAAAAACTATATTAGCAAAAAGTTATTTAAACCAACTTAAAAGATTCTTATTGTTAATCCTGTATGGTGGTTCGTAAGTTCATTAAAAGGACACCTGCATAATTGATCTGGAGCGGCCTGAGAGGAACTTGTTAGGAGACATGGACAGAGCTTGTTGACGTAGAACTTGATTCTCTGATTCTAAATTATGAATCTTCTCTTCCAGCCTAATCAAACAATTATGAGGATTTAGTCTTCTCAAAAACTTAAGGATGAATATGAGTCACATGATATTAACATTGATTCTACTGTTCATTATTTGTATTACCTGTGTAGTGATTCTTGGAGCTGACGAACCTTCTTCTCTGTGTCTTCTAATTTGTGAGTCTTTTCTTCACTCGAAACTTGGATTTCATTATATTTCTTTTCAAATTCATCAGCTTTCTGTTTTTCCGTCTCAAGGGAAGTCTGTTCAAAGATAAAGGCACAGGCAACACAAATTAGTTGTGATAATCATTAGGCACCTACATGAACTTAAGTATATCACTATGAGCATAAGATGATATCAAATTAGTCTATAAGAGTAGTAAAAGATTTGAAATGTTGAACATGGTTACCTTTAGCCTCTCAACTTCCGCTGTTAGTGCGTCAATCTTTGCAGTGTCTTCAACAATAACCTCCTTTTCTTGGATAACCGGAGTTGCTTCGATGGTAACCTTCTTTACATTCTCTCGCTCCTTGACAAGCAGAGCATTGGTTTCATCAAGTTTACCCTGCATCTCCTGTAATGAATTCTGCAGTTTCGATATCTCTTGTGCTTTAGACTCTTCGAGGTTGGTCTGCAGAATTCAACATAGTTTTCTTCAGGAGTTATAGTATGCATGATTTTGTAAAGATATCAAAAAATAACAAAGTCCACCAACTTATATCTAATTGCAAAACAAACAACACTCTCACCCGCAAACTTTTTTCTAGTTGGAGACGCCAGGTGAGTTCCTCCACCCTTTTCTCAAGTTTGTCCTTTGCTTCTTGAAGTGCACCAGTTTCTCTTGCAGCCTAATCATGCAAATCAAAAGATATGTCAACTTAGAGTAGGAAAAAAAAAAGATAAGAAGCTTAACTATTTCATTTTTAGCCATTCAAAAAACCACCAATAAGAGGAACTAAAAGATCTGGGAGCACAGAAATGATGCTTGACATTCAGATGATGCCCATAGGGATTTGATATTCCCTTCTGTTGTTCACTACAAGCTTTATTTTGCATCTGTTTCACATGTTTCATGTACAACAACCACCAATAAGAGGAACTAAAAGATCTGGGAGCACAGAAATGATGCTTGACATTCAGATGATGCCCATAGGGATTTGATATTCCCTTCTGTTGTTCACTACAAGCTTTATTTTGCATCTGTTTCACATGTTTCATGTACAACATAAGAACATAGTTAGAGAAACTTACCATCTTCAGTTTCCTGAGTTCTCTCCTGGCCATCTTCCCCCTCCATCTGCATTGTGCGACTATTGCTCCTACCTTAAGCCTCTTGTAATATTTAGAAGCTCTGTGGCACCTATAACGAGCCTGCCATATTTGGACAGAGATTTTAAAAACTGATCGTGCTTGTGGCCGGTCCTGATAGACATTACAATAGTCCAACTCAAATCATACCTGAATAATGATTGAGGCTTTAGTCTGTTTTCTAAACTTGAACTCTTTAAGGGATGCCACAGCCCTTAAAGCTGTTTGTAAGGTAAGAACTGATGCGTGGAGTTTCCTATATGATTTCCTAGCTTCATATCTGCGAGCATGCTTCTGAATTTTTATTGCAGCTGCTTTCCTCCTCATGTTCTGATAAAGTTTGCATGCAAGGTTTGCTGCACAATGTGTCAGGCTTATTAACGTGTATACATTATTGCTTAACCATAGGATATTGCACCTATCATAAAAAAACGGTTTAGCTGTTTAACTTGTAAAACACCTCACCTCTGCACACAGACTGCACGAATATCGTCTTCGTCCGCAATGAAAGATAATGTTGTCGAGCTTGATAGGTTCGTACACGCCGTTGGATAGTTTTTGCTGCATTGCTGAGTACTTGAGCCCTACGAGCATCTAGTTCAGCCATCTGACCTGCCCTTAGGAATACCTTTGTTTTTCCAATCTACAACAGTTGACAACAATAAAATGAAGTCCGGCCATAAATGTCAATTAAACATATGCCTTTTTTATGATTGTACAATAGTCTTGATAATATTCATGTATAGACTTATAGGTGAAAAAGGCACTATGAATTATGAAACATATGGAAGTACCTGATATCCAGCAAGCCCCATTTTTTCTAGAATCTTTTGGCAAACAACCTTCTCATCGTGGCTGCCACAGGTGAAAAAACATAGCAGATCAACAATATTGTCTTTGGTAGAAAAGTATCTGGAAACATCAATTCCAAATCTTCGGTTCTGACACAAAAGATATGCTACAAGAGTTCTTACTGTGAATCTGCGATCTCCGGGGCGAGGAGGCTAAACCGATGCATAAATTCAAAGAAAGCACGCCGAGTAGGGTAGCCCGCGCAACTAATTCTGATTGCCTCTAAAACACCCTGCAGGGAAAACAGTTAGAGACAACTCTGAAGAAAGGCTAAAATCATGAAGAAACTATGGATTTATATTTGTACAAATCATCATTCAAGGAAGGAGATAAAAAGAGAACAATCAAAGCATACTCACACCACAACGAAGTTGTTGCATAATGTTTTGATTCTCAAAAATTGCAGGCTTCAGGAGGTTGTTTGGTTTCACACATCTAATGTAATGAGGCTCTGTAGAGTTTAATGTATCCATCAGTGACTGCAGTTGTAGCTGCACCATTCAGGATACCAACACAAGGTTTATTAGCTTCCATATCTACAGCTCTATTTTGATAGAACTGACATGATCTTATACATATATCGATGCAATAAAAGGTAACAGTGTCCAAAATTTTGATAATGAAAACTAGAACAAGAGTGATACCTTAAAGCGAGAACCAATTGAAGAAAATTTGGAAGATTTTGATGTCTCTTCTGGAAGTGGAGGAAAAAGGCCAGCTACAAAAGAACATTTGGAAGCACCCAGCAAATCTTGATACTCAGGGACAACATAATCCTTGTTTTTGTCTAGAAATTGATCAGACTGGTATTGTACCTGCATATTAAGGACAGTTAGCATTAAGAAGAAAAAATGTCTCACTTTGCTGAAGCTTCTGATATGAGAATAAGTCATACCTCGCCTGCATAATGAGAAATAGTGAAATCTGTCCGAGACAATTTTGGCTTAATGAAGCGCTTATGATTCTTAAATGTCTGATACAGTTTGTTTGAAAACGTTTCATGTGTTGACTTTGGAAACATGCTGAAAAACCAGGGGAAAAGTGAGAACGAAAAATCAATTGGACATGTTATGTAATTTGGAACTTCAGATTCAAAGCACAGACAACAATGGATCAAATTATTTTTGCCACCAAAAACGAATACAGAATCACCATAGCAAGCCATGAACTTATATAAAAAACAATGTCTTACCAAGCTTCATCAAGGAGAGCAATGATTCCACCAGGTTTCTGCAAATGAAAAAAGGCTTTATTTAAATTGACTGCTTATAAACTCAATAAGTGAAGTGTAAGAAGAGAAAAACAAAAACAACCTTTTCAATAAGGTCCAAAACATCTTGGTTGTCAACAAATTCAATGTAGCTCCAATTGATCTCCTCCTTTGTATATTCTTCTTGTTCCATTTTAAATACGTGCTGAAATTCATAATCAAAACCAAATTAAGAAGGGTTATAATAGTCGTAAGCATTTTTTCTAGAAGTGGTTATTGTGGTCTGAGACTTTGCCTGATTGAAATGTTGCTGCAACTTCTCATTTGTGAAATTAATGCAAAACTGCTCAAAGCTGCAGAGCATGATAGGCTGAAAATGAGTTACAAAGAATTGAAAACAAGCATAGGGTGCTTTCAATATCTTCCATTAATGAAGTCTAGTGGATGCACTTCTAAAACTACATATTACCTGTTGGTTTTAAAGCTTTCAAAGCCATAAATATCAAGGACTCCAATCAAACATTTAGAAGTCGCGTCTTGTCCGATCGAATTGTTAATCTTGTCCACCAACCTAGTAACAAATTAAACACATTAGTGGAGCAGGTTTTGAATAGCTAGAATTTGATTATATTTTTTTTTTCTTAATTACCAGTCAAAGAGTCTAGAATATATTGTTTTCGCCAAGCCATCTCTGCTTATTGCTGCGCTTTGCGGATCGAGGCTCCGTTTAATAACTTCCTCTGGGGTGATCATCACACGCTTCACTAATGCATCTTCCAAACCAGCAAGATCACACCTGATCAAGTGAAAAATACAGTATAACTAAAATCATCTTAAAAGTGATTGAGAATCAAGTTGACATAGGAGTAATAACTCAATCTTACATGAGAAGCTCAGCAGTGGTTTTCAGGTGGAATTTGGCGTTATCATCTTTTGGAACAGATGAATCAGCTTCCTTTCCTTTGGTAAACGCAATGTTACCAAGATGAAGAATAGCAGCAACTACTCTGAAAATTGCTTCCTGGCAAAGACGCAATGATAATGATTCAAATTGTTCTGTCAAGAAGCCAAATTCATTCTTTCCAAAAAGAGATACATTATAGATACCTGATCCTTTTGGCTTATTCCAACAATGTCCATAGCTCTTCTAGTGGCAAGATACTCGCGAGCATCGCTTATATCGGCCAGTTCATAACATTTTGACTGATTAAGGTAATGAAATGTTTTAGGATGTCCTAATTTGTATTTCTCAACTTCCTGTTAGCAGAAGAAATTGCAACGAGTTTACATAATGAAGCGAATCATAGCAACTATAAGTAGATTAAGTGGGGCGCAAGTTACCTCCTGCGGTGCAGCACAGAGAAGATAGAAGCAGTGGTAATTGCGTTCAGGATCATTTACTTGACAAACCCTAGATCTTTCTAGAAGGTATGTTCTAATGGCTGCTCCTGAGATTCTTCCATTCTTATCAAATTGGATCTCAACGAATTTACCAAATCGACTCGAATTGTTGTTCCTCACAGTTTTAGCATTTCCAAAGGCTTCTAAAACTGGATTTGACTGCACTTAGATCCAGTTTATTCAAAATCCCCAAATGAGTCAAAATTCAAACATAAAAAAAAAAAAAAGAAAAAGAAAAAACGAGTGGTTTATTTGCATCGTACTTCAAGAACTTGCTGTTCAACTGTTCTTCCTTCGGTGGCAGCCCTTCCTCCTAAATAAGCAAGGTATCGCATAAGCATTTTCGTAGTTTCAGTTTTACCGGCTCCACTTTCTCCACTGACAAGAATTGAATTGCTTTTTCCTTCGTTAATCATAGCCCTGATTGATAACAAATTCATGAAATCACCACCGAATTATACAGAATATAAATCCAATTGTGATGATTAATTAGGTACGTAACATACCTGTAAGCAACATCAGCAACGGCAAATACATGAGGGCTTAATTCACCAAACGGTGCTCCCTTGTATTGTTGCATCATGTGTGCATCGTAAATGTGAGGTAGCCTTTGGAATGGATTTATAGCAATCAGAATGTTTCCAGTGTATGTCTGCCATGGCAACAACAATATAGATATAGATCTTAATTCTTATTGATCGATGACGAATAGAAATTGAAAGCCTTAATTATTATTACTTACATATATTTCATTCAATTCATATCTACTTTTCAAGTTCTGCAAGACTCCAGGCTCGTGCAAATACGAGAGCTTGGTCATATCATCCACTCCGCCAGCAGGAGCTTCCATATCCTTGGGATATATCTTTGATAACTTTGCAGTAATCTGAGGTCCATGCATGCATGGTTGTGGTTAGAGAAAAAGAATAATAATTAAGTAAACGAAAGAAAGAAAGAAAGAAAGAAAGATAGGAACCTTCTTTCCATTGGATGTGGCGACTTCAACATCCTTGCCAGTGATTTTAGAAACCTGTCCATCGAGCCAAGCTTCATCTGGATCTTCAACCCAGACGTGAGACCCCACAATGATATTCACTGGAGTCCCCTGCATCATGCAAAACAGATCAGATCATGCATGCATGCATGCATGCATGCATAGAAAGAGAAAGAAGAAAATAGATCGATAACGTACCATTATTGAGGTGCAAAGTGGGAAGGGCTAATAAGGAGTATTAATTGTTATCATCATGTTATGTAAAGTGTTGAAGATGATGTAACGTAGTGTGGAATGAAGTGGTAGTAAGTTTGGATTGTGAATGAGTGAGTGAGTGGCCACATTGTTCAAAGGATGGGAGGCCCTGTAACTTCGCCAACACCACCTTCGATCTTCTTCCCTTTCCTTCCCTTTCGCCAACTTGTGGCTACAATTCTTATCGATCTCTTTCTCTTTCTCTTTCTCTCTAACAGAATAATTCGTCTCTCTGTCATATATAAATCCATTCAAATATTCAATTTATTGTTATATAAGATTTTCATACTAAAATATTCATCTATTACATGCGTAAATTATCTACAATCTTGTGTGTTTATATATACAAGCAACATAACACAAATTTTTTTTTTTCAAATATTCCTATTTTACTTTTGACCTAGCTTTTTTTCTTAAATTTATTTTTACAAGAATTTTTATTATGATGAAAATATGTTATTAAAATATGAATGAAGTTTTAAAATAAAATTATATTCGTTCTGTTTGACTTTTATGTTTTATGTTCCTATTATATTTTTATCTTTTTAACATTTAACTCATATATTTGTATTTATATATATGTATATTTCTTTACATACTAGCTAGCTAGTAGACTAGTAGA
>NC_029790.2:15694778-15701780 GCF_000816755.2 Arachis ipaensis | reverse complement strand
TTAATTTAATATTATTTTATATTTTACTATTTATTTAATTTAATTTTTTATATGATAAAAAATAATAGAATATTCAATAAGTATTAATATTATTGTATTTGTATAAATTGATAAAAAAAATTTAATAATTATAAATTTTAATATTTGTCCTTCTAACTTCTTTACATATTTTACAGGATATATATTTAAATTTTTATATAAAATAATAATGAAAAATCAAAGAATTGATACATTTTTTAAGAGAAAGGCTAATATTTAAGAAGGAGAACATATAACTTTTACAATATCAACACATGTAGATAGTTCTTCTACTTTAATGAATAACGAAGAAAGTGAGATATAACCTTCAAAAGTTCAAAAAGTTACATCTGATGACTTTAACCTTAATTTTTTGGAACGAGATCTTGAAAAACGACTTTAAATTTGGCAATATTACCCAAATCAGAGAGATGAGATTAGACAAATTTATCTTAAATGGAGTCCATATCAAAAATATTTTGACAATTATTTTCTATCTGGCCCAAAATTTTGCTTCAAGTAACAGCTACCCTTTAATGTAAATGCAATTGTATAATCTGATAAAATAAATAGCCTCCAATTTGTTTTTGAGAACAACTAGGGAACCAAAAGCATATCAGCCAAAAACCAGCCAAAATGTGTTTGGATTCCATGAAAAATTGGGTTTTGGTTTGTGCTCCGTGATCCCAGGAGCAGTTTTCAAACATATTATTCAAAAATGATTCTAATTAAACGGTTTTGTTTACTTTTTGGCTGATCACCTTTTGATTCCATGTACTTTTCCTTTGTTTTTATAAGAGATATTTATGGTATATGCATGGTAAGTACATACGATTTATTTAATCAAAATAACAAAATATATACCTGATTTGTGATGTATACACAACCACAAAACAACATGTTATAGATGGATATACGGACAGATTTTTAATCAGTGAGGGATTTCGTCTGTTAATAAAAGCCTTGTTTGGCAATAATTTATTCACGGATTTTTTTAGTTACTGACAAATTTTACTTCGATAATTGCCTCACCCATTTGGCTAAATACATCAAACTTTTTGATAGATAGTCGATAACCAGCAGCAAATTTTTCGATAAATTTTTTTATCGCTAATTAATAAAGTCAAACGTTTCAAATTTAAAGTATTTTTCACATACAAATATTTTTTTTATACAAGTCTTTATAAATTATTTATATTCATACATTTTATGTTTTTATTGTATATTCTTCTTCTTCGTTATCGTCGTCATCAACACCACTCCTTCCTCCTCCTCCTCTTTTTCCTTTTTTCTTTTCATTGAAATTTCTTCTCTTCCTTTTATTGTTTTGAATCTAATCAAGTAGCTAAGGTGTGGTTCAATTCAGAAGAAAAAAATGTAACATTAAAGAAAATATTTTTCTGTATTTATAGCAAATATGGATATAACACGGAGATATTTGGGTATAACACGAAAATATTTGGGTATATTTTAAAAATTTTGGATGTATTTTTATTCTGGTTCTGCATAATTCAAAATTATTTCTCTTCCTTCCCATCATCTTCTACTGCTTCTTTTTTTTTATCATCATCACCATCTTTTTTATTTTTATTCATCTTTTTCTTTTAGTTTTACCTTCTCAAGTTTCTTCTTGTTTTACTCTCTTAACAAAAATAAAAACAAAAAAATCAAACAAAGAAGAAGAAGAAAAAACACATACATAATGCTGCAAAATTACTTGGAAGATGATGAACTTACATTCATTTAACTAAAAGAAAGAAAGAAATAAGGAAAAAAAAGAAGAAAAAAAATGCAGCATTAGAAAAAACATTTTTCTGTATTTGCAGCAAATTTTGGTGTAACACAAAAATATTTGGGTGCAACACAAAGATATTTTGGTGTATTTTAAGAATTTTAGGTGTATTTTTATTCTGATAAATTTTGCATAATTCAAAACTCTTCATCTTCCCCCTCCTCATCTTCTACTATTTTTTTATCATCATTACCATCTTCTTTTTTCTTTTTTTTTATTTATTTTTTTTTTGTTTTACCTTCTCAAGTTTCTTCTTATTTTACTCTCTTAACAAGAATAAAAATAAAAATATCAAACAAAGAAGAAAAAGAAACACATAATGTTACAAAATTACTTGGAAGAGGATGAACTTACATTCATTTAACTAAAAGAAAGAAAGAAATAAGGAAAAAAGAAGAAAAAATGCAGTATTAGAAAAAATATTTTTCTGTATTTGCAGCAAATTTGGGTGTAACACGGAGATATTTGGGTGTAACATGAAGATATTTGGGTGTATTTTTATTCTGATAAGTTCTGCATAATTCAAAACTCTTCTTCTTCCTCTTTCTCATTCTCATCTTCTACTGCTTCTTCTTCCTCATCTTCTTATTTCGTTTTCTTATAATTCTTCTTGGGAGAAAAAATTAAACAAAGAAGAAAAAAATACATAATATTGCAAAATCAATAGAAAGAGAAGGAGAAAAAAATGCAACAATAATAACAACAATAAAAAAAACTACGATGGGGATGAAAACCCGAAGAAGAAGAAGCAATGCGAAGAAAAATGAGGAAGAAAGCAAAAAAGAAGAAGAAGGAGAAAGAGCAGGAGGAAGAACGTGAAATACAAACGTTGAAGAAGAACCGTTTCTTATTTCACGCTATTCAAAGTTGAGGAAGCACATGTTTACATGCTCTTTAAATTGAAAGTTATTTTTGTTGGAGTTGGGTTGACTTGTATGCCAAAAAAACTTATATGTATAGCAAGTTTCTTTAAATTTTTTGTCGATAATTTATTTTAGAAAAATGTTAATAATTTTTTTATTTGTCAGTAAATTTATTCAATAGGTAGAATATATTTTTTCTTTTAGGCTTTTAATCACAAAATAAACATATTTTCATATAAAATAAATATAAGTTTAATTATGATAAATTTTTATCTAATTTTCAATAAAAATCAAACGTAAATTAAAATATTTATAATAATTCAAAAAACAAACAAATTAATCATCTTAACAATCTAGGAAAAAAATACTAAAAACAAATAAATCTATTCTAAATATAAAACCATGTATTTGGAGATATTATATCTAATAAAACATAAAAAATGTGAGTTATAATTTTGAGTATTATCTTCGTTCTCATCATTATTATCGTTATAGCTTTTATCTAATTCTATTACGAGTGAGATGGAACAACATTATTATATATTATAAAAAAATACTTTTAACAAATTTAATCCCACAAAGGTATGGATGAATTTTTTGACAAATTTTTCGTCAATAACAAAAAGGATGTGTGAAAATTTGATGTGTTTGTGAAGAAGAACACATAACTAAAAAAACTGAGGTGAAAATGAGTAATAAACTTACATTAATAAAGAATTACACTCGTTATAATGCTAATAACAACTATATATATAGATATATTATTCTAATTAATTTTGTACAGCTCAGTAAAACTAATGATAACAGACCTCAACAAATTAACAAACTGCCTAACTAAGCAAAGAAGCTATACTAACAGCAGTAACAATTTCTAATTTTCTATTAAATAATAATCAACAACCAGTATAAAAAAGTAACACCTCCCGTAAAGATGGAGTATTAGGAGAGAAGAGGTTCAAGTAAACTGCAGCAAAAGGACCAGGAGCAAGTGGTTTGATGAGAATATCAGCAGTTTAGTTGTCAGCAGAGATGGGCAAAAGATGAATCAAGTGTTCCTGTAATTTGTCACGATATGGCAGTCTGCCTCAATGTGCTCAGTGCGTTAATGAAACACTTATTTGTAGCAATGTAGATGGCAGAATTTTTATCACAATACAAGTTGATGGATTTTTGAAGTGGCACACTGATCCTTAAGAACATAGCTCAGCCACTGAGCTTCCTGTGTAGCTAATGCTAGCGCTCAATACTCAGCTTCAGAAGAAGAAGCTATAACTGTGAGTTGCTTCTTGCTCTTCCAAGTAACCAGAGAAGGACCAAGGTAGAAGCAATAAGCAGAAACGGGAATCAGGACAACCTGCCCAGTTTGAGTCAAAGAATCCCGTAAGTTGCATCAGACAGAAAAAAACAAGCCAGTAGCAGGAGAACCTTTGACATAGCGAAGTAATCTATGCACAGCTTTTAGGTGTTCAGTAGTTGCACAATCCAAGAATTGACTCAGCTTCCCAATAGCATAGCTTATATCAGGTCTAGTATTGGAAAGATGTAGAAGTTTGCCTATGATCCTTCGATTTGGAGTAGAGTCTGTGAGTAATTCCCCAACATCCTTGCTGAGTTTAACCCCATAGTTGATAGATGTGGTAGCAGGTTTGCAATTCTCGAATCCAATTTTCCTAAGCAAGTCAAGGACGTACTTCCATTGATACAGCACAATGCCACTCTTAGATCGTGCCACCTCCAATTCAAGAAAATACTTTAAATCCCTATGTCCTTGATTTGAAATCTGTCATGAAGTACACTTTTAACCAACTCGATCTCATATAAATCATTTCCTGCCAACACTAAGTCGTCCATAACTCCATATACACCAAGACAGCCGTGAAACCAAGTGCTATAGATTTGATGAGCAGGCTATAATCGAACTTGTATTGAGTAAAATTCAGCTCAAGAAGAATAGATTTGAGCTTGCAATTCTATTGTCTGCTCGTCTGCTTCAACCCGTAGAAGAATTTTTCAAGCTTGCAAACTTGGCCAGGTGTGGCTTCTAAACCTGGAGGCACCTTCATATACACATCCTCATCAAGCTCACGATGTAAGAAGGCAGTATTCACGTCAATTTACTTTAGGTACCAACCCTTAACAGCAGCAACAGCCAGAACAACTCTTAGAGTACCCAATTTGCGTTAGTAAGTTTTTTTTTGCATGGAGGTGTCCTTATAATCCACCCCTACTACCTGTATGAATCCCTTGGCAACTAGACGTGCCTTGTGTTACTCTACTATTCCATCTAGGTGATACTTTACACGAAACACCCAATTGCAACCGATAGCTCTTTTACCAGCAGGTAAAGAGGTTAGCCTCCATGTTTTGTTTTCTTCCAAAACAAGGAGTTCAACTTTAATATCTTCTTACCAACAGGGTTGAGTGACAGCATCCTCATAGCGTTTTGGCTCTAAATTTTTGTAGAATTAAGAACATATCTAACTTAATTGATGATGACAAACATTGATATATTGGATTAAACACCCAATTAGTTTTGATTGCATTTGATTAGTGTTGCAGGCCAAAATCAAAGATGCAGCAGCCCAAACAGATAAAAACATAAATAAGACTTTTAATGGGTTCTCTATCTAACAAAGCTCAAAGAAATAATGCAGAGAAATCAGTTGGGATGAATGAAAAATAAATCCAACCCAAGTCTAAGAAAATTCCACCAAGTAGAAGCATTCCAAGGCCAACGCTCACAAGCTTGCTTTGGTCAGAATCAAAAAGAAAGAAGAGAGCTTCATCCTTCTTGTTTATTCACCAAAGAAGAAAGAGAGAGAAAGTTAAATCACAAAAGCTAATGTCTAATCACCCAAATCAAAGCAAGCTAAGCTAAGTCAGAGGATAAATGTGATTTATTTCTATTTGTATGCAATTTATTTTCTTTACTCCTTCTCCAAATCTCTGCAACTCTAATTTGAGATAAATGGAGAAAGTGTTTTCTGATAATCACTGCTGTGAATCAAAGGTTCAAATTGTTTCTTGGGGACAAAGCACTATCTCAAGGATTTGAATTTGGATTTACCACTGAACAACTTTTTCCTTGTTACTCTGAGGTCTTCGGTCAAGCAAAAAGGACCAGCTTTAAAATCTCTAATTTGGGGGTTAACTGAAGATAGTGAAATGACAAGTTGGGGAGGCACACAGCTCAAAGAGTTGACTCGGAAGAAATCAAAAAGAAAAATATGAAAAGAGGTACAAAAGGAAAAATTTTATTTTTTTAAAGACAAGGAGAAAGAACTAGAATCGGAGAGTGTTTGAAGAGAGCTTTCCTGAGAAGAGTTCACCATTTTGGATAGTGTTTTCTAAGTTAAAGAAGCGTTCCACCAAGATCAAGAACTTAATCAAAGTTAGCTGAATTCGGTTCAACTGATAGTAATAGAGGTTGTTAATGCATCAATCTCTTTCATGTTTTATAGTTTATATTTCATTTTCAATGTATATCTTTCTGTAATTTTTTAGAGAGGTAAAAGGCTGAAAGAGAGAATTCAATAAAAAGCTTATAAGTGACAAAAGGTTGAGTGAAACACTTGAGAGAAAAACTTAGAGTGATTTCAGATTTCTTTAGGTTGTTTTATATATCTTGTGTCTTATACCTGTGAGGTGTCCTTTTCTAAGTTGGGTTAGCACTTAAAGTGAAGAGTTAGGTATTAGTATAACCAAGTCAAGTTAGATAAGAACTTGAGAAAAAAAATGATTGAGTGAATCCTAAGAAATTGTTGTATGTAATACTTTAATTATAATGAAAATTCTACGGAAACGGGAAATTCCACCTTCTTATACATATCCACTCTTGCACCTGAGCCTAAGCTCCACTTTCCATTCCTCTTTAGAAAGTCTCTGTCCTGCGGCAAACTTTTCCCATATCCATGTTTCTTCTTTTTTTGGATTCACTTCTCCCGGAACTCTTGATCAAGAAAGTATATAGCTTTTAAGATCTTGACTCACAAAACCTTCGAATTTTGATGTACTCTCCAAACTTGTTTTGCTAGCTGAGTCGTGTTTTAGTGGTAGAAGTCTTTAAATTCCAACCCTCCATCTTTCTTATTTGTGCACAATTTGTCCCATCTCTTCCAGATAGTCCTCTTTTTTTTTTTTGCAGTTAATCTCCACCAAGTTCTAACTGTTCGAGCATATATCTTAGATACAATTAATTTATTTATTTTCAAACACGGTTACTTATCCCGTATATTGAGCCACTAGATTGTATTTTTTATAATTTTTGTGTCTGTCTATGAATATTTTATAAATAATTAAATTTAATCACAATGTATAAAACCCATAACC
>NC_029790.2:15686766-15694753 GCF_000816755.2 Arachis ipaensis | reverse complement strand
AAATAAATCATTCATACTTCATGGGACACACTATACACAGTTGATCAATCAGCTTAACCTTTTGTGTCGTTACAGATAACTACTACACTTAAATATGAATTAAATGTTTGAACACTATATATGCATAAAGATAAAGAAGTCTCCTACTACATACGACAAAGAGGAAACGTTGAACATTGAATTCAGATGCTTCTTCTGTATGATCTCACGTGCTTCTGAATAGATAAGATACTTACAATATTTTCTTTTATTTTTTAAATACACTTTAAAGTATTTTTTTTTTTAGAAAATAGCGCATATTCTGTTTGAACACATAAAGATAAAGAAGTCTCCTACTACATACGACAAAGAGGAAACGTTGAACATTGAATTCAGATGCTTCTTCTGTATGATCTCACGTGCTTCTGAATAGATAAGATACTTACAATATTTTCTTTTATTTCTTTTATTTTTTAACGAGAAACGAGAAAAGGATGCCTATATATATGCATCTCGTCTACAGCCTTGAATAAGAATTTTTGACTTCTATTTTTTGTCATTTTCTCCCATTTTCCATTTTTTTTAATCATATTTTCAAATTACTTAAAGAATATGGCGCGCATTGATAATCACGATGGAGACATTAACAGACTGAACGCGACTTGGCACATTGCAGGGGCAGCTGACTTTGAGGTTGGTGTTGTTTTTCATTTTATGCTTATCTTAAAGTATAGATGTGTTGCCATACTTAGGGTACTTTTATAGAGGTAATATATAGTATATGTTAACCAAATAAATATATAGTTAGGAGTAGTTTAAATGTTAGGGTATGATGTTAGGCATACTTTAAAATAGATGTTAGTTAAATATTTGTTTAGGTTTGTTTTTCTTTCATCTAAGTTATTATTAAGCATATATTTATTAATTTAGTTATTAATTAAGGTTATTAACAATTTCTAATAAACTTAATTAAGTAGCGAAATGCTTATATTTGTATTTAATAAATATTTAAGTAAATGGTTTTTTCTTAAATTTTTTTGCTACTTAAACGAAGTTATCAAGTTGATGGTGTACTTATTGATTATTTAAGTAAATTTTTTCACTTAATCTACCATATATAGGAGATGTAAAATGAATTTTGTTATTCACTATTTAACTAAATGATTTTACTTAAATTAAATAAAATAGATATTTTTTAGTGTAGTCACTAGTTATCTTACGAAATATTTTCATTTGCATTATATCATACAAGCGTTTAAGTTCATTATTTTACTAAACATTTTCATTATTTAAGTAAAATTTTTTATATAAATAAATTTATAATTTAAATGTTTGAAGTTATTTGCTTAAATAATTTACTTATAAGTCAAATTAATTCCTAAGTCAATTTTTTTATTGTTTACCAGAGGTCTCTCCTACTTTATCCGAGGAAAGTGAGTCACACACTCTCACCACCAAATGCTATTGTCCCGTACCTAAAGGAGGCTGGGTTCGGTGACGCGTTGCCACTCAGAGATTTTGTGTTCGACAACTCCTTGATCATGGCATTTGTTAAGTATTGGTGTCTAAAGACCCACAATTTTCACCTGACATGGGGTGAATGTACGATCACCCTATAGGACATCGCATACCACTTCGAACTGCGCACTAATGGAGAGTCTGTGGGTGGTTACTTTCATGACTTTCACACATGGTACGGAACCGGGGCCTGGAAGTTGGTTGAGAAGCTACTCGGTATCAAGCCTACTGTAGTCTAGCAGCAGGGAGCTTTGAGGAAGGAGTCTTTCTCCCTGAAGCTGACATAGCTTCGAAAGTGTGTCTAACAAATGCCGCTCGATACTGATGATCCAGCCACTCTCCGACAGTATACGAGGTGCTACATACTGTTGATGATCGGGGTTACTTGATGACTGATAAGTCCAATAATCAGGTTCATCTCTGGTGGCTCCCAATACTGGATGACTTTCAGAGGTGTTCGAAATAAATAATTTAAAACATTTTTATCAAAATGTGTCGTTTCTCTTGTCTCATTTACAGTTTAAACGAAATAAGATTATAAGTATCTCGTTTACACTGTAAACGAGATAAAGCACGAGACGATGTGGCCGTAGCACATTTATACACGTGTTGTGTAAAGTCCTTATCTCGTTTACACTGTAAACGAGAAAAGAGTGGAGGATGCCTATATATATGCATCTCGTCTACAGCCTTGAATAAGAATTTTTGACTTCTATTTTTTGTCATTTTCTCCCATTTTTACCCTTTTTTAATCATATTTTCAAATTACTTAAAGAATATGGCGCGCATTGATAATCACGATGGAGACATTAACAGACTGAACGCGACTTGGCACATTGCAGGGGCAGCTGACTTTGAGGTTGGTGTTGTTTTTCATTTTATGCTTATCTTAAAGTATAGATGTGTTGCCATACTTAGGGTACTTTTATAGAGGTAATATATAGTATATGTTAACCAAATAAATATATAGTTAGGAGTAGTTTAAATGTTAGGGTATGATGTTAGGCATACTTTAAAATAGATGTTAGTTAAATATTTGTTTAGGTTTGTTTTTCTTTCATCTAAGTTATTATTAAGCATATATTTATTAATTTAGTTATTAATTAAGGTTATTAACAATTTCTAATAAACTTAATTAAGTAGCGAAATGCTTATATTTGTATTTAATAAATATTTAAGTAAATGGTTTTTTCTTAAATTTTTTTGCTACTTAAACGAAGTTATCAAGTTGATGGTGTACTTATTGATTATTTAAGTAAATTTTTTCACTTAATCTACCATATATAGGAGATGTAAAATGAATTTTGTTATTCACTATTTAACTAAATGATTTTACTTAAATTAAATAAAATAGATATTTTTTAGTGTAGTCACTAGTTATCTTACGAAATATTTTCATTTGCATTATATCATACAAGCGTTTAAGTTCATTATTTTACTAAACATTTTCATTATTTAAGTAAAATTTTTTATATAAATAAATTTATAATTTAAATGTTTGAAGTTATTTGCTTAAATAATTTACTTATAAGTCAAATTAATTCCTAAGTCAATTTTTTTATTGTTTACCAGAGGTCTCTCCTACTTTATCCGAGGAAAGTGAGTCACACACTCTCACCACCAAATGCTATTGTCCCGTACCTAAAGGAGGCTGGGTTCGGTGACGCGTTGCCACTCAGAGATTTTGTGTTCGACAACTCCTTGATCATGGCATTTGTTAAGTATTGGTGTCTAAAGACCCACAATTTTCACCTGACATGGGGTGAATGTACGATCACCCTATAGGACATCGCATACCACTTCGAACTGCGCACTAATGGAGAGTCTGTGGGTGGTTACTTTCATGACTTTCACACATGGTACGGAACCGGGGCCTGGAAGTTGGTTGAGAAGCTACTCGGTATCAAGCCTACTGTAGTCTAGCAGCAGGGAGCTTTGAGGAAGGAGTCTTTCTCCCTGAAGCTGACATAGCTTCGAAAGTGTGTCTAACAAATGCCGCTCGATACTGATGATCCAGCCACTCTCCGACAGTATACGAGGTGCTACATACTGTTGATGATCGGGGTTACTTGATGACTGATAAGTCCAATAATCAGGTTCATCTCTGGTGGCTCCCAATACTGGATGACTTTCAGAGGTGTCAATCTCTGTCTTGGAGATCTGTGGTGCTAGCATGAACATACCATTTGCTATGTTCTGCGGCCACCGCTCCACCACAGACATCACAAGCTGCACTCCTCTGCTGGTATCTTGGATATACCAGAGGTTTCCTAAGTGGTGTCCAGCTAAACGACAAATTTAAATGTACCCTATGGCTGCGAGGTAACTGTTTAGTTTGGTTTTTACTATTCTTCATTTTTCGCATAACAATATTATGACAGATTGATTGAATGGTGGTTGATCTTGTAAATGTCCACATGTTGATGGGCATGACACAGCAGAGCAGTGACAAACACGAGTAGAGAGTCATGCGATGATGTCGGGAGTTAAATCAGTTACTCTGGGATGAGGTAAGCGAGTTACCCTTTTATTTGGTTAAGTTGTATAGATTAGTCAAACTTTTATAGCAACTGTCACTAACACTTCTTTCAATGCGTCCGTTGTAGTTCACGTAGACGCCGTACGATGACCCCTGCACTGCAGGATATCTGCCTGCTATGGCTGAAGGAGGAGGCAGAGTGGGGGACATGGATGTCTGTTATCCCCCTCGTTTGCTTAAACATAGTGGAATTCTACTAAGCCGATCGTGTGAAGTGCCAATTCAATGGCGAGCATCCAGTGCTACGGGATCCGGTCAACAACTCTACAGGGCTTGTAGCAACCTCAACACATTATTGTACGACTCCTCCCAGTCATTGTATATTTGCGCAATTATCTTTTACTTCGCCATCCAGACCTTTCTGTACGAAGGTTTGAAGTGATAGCTTTGCCTAATTACGCCTTTTAGGACAGAGATGCTGATAGATGGGTTAGATTGTATCAACAGGAGGATGATATGGCAGATAAGACTGCTGTTTAACTATCGGTGAACACGTGTGTGCTCCTCCTATCCTATGCACCTCCCTAGCGAAATAGAATAACAGTGGTAAACAGGTTCAACAAGCATGACAATGACAATTAGAATATAGAACACAAAGAAATTTTAACTTACCAGTATCCGAGATTCTGTGGGAGAGCAATATGGAGACTCCAAGAGCAGCCTGCTGCATATTATCGGCAACGCACATGGTACTTTAATCGATCCGACTCCATTACTCGGTATTCAGTACTTTTGCGAATGTTGTAATTCTTCACACCTTACATTACTGCATCTCTGTTTTTGAATCTGTGGCCAACCCTAAACTCCACACCATCGTCTAAGTTGTAATCGTCTTCATCCGTGTTGAAAAATTGATTCTTCTCTTGCATCACGTCCAGATCCAACGTACTGTAGTGACTTGGTACAAATGACAAGGCCGAAATTGAGTGCGGAGCAGGTAGAAGATACCTACGTGATGCCTCAACCAGGGTATCTGGTACAAACTCCTCCTCATCATCATCCTCAGAAGAATCGCACTCGTTGTTATCTGCAACTTACTCCTCGTTGAAATTCTCACCGTCGACGTCCATGTCTTCCACTAGACTAGCAACACGAATCGGTGGTGGTGCGAGAGGTGGGTCATCCTGGACGAAGTCTGACAAGCCAAATCTACCGCCACCGTCGTCACTAACCTCCGCAGAAAGCTCCATCTCTTACTCCGCCATGATTCTCCCATAGATGTCAAACATCAGGCGCACATGCTTGTCACCATGGAGGCAAAACAGACGAAACTGAAAAACTCTGTTTTCCATCGGTGCTAGCAACCTATACCCCACCCTTCCGATCTCTTTTCTCCCGTTACCACCGATGCTACCCAATATCAGACTCTTCAATTTGAACAAAGAACTTATTGGCCGAGTACGCAATAGAATGGGATTCTCACACTCAAATATCACTCTATTATCACTATTTCTCATACGACAATTCCAATACACACTTACAACCAAATATCCACTACTAGCTACTAGACATTTTGGCTTATTTTCGGAAGAAATAGGTAGAAAAGAAGTAATGAAATGTTTGTAAAGAATACAAAGGGTTGCACATCCTTTTATAGCTGCTGAAAATTGGTCTTTACATATCTCCTTTACACTGTAAATGTCATAATTATTCTCTTATTTAGTTTACAGTGTAAACGAATTAAGATTACACGTATCTCGATTACATTATAAACGATATATACACTTTATTTCTATTTGCCCTTATCTCGTGTGTAAACGAGATAAAAGAAGCGATGCATTTCGATAAATAAAATATTTATTTTATTTATTTAAAAAAATTCCATATTTATTATATATTTTTTTCATCATATCCTTCTTAGAGTCGCACCACGAGCACTACTACTTTTACTCACATGAGTCATCACTAAATATAAATTAAAGTCACCATGATCTATATGTTGATTTTGTGCATCAACATTGAATTCAAATGTTTACTCTCGCGCGTGTAATCTTAATCTATAATCAAAAGAAATAAATAACATATAGTACCTTGGTTTTTTCTTATACGCTAACTAGTAATTAGTTAAGGATAAATTTAACTCGACAGTAGAAAAAGAATGATATTCATCACATTGTATATCAGAATTCAGATACTTCCAAATCTGGTGTTTTTCTTTAACAGTGAACCCTTATTCTCCAGATCAGGCAATGACAATGCAATGGCCTTGGCCTTGGAAGCTTCAAAGAAGTCTATGAATAAAAAGAAGGAGAAAAGTCCTTGAAGACATTCAAACACAAAATTAATTAATTAATATAACCTCTCATGTCACCGCCGTTCAGTCGTTTACCATCTTATATATCTATGTTGATTAATTAATTTATTATTACTAACGAGTATAGTTAAGAGAGAAGGATGAAAGAATGAATGGACAAATACAGGAAGCTCTTATGCTAATAGCCCAGTGATTCTACTGTCTTTTTTTTTTCTTTCTAAATTGTAAAGCTCTTAAGAAGAATGAGATCTTTTCTATGTATACCTATGTCATTGATGAAAGAATATATTAATAAGGATTTGAATTTGATAAGCAGTTAGAAAGATAATACGTTTATGACAAAAAGATAGATAAAAAATAATTGAAGGATATATCATTCTATTTATCGTACACATATAGTATGCTTGTATCATAACAAAATGATATATACCCATAATATTGAATTAAAACACAACCACATACATAAATGGAAGGGACTAGACGACTAGTTGATGCTTTTCCTTATTTTTAATATTGGAAATGTGACGATGTGTTGTAATATTGTTGGAATATGATGTATTTCATCAAGACGTAGAGAATACAAATCGAATTAATAAATTTGTTATTTAAAATATAAATCTGACTTTTAGATTTATGTACCTTAATTTTTTAAAATTTTTAATATATAAATCTAATTTTTAGATTTATTTATTTTATTCAAATTAAATTCTCAAATTTTATTTTTTTTATCATTTTAATAAATCTGAATCTCTAATTTATTCAATAATAATTGAAAATAAAATTAGTTTTATATTAAAAAATACCATAATAACTATGTATTACACATTAATTTTTTTCGTATAAAAAAAAATTAGCCGCTAGGTGAACCATTTTTACAAAAAGCTAACTAGCTAAGTATCACACTTTAGTGTGCTTGATCTTAAGGTAGTCGTCCAACGCAACAAAGGGTGAGTTTGATTTGTATTTTTATTTTTATTTTTATTTTTAACTATTATTTTTAGTTTTTAAGATGTTATAAAAAAAAACTAAAAAAATGAAATTTTATTATTTTTATTTTTCACAAAATTTAAAAAATAAAAAATATTAAGAATTAAAAAATGATAATACAAATAAACAAGTAGATGTATATGTAACTCTTATTTTTGCAGGTCAATTGAATCGATTGAGTTTTTCCACATTTGTCTTATCTCATCTTGTTTCTAATTGGAGAAATTCTACACACGTTGTTTCTTGGAAGCCTCGTCTTTGGAAGGCTATATATAAAGGCAAAGCGTGGTATGTATCTTGCTCACTCACTTAACATAGATTTAGAGGAAAAAATGGGAAAGGTGAGACAAAATAATAATGATTATGGAATAATGGAGGAGCCATGGAAGAGGGTAAAAGGCAAAGGAGGAGGAGTTGTTAAGGTAACATATATATCGAGGCCGGTGTTGATGAGGACATGCCATGCTTCTCAGTTTCGATCACTTGTTCACCAACTCACTGGTAAGGAATCCAAATCCGAATCGGATGATCAGAACGCCATGCCAATATTCTTGGATCATCATCATCAACAACAACAACATTCTTGCTTCCTTGCTCCATCATCACTTTTCCACTCACCACCTTCTTCTATGAATCTGTTTTGGGTTCCAAATTGATTCTACTTAGTAATCACTACTTACTTAGCTTCTATATCATGCCATTCATGCCAT
>NC_029790.2:15685624-15686572 GCF_000816755.2 Arachis ipaensis | reverse complement strand
AGTGTACATGTAACATAACTCATTTCTGTATTTGCAGCAAATTTTGGTGTAAAACGAAGATATTTGGGTGTATTTTTATTCTAATAAATTCTGCATAATTCAGAACTCTTCATCTTCCTCCTCATCATCTTCTGCTGTTCTTCTTCATCTTCTTATTTCATATTCTCATAATTTTTTTTGGAGGAAAAAATCAAACAAAGAAAACATATTATGCAATATTATCAAAAGAATAATATTATATTGTCAATAAATATTATTATTTTAGATCAGTAATAATTTGTATTTATATTTACAAAAATATAAATTTTACACATAAAATACATAATTTATACTTATATTTATTAAAATTTATAAATATAAATTAATATAATTTATATCTATATTTATCAGAATTTAAATATATATAAATTAATAATAAAAAAATTGTTAAAAATAATTTAATATTTATAATACTAACTGAAATTAGTAAAAACTGTTCATCCTTACCATTTTTATGTGTTTTTTTTTGAGTTCCTAGTATATGTGCGAATTTGGATGTGGCTAATTTTTTTTTGTTATGAGAGTAGAAGTGGTGATATACCTTAACATTGTTATTTTTTATATTTTTTAAAATTGTGGAAAGTATATAAATCAGAGGGTCCAATTTTTGTACCTCAAATTTTTTAATTTTTTTAAACACAAATCGGACGGTCCGATTTCTGTACCTCTACAAATCGAACGGTCCGATTTATGTACCACAAGTCGGATGGTCCGATTTCTGTACCTCTAATAAATTAGACGGTCTAATTTTTACTTCTCTAATTAAACGATTTCACATTTAAGTATAACACCCCAACAATCCATATTTTAAAAAAATACCACTACCACTCCAATATTAAAAATAAAAAGTTCTTTGGATGTCACTGCTCACGGTGAATTTTAGAACCAATATAATACAATTCAAACTTG
>NC_029790.2:15667116-15685145 GCF_000816755.2 Arachis ipaensis | reverse complement strand
TAATTAAAAATTACAATAAAAATAAAAAGATAAAAATAAAAAAATGCATAAATAAAAATGAATAAGAGAAAGGAAAAATAAAGGAAGAAAAAGAAACCGAAAGAAAAACTACAAAAAAAAACTAAAGAAAAAATTAAGGACAAATCACTTAATTAAATTAAGGAGATGAAAATTTTACACAAATCCACAAAACTAAAATCTGGTTTATGAATCAACCAATGCAGGTTTTTATGTAGTTCGAATCAGGTCAATTCGAACTCCATTTACATATAATTCGAATCAAATCGACTCGAACTATACACACACGCAAACACATACTAATTCGAATCGGCCTGATTCGAATTACAAACACACAGTAATTCGAATCAGGGTGATTCGAATTACTCCTCAGCACGCAATCCCAAGTAATTTGAAACTGGCTGATTCGAATTACACAATGTATAGTTCGAATTAGGCTGGTTCGAATTATATAGGACCAAACGTGTATAAATAAGGTGTGAACGTGAATTGATCTCATTAGAGTGAAAAAATGGCTAGTGATGAGAGTTTTGTAGTGTTGGTTCACCACAGAGAATCGATTAAGAGAAAAACACGGTCCGGTGTGAAGTTCACCGATAAGGATCCTCTCAGTATTTTTATGAGGCCTACGACGAGCTATGATGACCTAGTTAATTTTGTACTACAGAAACTTGGTCTGGAAGGCGTGAAACGGGTTAAGAAGTTTTTCTATCGCATTTCAATCTCGGTGCTGCAAGAAATCGTGAAGTATGATTGTTTCATGATCAGGAGTGATGAGGACTTGCAGGTCATGTTTCATTGTCGTCGGTAGTTTCCCGAAGTTAGGACACTTGAACTGGCGAAGTTAGTTGATGTGGTATCCAGCTCGGGGGGTTCGAACTGGAATACCCCCACTGTAGGCATGGTAGCCGGTTCTAGTTCCAGACTTGCTAGCGCATCTTCATCCGTCCCTGTGTATGAACCTCTGGTCGAGCCTGTCGCCTCCCCTTCGTTCGCTACTGATCTCAACTATAGTGGAGGGGGCGAGGTTGGAATAGGGGATAGTGTGCCGACCTCTTTACAGTGTGCTGCACCGGCTGGTCTGGGAGATGCATTGTTGGATGATTCAGACGATGATGATGTGGAGCCGGATATCATTGCTGATGACAGTGGCGATGATATTGGAGCGAGTGAGCCAGCTGGGGCAGGAAGTGGTTCTAGCTCTGGCACACAACAGTACCCTCCGCACTTTTCATCTTTGGACTTGGATGCCATGAGGCAGAAGGGGGTTCCTGGGGAGCCTGCTGGATTTGGTGCTAGAGATGCCGAAGGGTCTGCAGGTCTGACAGAGTTTCAGGATAAAGACGAGGCTGTGTTAAGTGTGAAGACGTACAGCATCCGACGCGGGGTACAGTACAAGGTGGTGGAGTCTGACTATCGCCAGTATGTTGGAAAGTGTTTTGAGTTTGGGAATGGGTGCACATGGTTGATTATGCTTAGTCTCCGGCAGCGCAAGGGCATTTGGGAGGTCAAACGGTACAACGGACCGCATACGTGTCTCGCGACGTCCATCTCCAGCGACCACAGGAGTTTGGATTATCATGTGATCTCGACATTCATCATGCCAATGGTTAGGGATGATGCATCCGTGACCATCAAGGTGCTCCTGAATGCAACGGCAGCACACTTTGGGTTCACATTCATCATGCCAATGGTTAGGGTTGATGCATTCGTCAGCATCAAGGTGCTCCTGAATACGACGGCAGCACATTTTGGGTTCAGGCTGACGTACAGGAGGGTTTGGCTGGCGAAGCAGAAGGCCGTTGCCCACATCTATGGTGATTGGGATGAGTCGTACAACAAGCTCCCTAGGTGGGTGTTAGGAGTTCAGCTGACGATGCCTGGTACTGTTGCAGTCCTTAGGACGAGCCCTGTTCGAGTTGGGGGTCAGGTGGACGAGTCGCAAGCTTATTTTCACCGACTGTTCTGGACGTTTCCACCATGTATTGAGGCATTCCGTCATTGCAAGTCCTTGGTCAGTATTGACGGAATCCATCTGTATGGCAAGTATGGGAGAACGTTGCTCATCGCGATTGCATAGGACGGGAACTCCAACATTCTGCCTGTTGCATTTGCACTGGTTGAGGGTGAGAATGCCGAGTCCTGGTCCTTCTTTCTCTCCCACCTGCGTCAGCACGTGACCCCGCAACCGGTCTGCTGGTTATATCAGACAGGCATAACGGCATCAAGGCTACCCTTGAGGCTCCGGACGGAGGATGGCTACCTCCAGCTGCCTACCGTGCATTCTGCATTCGACATGTCGCAGCAAATTTTGCCCTGACCTTCAAGGGCAAGGACGCAAAGAGGCTTCTTGTGAATGCAGCCTATGCTAAGACTGAGGTGGAGTTCAATTACTGGTTTGATATTCTGCGATCTGAAGACCCTGCCATGTGTGAGTAGGCGAACCGGATTGAGTATTCATTGTGGACACAACATTGGGATGAGGGTTGGAGATTTGGTCACATGACAACAAATATCTCCGAGTGTGATGTACTTCGTGTGGGTTATTAATTAATCAATGTGTTCCGTTTCTGAAGTGAAATATCAAATTAACTAAAATAAATAAGGCAATAATGCAATCTTGAAAGTAACTGCTACACGAGAAGCAAAATATCTAAATAACTTAAATAAATAAGGTACACCAATTTTCAAAGTAACTGATACACGATAAGTCAATAAGGTACGTAACATAAATAACAAAATACAACTAGGATCCTACACATACATAACTTAAATAAACAAAGCAAGCTAACATACAACATTGATTATAAACATAAGTCATACAACATAAGTCCCGAAACGAGCTCTCCGCTCAACCCGACGCCTATCTGGAACGTCGACAACACGGTCCATCTCAGGAACTTGTCCGGCACCCCTCTGCATCACCTCAACAAGAATAGGCACGGATCTCGGATCCCCAAGGTACATCTCTGGTGAAAAGAACATCTTACCATGCTGACGCCACCAATCCAAGAAGTCATGTGAGGGACCTGGGTTTGCGACAACATCAAACCGGAGAACGTGATCCGCACGGCTCTCCCAATGAAGATGCCAGAAATGCAAACTGTACGAGAACCAATGATCACCACCTCTGCCATCCTTCGACATCAAGAAGTCGATGTTCAGGGCGGGCTGGGACGGGGCTGTACTCCGCCGAACTGCGGTAGCACCCGATCAATCTGATGCCACTCTATGACGGCGAAATATATCAATGAAGTCACACACCGCCATAACGCCGTATGACGAGGCTCCAACACCTCCGGATGCACAACCTTAAGGATATCGGGAGAGCTATACGGCATCCAAATAAACTGCAAATACATATCAACAATGTTAGGTCACCTCGTGAACCGAAGTATGAAACGTTATTTAACTAAACATAAGCGGTTAGTATACTCACATCCCCAGCCTGTAACAGGTCTATCCTCAGCCTCCACATCTACACTCGAGGTCCCTTCTCGATAGCGGAAGGATTGTGACCTGACCACTTGCAACTCACATCGGTGTTATAGCGAAAGAAAAGTGTGATATAATAGTATAACATTATAGGCGGACATGGAACAAAATAATTTAACTCGAAATAGAAAAGTCCAACAACAGTACCTCGAGGCCAAGGGCCAGCTAAACGTATCATACCCAGCAGGTCTAAACCTAGGAAAGCGCCAAAAGATCCAAGACTGAAGTAACTGCAACGGGCCAACTAACTTCACCACATGTCTGTTGGCCACTCGGCACATGCACCGGTACAACCACGCTAGTCTTGCCGACCCCTAGCTGTAGCCACCCATCTCCTCAAGCCTAGCCACGTAGGGTAGCCATCTAATGTGAATACGGTTGCCGGACTTGTCGGCAAACAGCTGAGTGCCCAACAGCATCATGATATAGGCACGAGCATAGCGCCTCACTGTCTCCTCGTCGGCTGCCTCGGGGCACTCTCTAAAGGTCTCCTGGAACCAGGTGCAGTTCACTGCAAACTTCTAAATTTGGTTTGTAGGAGGTAACACTCCAAGCAACTCCTAGAACCACACCCACGCTGGACGGCTACCCTGGATGTATATCTGGAAATCCGTCAAGCAACCACTGACATAACGTCCATCGACCGGCAACCCCAACTGGTACGCCACGTCCTGTAGTGTGATCGTGCACTCCCCGAATGGCATGTGGAATGTGTGCGTCTCCGGACGCCACCGCTCGACAAAAGCACTGACAAGGGGCTCATCCAATCTGAACCATCTATCGTTCAATCTCGCAAGATGGTATAATCCGGCCATCTGTAAGTACGAAACGTACCTCTCGTCGAGTCGCATGCCCTGCTGCCGTCGCATGCTCGAGATGCATCGCTGGGGCTGCGCATATGATGGATCGCATAATTAAAACCACTTACAAAACCACTAACAACATAATCCACTAACAGAAAAAACTAACATAAACCACTAACAAAGACCACATGCAAAACCATTAAAAAAACCACTAACAAATCCACCAAAATAAACCACTAACAAAACCACTAACATAAACCACTTCCGAAACCACTAACAAAATCGCTAACATAAACCACCAACAAAACCACAAACAAAACTACTAAAGTAGATCATATGCAAAACTACTAACATAAACCACATGCAAAATCACTAACATAATCTACTAACATAATCCACTAACATAAACCACTAAAATAAACCACATGCAAAATCACTTACAGAACCACTTGCAAAATTACTAACATAAACCACTACAATAGACCACATGCAAAATCACTTACAAAACCACTTCCTAAACTACTAACATAAACCACTAACATAAACCAATATAATAAACCACATGCAAAATCACTTACAAAACCACTTGCAAAACCACTAAAACAAATCACTAAAAAAACAACTTTAACTACTAACATCGTCGTTGATGACCCCGGCTATATGAGCAACTCCATCCAAACGATATAGTCTTTCCGGATCATCCCCCATCGCCTCAGTATCCTGCTCGAGCCTTTGTCGGAGTGAATCTAGGTCGTTTTCTCTGGGATTTTGTAAGGTATGAGTTTGGAAAAGTGATTCGAATGAGGGTAGTTCGAACTCCTTTTATAGGTGAACCAAGTGTAATTCGAAACATCCCAATTCGAATTACTACTAGAGCTAACAAACAAGTAATTCGAATCAACCTGATTCGAATTACTTAGGGTTTCGTCCTTGGGTGTAATTCGAATCACCCTGATTTGAATTAAGTTTTGTGTAATTCGAATCAGGTTGATTCGAATGAGTGAGTGTGTGCGTGCGTGTAGTTCGAATATATGTGATTCGAATTACATGTAAATTGAGTTCGAAGCAAGCTAATTCGAACTATATAATAATGTGCATTGGTGGATTCATGAACCAATTTTTCAATTGGCTGATTTGCGTAATTTCCTTCTACCCTTAGCTTACCATAGTGATTTGCCCAAAAATTAAAAGATGTAAATGAAACTGAAATGAGGGGGTGAAAGGAATATTTGATTTTTTTTTTTCTGAATCCGTTTGCGTCATTGTGATATTAGAATATCTAGAGTACTGCCAAATCTTTATAAACTACAATTATATCTAATAATGTAAAAATAGTTTTTGAAAGATTTGTTTTCGTAAATATATTTGTACCATTATGATTTCTATAGCATACGTTTTTCAAGTTGTACTTAGAATTTTGAGTACATAAATAGTTGAATCTAATATATGCTAATAACTTGATCAATAAAATAATATTTTTGACATTTAAAATCAGATCAGAATTTAAATTTATCGAAGAGTTCAATGATAATTTGTGAAAATATTATTTTTGATATAACACATTAACAAACATTTCATTAATCTATCATTCTCATCCACATAATATTTTTATAAATTCAAATTAAATTGTTTTGTTCTTATTTATGTGTTTGAGTTTTTCTTTACTCTATATTACTTGAATATTAATTTTCGCTGAATTAAAAGTTTATCTACTTAGAGTACCAAACTAAATAACCAATGCTACTGGCTTTGCTTTTCCTACTAATTACGAGACTTGACTTTAATTAACACTTTAGGATGGAATATACATCAAAATTAACATTACATAATAATTGGTACTTCGATAAGACTATATTGAAAGATGAATAATCAATGGAAATAAGTTATCTCAGCTTCAAGCGAGTGATAGATACAAGATAAGAGCTTTTTGATTTTTTGAGGGATTTTGACAAACGAATTGTAACTAATATTTTTATATTGACGATATATAAAGTTTAATGTTGACTAATTTTATAAAAATATTTTTGTGTGTAAATAATATTACAAATTATTAAATAATTTGATATTTAATTTAAATTATCTAATAATTAGTAATANNNTAATTCTAATTTTTTTTATAGATTTAAAATTTATAGTGAGAATTTAAGATTTAGAATTTACTATTTAAAATTTCGGATAAAAATAATTTCAAAAAGTCGGCTAACTAAGAATAATGAACTTTTTATAATTGAACTCTTTTTGTGATAGGTATAAAAATAAAAGGGCAATTTACGCAACTAAATTGTTTGATCCTCAATATTACGCAAATACATTGTTTCAGTTTTTAATACGCAAATGCATTGTTTCTATATTTTATGTAAACCGCTACTGCCAGTAGCGGTTTACGTGTGAGTGTGTGTGTAAACCGCTACTTTACGTGTAAGTTCGTGTGTAAACCGCTGCTGGCAGCAGCGGTTTAGGTGAGTGTGTGCGTGTGTGTAAACCGCTACTGCCAGTAGCGGTTTACGTGTGTGTGTCTGAATGGGGCTGCCTATATAAACCATAGAGGGACCAAATGTGAAGAAGTAGATTGTTATTCACAAATGGAGGGAGAGGATAGTTTTGTGGCTCTGGTTCACTGCTCTGGAAAAATTCAAAAGAGCAAAAGGCATGGTGTAAAATTCACAGATAGAGAACCACTTAGTGTTTTTATCCGATCTTCGAATACGTTGGCGGAGATTAAGCAAAGCATATTACGGAAGCTCGGTGTGTGTGGGACGAAGTGGGTAAAAAAATTATTTTACAAGATTCCCATTGATGTTGTCTCAACTGGTGTGAGATATGAGACCTTCGTGATCGGGTCGGATGAAGACTTGCATGTCTTGTTTCACTGCAGGCGTAGTTTTCCGGAGGTGAGGGTAACTGAGCTGTTTGCGAAGTTGGAAGATGGTGTGGATAGCTCAGGTGCATCGGCCCCTAATCCTCAGTCGATCCCAGCCGGTGGTGCCTCAACATCGATGCCTGTGGTAGCAGTGGCAGTTCCGAATCCGGAGCCCGAACGTGCTGGGGCTATTCATGCATATGTAGGTCCTGTTGTTCCTGATTTTGAATGCGATGCCAGACCGGATCGGGTTGAGAATGCACTGTTTGACGATGATTTGGATGAGGAGCCTGTCGATATTGGTGGGGACAGTGATGATGATATTCGAAGAGGCGGACGTTCAGCCCATGGATGTTCCGGTTCTGCAACACAGGAGTACCCTCCCCACCTCTCTTCTTTGAACTTGGAAGCCTTCGGCCAACAGCAGAATGCTGATGCAACATTCGAGGGGCAGGGGATGCATGATGGGACAAATATGTCTGAATTTCAGATTGGCCAATCCTTCCAGAGTAAAGAGGAAGCCGTGTTGAGTGTGAAGGATTACAGTATTCGGCGTGGAGTTGAGTACAAGGTTATGGAGTCCGACAACCTGAAATACCAAGGGAGATGCAAGGAGTTTGGTAACGGGTGCACGTGGTTGATTCGGATAGTCATGCGGAAAAGGAAGGGCACATGGGAGGTTAGGAGGTACAACGGTCCACACACGTGTATGGCCACATCGATATCAAGCGACCACAAGCAGCTTGATTATCATGTTATCTGTGCGAGGATCTATCCATTGGTTCGAGCTGATGCGTCGGTGTCTATTAAGGTGTTGCAAGAGGCCACGGAGGCGACTTATGGATTCATGCCTAGTTATCGGAAGGTGTGGTTGGCGAAGCAGAAGGCAGTAGCACAAATATATGGCGATTGGGAGGAGTCATATGCTAATCTACCACGGTGGATCCTTGGGGTCACATGCACGATGGAAGGTTCCGTTGCTCTACTAAAGACGTCCCCGGTTAGGGTGGGTGACCAACTTGACGAAGATAGAGTCTTCTTTCATCGGATGTTCTGGACGTTTCCTCCGTGTATTGAGGCTTTCCGCCACTGTAAGCCGCTGGTAAGCATCGACGGCACACACCTGTATGGCAAATATGGCGGGACGTTGTTGTTGGCGATCGCACAGGATGGTAACTCAAACATTTTGCCTGTTGGGTTTGCACTCGTGGAGGGAGAGAACGCAGATTCTTGGTCGTACTTTCTATCGAACCTTAGAAGGCATGTCACTCCACAGCAAGGTATTCTCGTGATCTCTGACAGACACAACGGCATCAAGGCTGCATTAGAGAGCCCCGATAGTGGTTGGCAACCCCCCCATGCTTATCGGGCATTTTGTATTCGGCATGTCGCTGCAAATTTTGCCCTCACTTTCAAGGGACAGGATGCAAGGAGGTGGCTGGTGAATGCCGCGTATGCGAAGACAGAAGCAGAATTCGACTATTGGTTTGATATAATGAGGACGGAGAACCCGGCTATGTGCGAATGGGCAAACAGAATGCCTTATGAGAGGTGGACACAGCATAAGGATGGTGGGAGAAGATACGGTCACATGACCACCAACATCTCTGAGTGTGTGAACTCTGTCTTGAAGGGCACAAGAAACCTCCCGGTGACGTCTCTGGTTAAGTCGACATATCTCCGGCTGGCCGAGTTGTTTGTTGTCCGGGGGCAGACGGCAGAGGCACAGTTAGGGTCCGGGCACCGGTTTTCACAGGCAGTAGTTAAGGCCATTGAGCGTAATCTGAAGGAATCGAGGTGCTTCACGGTGACAGTGTTTGATAGGCATAAGCTTGACTATACTGTGGCTGAGACGACTCCCACCGGGAAATTCTCTTTGGGTAGCTATCAGGTTTCTCTGAGGGATCGCACCTGCGATTGTGGATACTTCCAGGCGCTGCACTACCCCTGCTGCCATGCCCTCGCATGCTGTGCGCAGTCACGCCTAGATTGGGCAACTTATGTTGATGAGGTGTACATCATGTCTGAGGTCTTTAAGGTGTATGAGATGTCCTTTTCACCATGTATTCCAGAGGGGCTTTGGCCACCATATGACGGGCCGACGGTTATACCCGATCCGGGCATGAGAAGGGCTAGAGAAGGACGACCACGGTCCACCCGCATCCGCAACAACATGGACGAAGCCGACACCAGCCGACCTAAGAGGTGTGGTCTGTGCAGGCAGCCCGGTCATACCCGACGGGTTTGCCCTCAGTGAGGATCTACTAGTGGGATGTAGATTTATCTTTACTTATTTCGTTTGTCGTAGTTTCCGTGATAACAAGCGTGTCTGCTTGTTATGAGTTTTAAGTTATTTGTTTTTAGTCTTTTCGTTTATCAGTTATGAGTTTTTAGTCTTTTTGTTTTGTCTTGTTAATGATAATATCGGTAGTTGTGTTTCACTTTTCTAGAGATATTGTGCTTAATTTCCATCTTAGCTAATAGATCGATAAAGAATAGACTGTCTCAACCTAATCATAAAGTAAAAACTGAACAATATAAAAGTCCTTCCAACAAGACTAAACATAAGGTCCAACGGGCATAAAACATAAAGTAACAAGTACCCAAAATAACAGTCATCCAAATATAAAAAACATAAAAGTCCTAAATCAGAAAATAAACTACATAGCGAGAAATAAAAAACAACAACACATGGTGCTAACCATCGCGATCATCCCTCGCAACATCATGAAAGTCACCAAGGAGATGAGATCCTGTCCCACATCGAGCTGGACGTCTGACTCGAGTCGGTCGGGCTGCCTCCTGTCCAACATCATCACGTGGAGGGTCTAACCCGAACGTGGACTGGGGGGTGCCCCCCATAGTAAACCAAGTATCCAACGGACTACCTGCAGGCACGTTCAGATCTACCCCATACTGACCCTGATAATCATGTGGCTGGGAATGCATCTCCGTCATATGTGGCTGGTAAGCTCCGGTCTCCATCTGCACATCCGGCATCTGCTGCTGGTAAGACTGGCCACCAAACTGCACATTCGACGTGCCAGCATCATCCCTAATCAACTCAGCAAAGTCTGCATAAAACCGTGGACTGACCAGCTGATCATCTAAATCCATAGTCATGGTCGGTGTGAACTCCGGCATCTGAGAATAAGCTCTGCTAGTGAATGTATCCCCTCCAGCCTCAGTCGCTGCGGTCCCACTAACTCCGCCTGCGTGCTGTGTATCATCCGGAGTTCTCCCACGTCTGGCATTAGCCCGACAAACACGGTGATCGACCTCATCTCTAGCATCTCCGCCTGCGTCATCCTCCTGCATGGCATCATGTAACCACCTCCACTCTCGACCAGTGTCCCTAGTACCAACACGACGGCGTCTCTCAACACGACGGTTGTCCGGCATATCAGGTAGCTGTGATCTGCGTGGAACCTGAGAGGATCCTCTCTGATATGCCTCCGGAGGTATCTGGGTGCCTCTAGGATCGGCAAATGCAGCCCCAGGGCTAAGGAACCGCTGAGCCTCTCGGTACCACCAATCTAGGTAATCTGCAGATGGGCCAGGATCTGCCACTCGCTCAACGGAAATGACGGCATCAAGTCGGTTCTCCCAATGCTCATGCCATTTTCGATAGTAGTGGGGAAACCACCTATCGCCACCCCTACCGTCCTTAGCATGCAGCCAGTCTACGTTCAAAGCATCCTCGGGGATATGTTGTACTCCACCTTGCGGAGTAGGGCTCCCACACAATCTGAAATTTAAGAACTCATCAAGGACTACAATAACAAGTATATATCTAGTCACGAATAGAGATCAAACAAAAAGTAAAACTCTTGCTGCTATAAAACTTACATCACGAGCGGTCAGTCGATCCAATGCAAGCCGATACCTAATGACCCTCTGCTCCTTTCCATCATTAGGAGGTAAGTAGGCAGACCACCTAAATTAAAGTCATATGAGACACAAAATTTAAAATATGCCCAATAAATTTGTTAAACTTAAAAAAGCATAACCCATACCTTGATGCCAGCGGGGCCGCTCACAACTTGCTCTGACTTCTCTCTACAATTTCCTCTCTCTAGAAAACTCCTCAAACCTTCTAAACACATAATCCGCGGCTGCAACCACGGTTTATATAGGCAAACCATCACACGTAAACCGCTACTGGCTGTAGCGGTTTACACACACGCACACACTCACGTAAACCGCTGCTGCCAGCAGCGGTTTACACACACACACACACTCACACGTAAACCGCTACTGACAGTAGCGGTTTACATAAAATATAGAAACAATGCATTTGCGTATTAAAAACTGAAACAATGTATTTGCGTAATATTGGGGATCAAACAATTTAGATGCGTAAATTGCCCAAAATAAAACATATAATAGTAGGTGATCTATACTCCTCAGTTGGCTCATCCTTAAATAATATTTACTAACTAAAGAATATTGTATTTTATCAATTAACAAATTTTGATTTTTTATTTAAGATTTAGCTAATATGTATTTTTAGGTTATATAATAAAACTACTAATTGAAAAATCTTTTATAAAAAAATATAAAATTTAAATTTTCAAAATCTTTGTTATGTATTTGTTAAATTAAACTAAAAAATTTAGAAAAAATTAATAATAAATTTATCGTATAAAAAAACTTAGTATTATTTGACAAAAATACTAATTATTAAATTTTGAGTTGACCTTGTTAAAAAATACATTAAATTTATAAATTGTCCTTATTATTATCTTCATCTTCTCTCGTTAATAATTAAATCCACCACCTTTTTTTTTCTTTTCGAATTCTGCTAGGTAACTAACACCCAATCAGTCACCTATAAGCCAATTTGTTATCAATTGATAATTTGATTTTTTAAATTATCATTAATTAATGATTATTTAAATTTTATTTTTTTAAAAATATAAAATTATTAATTATTAATTACAGTTGTTTAAAGTTGATTAATTAAAAATTATTTACCTATACTACTTTTCTATTATTTGAAACTACTTTTATCATTTTTTCTTATTTTTCCCTTTTCTTTAATTTCTATATCATAATTTCATCCACTACTATAAACCACTAACCACCGTGGTCGCTAGTCACGGTCATCACCTCTAGCCACCCTAAATTCTAAATGAATCTAAATTCTAAACCATAATTTATAAATCCTCAATTCTATAACTTGATTTTATTTTATTTGACTTTCAAATATTTTTTTACTTGAGTTTGGATGTTTTATTGTTTTTAATTTTAGATATTTTTTATTGTTCAATTTTAAGTATAAATATTAGCTATGATGTTAGTTAAGAGGGGTTAACTTTCAAGATTTTCTCCATATAAAATTTAGGTAGAGAGATTTTTTATGTAATTCATTTCAAGATTTTTTATTGTTCACATTTACCGTTGCTTAAAAGGAAGTCAGTTTCAAAATGAAGCTGCCGAGCTTTTTCATATTTTAGTGAAATCAACACTTATAAAAAGACGAGACACCAGACATATTTCTGATCACCGCTAACACCAGTATACCACCGACTCCCATAAACTTGCCACCACAAAAATATACGTTAACGGAAAATTGGTTCAAATATCAAAATACAGAAACAGAAAAGTTTTAGTAGCACCCAATGGTTTTTAATGTGCACCTCTGATCTCTCCCACAAGAAAACACCAAACCCATTCAATGCTGAGTCAAACTCAGCCCTCAATTTGGAAGAGCCAGCTTTCTTGCTTTTTTTTTTTTTATGTCTTCTGACTTGTGACCACAAAATATCTTAGAATTTAACTAACATGTAAACACATTAAATTTACTATTAATACAAAAAATAAAATTTTATATATTTTGGACAAAAAAATTTTAATTTATAATCTTAATTCGTGTGGTTACAGCACAGCATACATAAACTCAGTGAAGGCATGCATTTATTTCATTTCATTTATGTTGCAAGTATGGTAGAAAAGTCAAGGCAAATTAAAAGTGGTCTTTGAAACACACTCTCTATGTCGATTGTTTTTTTAGCCTTCATTCCCAGTTCCCATAAATCACAAGAAAGATTAAAAGCCAAACATTCTTCTTCAAACACACAAGTCTTTTGGCTTTTTCCAACCTAGCTAGAGGCTACTACTACTACTACTACTGATAATTTAATCTTCCATTCATTGCGTACCTTCTTCTTCTCCTAACTAATTAATAAACTAAAAAAAAAGAAGCCTAGGTAGTTGAATTGCCATGACTCCCATGATCATTCATCAGCAGATTTGAGGTACATTGTTTCACCACCTTCCCCGGTGTGTCCACTAGAGCTTCCACCACCACCACCGCCACCTCGCCCTTCACCCATTTCTTGCTTGCTGCTGCTGCTTCCAATTATGCTCCTGCCCTCTGCACCGGAGCCTCTCACGAAGTCAGGGTACCCTCCTCCTCCTCCTCCCATGTTTCCGCTGCTGGCTTCGCCGTGCAGCATGTGTAGACCACCACCACCACCTGAACTACTCATGCCGAGTTGGCCGTGGAGGCCTTGCTGTTGGAGCGCAGCGTATGGCTGCTGCTGCGCATACAAGAGGGAGGAGCGTGCCGCCATTAGCTGCTGCTGTGTCATCTGCTGCGCCGCCGCCGCCGCCGCCTGCTGAGCCTGCACGTAGTGTCCTCCCTGCTGCATCATCCCACTTCCCGGGTACTACATCATTAAAGAGAAAATACATGGAACCAATATTCAGTTAGCCAGTTTTGCCGTTTAGGTTTATTATTTAAGATAGATTCAGAATCTAAATTTTAAGATAAACAAAATAATTTTTAAAAAATTGGTGATGTTAGCTGAAAAAGATCTAGCATTACTCATCATTAAATTATGATCACATATATTAATAGTTCAATATGAATGTACCTGGCCAGCCATGGTAGGTGGTTGTGGTTGAGAATCAGCTATTGCTGCTAGGTACATTAGATTTCGCTGTAGCCTTGCTTGGTTCCTGAATTATTATAAACCAGGATCACAGGATTGACGAAGATTAATAATTATGTAGAATACCTAGAGACTAGAGAGTGAGAGAAAGCATTCAACAAAAACCTAAACAGAATCCAAAACTAATTAACCAATAGTGTAATTGTAATTGATGGTCCATTTATATTCATAGGGTAGCTCATAGGTGTGCAGCATATACAACATACTATAGAAAGTGGCGACCAAGATGCTAATAATTTCAAACACATCATTGGTGCCATTATTGAATCGGTCATATCACAGTGAATGAAGAACTGATACCTAAAACTTTTCCATCATATGCTAATGTCTTAGTTGTTGGCAAGGTTATTTCTTGAACAATACAATAATAGATTGGTGGTAGCACTTAGCAAACATAATAGATGATTAGAGTATTAGTGATTCTTACTCAGCACACTCGCTGAGCTTGCCAGAACTTTGGCTTTCCACAATCTTAAGAATCAAGGACTTGTTCTCATCCAGGTACTGCATGAATTCAAAAGAATGATATCATACGATATAAATGCAGCGAAAATAGAAGCAAAGGAGAGAAACAAATAAAACAAAACAAAACGTCCTTGTTAGTTGCTACTATGTGTGTTATCCATCTAGTATTTTATCTCAAGATACATATAATAAAGTGTAAACCACAAGGAAGGATAAAAAGCCTTTTAAGATATGTGATGTAACAAACCCTTTTTTTTTTTCACTTTTTCATCTTGTTGTATTTATGAAGTAGATGTCCTATTATTAGAACAAATCATTCCATTAGTAAAAAAGATTATAACTACAAATTAATAATAATAATAATGAAAGTGGTATGTCAAAGATATATAGACAAGGTTAATGATGATGATGATCGTCTATGTTTGGATTTAGATATGATCTAAACTGAAGAGTGAGAGAAGGACACGTCATATATATGTAAACACATGAAGCAAGGGTGGTGGGTGGTGGTGGAAAAGAAAGAAAGGGGGGCAAGAAGGAACAAGACCCAGAAAGCAGAACCAATACCAACAAGTAGTAAGTGGTAACAGAAGCTGACAATGAAAAAGAAGTTAGCAGAAGCAGAATAAAGAAGAGAAAGAGAGAGTATTTATTAAAAGAGAAAGCACAACACAACACAAGACCAAAAGTGGCATACAAAGAAAAGACCCACCAAAGCTGAGACAAAACAAACCCTCCTGAGACTGAGCCTGAACCTGAACCTGACCACAACCAAGAAAGGGATGCCACCCCTTCCACAAGAGAAGAAAGAAAGGTGGCGTTTGAGTGGTGGGGAGGTAGAAGAATCAAGAGAAGAGAAGAGAACCTGTTGAATGTGATCAGTGGTGACGTTGTTGGGATAGTAAGCTGCCATCATGGGCTGCATCTGCATCAGGTGCTGCTGCATATTTTTATTTTGATAACACCCGCNNTTTCCTGGGTCCAAAAGAAAGGTGAAGAGAGCAGAGAACACAGAAAGGCAGAAGCAGAAGAAGCACAGGGACACCCCACCACCTGCAGCAAAGAGAAAGAAAGAAATAAAAACGCAGTGGTAATGTAATGTAATGTAATGTAAGTGGGTTTATTATCCGAGCACCTCGGCTATTGAAAATTGATGCTACCACACGGAACAAGGTAGGTTTTGGTGCATTGGGTTTGGAGCTGTGATTTTTGTTTGCTTTTTCACTCTCTCTTGAACTCCGTGTCCCTCAAAGTACCTCACGTGATCTCAGACATGGACCCTTCAAAACATCTTCTCTCAATCCACATTTCTAAATATAATTATTTTTTATTTTTTATTAAATGTGAATTAAAGATGGCAATGGGCGGAGGGTGGTGGATTTGTCCAGTTTGATCTGACCTATTAATGTACATGACGTTGGACTTGCGTAAGCAGATTCCTATGCCTTCTCACTCATTACGTCACGCGCTCTTCCCCCGACGCGCTGTCACACTCTCGTTATCTCCGCTCACGTTCCTTGACCTTCGTGCAAATCATTGTTCTCCTCCTCCGTTATCTCTCTCTACACATTCTTATCTTATCAATACCATCTACAATAAATTTCTGAGAATTGCAGTACAAAGTAAATTTTAAAACTGTTAATAATGGAGCTTAGCTAAGCTTACAGCTGCATTTCTCATTTACCAATCAAGGAAACGTAACCATTTGTTATACAGTGATGTTCAACTTTTTTATAGGACTATTTAATTTTAACGAATTTGAATGTGACTTGATAATAACTACTGTAGAGTGTGGGAGCAGTCAAACTACGTTGACCCTTAATTTGTCAATATACACGGTAAAATGAAATTTTATGTAGTACTGTATATTATAAAAAGAAACTTTCTAAGTTTATACTGTGAGAGGTTTTTATTAAAAAGACTAAAGTATTATTTTTGTCCTAATATTTAGGATAAGTTTTAAAGTTGTTTTTAATGTTTTAATTGTTCTATTTAAGTCTCTAATGTTTTAAAATTGACTCAATATTGTCTTGTCGTTAGAGATTCATTAACAGAATTGACGGTGGGACAAAATTGAGACGATTTTGAAACGTTACAAACTTAAATAGGACGAAAATGTTGTGGACAAAAATGATACATAGAAATAAATTTTAATTTTATCTTTCAATAATATTAATTTTTTACTATACATAGTATTCAATTATTTTTAATCACATCTAAGTAAATTATACTTCATAACATTACTCTCATTCTAAATAAATTTATTTTTTTATAATTTTACTCTTAAAGATTTTTACTCATCGTGAAATATTTGTAGAAGGATTAAATATTCGTAAAAGGGCTGGGGACTAGAATCACATTACTTTATCGTATATGTATCATTTTTTTCCCACAAGTTTATGTATTAGTCATTCTACAAACATTTCATGATGAGTAAAAATCTTTAAAAGTAAAATTATATAAAAAAAATTATTTAAAATAAAAGTAATGTGATTAAGTGTAATTTATTTAGATGTAATTAAAAAATAATTGAATACTATGTACAGTAAAAAATTAATATTATTGAAAGATAAAATTAAATTAAAATTTATTTTTATGTATCGTTTTTGTTCCTAACGTTTCAATCGTCCTATTTAAGTCCCTAACGTTTCAAAATCGTCTAAATTTTGTCCCACCGTCAATTCTGTTAATGGATCCCTAACGGCAGGACAACATTGAGTAAATTTTGAAACGTTAAGGACTTAAATAGGACGATTGAAACGTTAGAGACAACTTTAAAACTTACTCCCAACGTTGGAGACAAAAACAATACTTTACTCCTTATTTAAATGAACGAGTCTAAATTGAATATATCTCAGTTTTTGATCAAATATAATTCTTTGCAAATCTGCTTCATTAACTCAACCTATGAATATTATTCGTTTAAAAATGAGAAGAAGTACTTCTAGTAAAAATTAGGTAAAGTGATAAATATTTAATCATGTAATTAAATTTGTATGTTAAGATTGAATTTTAAGAATGATGAGTGTGGATTATTGTGCATAAATATGAGTCGTCAATGTGGGTAGGGAAGGTTGGGAATTGATCGCCAACTAAGTTATATAATTTTTAAATAATATTATTCGTGGTGTGTATGCTGCATTTATTAAACTAATTGCAATGGCCAATGATTAAAGAATTGTTATAGAAGTTGAAGAACCTTCTCCCCCTTCTCCAATCCATTCATGAGTTGCATAAAATATTCAATATATTACTCTTTTTCATGACAGTTATCCAAAGATCGAATCTAATCCCACATAAGTGTGGTTAGGTGAATGCTAAACAGGTCTTTTCTTTTTTTATATGTTTATATTTTTGAAAAGTAAAGCATTTTATTTTATACTTGATATATAAAAAATATTTATCTATTTATTGTTTGTGTTTTTAGTT
>NC_029790.2:15664766-15666957 GCF_000816755.2 Arachis ipaensis | reverse complement strand
GTATTTAAGTGTGTTTAAGTATGTCCGAAATAATTTTTTTTATATTTTATTAAGACACAGTTACACACAACAGACGAACGAGTGTCGATATCTGAAATATATTCCACACATGCACACGATAACTTAGCAAAAAATTTTTATCTTATAAATTCTTGAAAAAAGGACAAATAGGTCCCTGACCTTTTGTCTCGCAGACATTTTTGTCCCTGACTATTGAAAAATACTTTTAAGTCATTGACCTTCACAAAACTTGGACGGATCAGTCCCTCCGTCCAAATGCCTCTGTCAGGGACTGATCCGTCCAAATGCCTCCGTCAGGGACTGATCCATCCAAGTTTTGTGAAGATCAGAGACTTAAGAATATTTTTCAATGGTCAAGAACAAAAATATCCGCACGACAAAAGGTTAGAGACCTATTTGTCCTTTTCTCAAAATTCTTTACTCTTCTTTACATTTTTCACGCTTGCTACTTAACACACAAATAGCATTTTTCATTCTTTAATTTATGTATCCAATTTGGTTGGATAAGAAGTTATTGTTTTGTTTATCTTTAATTTAGATTCTTTACATTGTGTTTGAAACGAAATGTTTATTAAAAGAACTTTTAACAAATTGAGTTTCTAGTAGTGTAGCAATAGCAAAACAGGATTAACAGTAGTGGATTAGCTGAGAATAAGATTAAGGAGAATAGAGAGGGAAGAGAATAATATAATTGGGTAGTGAATGTTGGTTTGGCAGAAAGGACATTGGATAAGCATGGCGAAAATCACATTACATTTCATTTCATTTAATTTGGAGATGAAAATGGGACCCAAAAGGGTTCACATGATAGATTTTGTAATAGATAGAAGAGAGTGTTGTCCAGTCAATATCCAACTGTATTATTAATATGAATCATGAATATATACAAAGGTCAAACTGAACTCAACTCAAACTCGCGTCTTTAGCCCTCAGAACTCAGAACTCAGAACCCATACATATAACATATCATATGTGGGTCACACATATAACTGCAACCCCCCAACAACTAATGTACATTAATTCATACATGCTTGATGCATGCTTTGCCCCTCTCACTCTCATTCCATTCCCAAAATCATCCATTTTATTATTCTTGTGAAACCAAACAAAAATAATATGATTTTGAATTATTATCATTATTATTATTATTATTACAAGATGCCATATGCAATATAATGGTTGTTCTGAGTACTACACACTGTATTGTATTGAGTAAGTATTGACCATGAATAGAATCAAATAACGATGATGACTAAGGCAAGGTGTTTCAGTTCTTCAAACATGATGGGTGGTTAGGATGTCTCAACTCTCAATTGTTTTCTCTGCTTAAATTTCAATTCTGTCTTCTCCATCCATTCTTTGCTTTTCCCCACTCTGTATATGTAGGTCCTCCCCCCATCATCCTCTCATCCTAATTTTAACTGCACTCAATAATTCTTGAAAAACTTTTTATTCTACTTTTTAATTTTTTCACATTAATAAATGTTACTATGTAAAAAAAATTCATAGATATTTTAGAATATGTTTCATTTTTATCCTAAATTTTTTTAATTTGTATAAAAAATACTTCTGATAACTAATTTTTCAAAAAACTTAAGACCAATTTAGCAACAATTACACAAAAACAATCTTCAATACAAACAAGCCAAATATAGTTGTCATCATTTTTGTTAGACTGATCATAAACTTTTTCAAACAAAAATTGCTGTTAAGGATATATTTTTTACAAATCAAAAATTTATGACACAAAATTAAAACAAAATAAAATTTAATAGTATTTTAAAAACTTTTGACAAATTTATAGAACAAAAATATACTTTACTTTAAACTTTAAATCCAGGTAGGAATTACAATGAATCTCCATGGGCAGAGACCCCTCCCTCGCTCCATCCCCATTTAGTAAAATATCTCGTTCCCATCTCATTTCTGTTATAGGTCCCGTTTATTTTTTCCTGCGAAAGACGGATACATACCCATAGGTACTCATGGATATTAAGTTCTTAGAAAAATTTTTAAAAAATTAACACAATCATAAACAAATCTAATACAATTCACCAAACATATTAAATTAAAATATAATTTCAACATAAATTTAATATAATCAACAAACATTCAAAATATCTAGTATACAAATTAAAATAAAATAAAATAGAAATTTTTTTCACAAATA
>NC_029790.2:15651991-15664683 GCF_000816755.2 Arachis ipaensis | reverse complement strand
AAATATAGTTACTAAGCTTAAATTAAATTTCTCCTGTTTTTTGAGCGTGTGTGCTTATAGGCACCTCTAATGGGTGCTGTCCTCCCCCATATAATAAATAAAAAGTTAAAATTTATTTATAAGGATTAACTATCAAAAACGCCCCTGAAAATTATTTTGACGTTGACATAAATAACTTTCACTTTTGCTAACGACAAAAATGTCCTTAATAATATTACAAACGTGTCAAAAGTACCATCTGTAAAGAGAGATGTGTTCCATTAACAGAATTAGCTGACGTGGCAAATGAAGATGCAAATATGGCATTTATTTTTATGAATGTCCTGTTAAAAAAATTCTTAAAATTCTCAATTTCTCTAATTTTCCTAATTCAAAATTCTAATTAATTTCCCAAATCATAATAAAATCAAATCCTCTGCTCTACTAGTTCCACCGCCACCATTCTTATCTTCTCCCAATCAGCTGATGTCTTCTTCGATTTCTTCCCTCATCCAACCGTCAGTTCTGTCATTCTTCCTCTCTGTGAGCCTGAACTCATGATTTCACTCGGTTTGTCGAAGCTCTACCATCGTCGTTGCCTTCTCGTCGGCTTCCTCTTCTTGTTACTGCCGTTTTCACTTTGTGCTAACCTCCACCAGCAGTCATACTCATCTTCTAGTTCTGGATGTCATGATTTTTTCTTAGAGAAAGTTTATGAGGCCAGCACTTTTATTAAAAATCGGCCAGCATTTAACCAGCAAAAAAAAAAGTAATCTCACACCATTAGATGTAATCTACGCCATTAAAAACATTAATGATGACTAATTGATGGCTACAAATCACAAAACCTACTGGTCTCCTAGCACTCCTCTTTTTCTTATTCTGTTGACCGTCGCATTCCAGATCTATCGTGCTCACGTTCTAGTTATGGTAGTCCTTTTCTTCTTTGACTCGTAGCTTGCTGTGGTTTTGGCTTTTTGTTGATGGTTGTGTGTTGTGGTGGTTGTTAGTTTTTATGTTGGGCCGGGGTTGTTGTGTTGTAATTTTTTATTTTTTATAGTGCTGAAAGTGACTGTGGCTTTGGCGTGGGGAGGAAAAGAATAGAACAGTGGTGCAAAGAGAAGGAGAGGACAATGACGCATATTTGGGAGAAGAAGAAGAAGACGATAAATGCGCTGATGAAAGAACAAGATGAAGCTCTAGCAGCAACAATGGCTATGGCGTTGGTGCACGAATCCCATACTTCGTACAACTGAACCAGCAAGTGCACTGAGTCGTCCAAGTAATACCTGAGTGAGCAGGGTCGATCCCACGAGGATTGTGATTTGAAGCAAGCTATAGTTATCTTGTAGATCTTAGTCAGGCGGATAGAAGAGTTGTTTGTTTGTTTAATTTGCATGAAAAGAAAATAAATAAAACGTTACTAGGTTGATGTGTTTGCAATGATAAGAAGATGGTTAAGACTTGGAGATGCTTTGTTTTTCTGGATTAATCCGGTCTTATTGTCTTTCTCAACTGTGAATTATTTCTTCTATGGCAGGCTGTATGTGATTAACGTCTGTTTGAGAGATCGCTAATACTCCTCTAGATCTGAACCCCGGGGTTAGTGCGGATCCAGTCTGATTGAAGGTGAAGCTCTTGCAGTTTATCCTTCTTGGTGATCCTACTCAAAACGCCACATACAAGGTCGAATCCTCCGGATCAGGAAATGTTGCGCCTTTGGTTCTAGCCTTTACCACAAAGACTCTAATCTCCCCGTACCTCGGCTAAACTGGTGTCTCGAGAAGTCCCCAACGAAGTCATGAATTAGCCGTCTAAGAGATGTATGATCAAACGGGTGGTTCATCATTGTCCGATGAAAGACTCACTCTGAACCCCTGTAGAATGAGATAACCTTGTGCCGGTTCAATGCATTCGTAATGCTGAAGAACGGATATACATCTTAGAATAGAGAATTAAACACGAATTGAGATAGAACAGTAATACTTTATTAATCCATAAAATTCAGCAGAGTTCCTCCCCTCAACCTTGGAGGTTTAGAAACTCATACTGATAGAAAATACAAGATGAAATTCGAAAATATGGCATAAAGGTCTAAAAAGTGTAAAAGTTCTCAAATAAATACTAGACTAATGACTAAGGATTATATAAGAAGAGTAAAACAGTCTTTTAGGGCTGAGCTTGATTGAGATCCACGTGCTAGGAAGCCTCTAGGGCGTTGAACGCTGGTTAGAGAGTCCTTTATAGGCGTTGGACGCTGATCTCTTCTCCTTTGGGCGTTGGATGCCAAAAAATGGCAAGAGGTTGGCGTTGAACGCCAGTTTTGGGCCTTCAATTCTGAAGCAAAGTATGGACTATTATACATTGCTGAAAAACTCTGGATGTTGGCTTTCCATAGCCATTGAGAACGCTCCATTTGGACTTCGGTAACTCCAGAAAAGCTCTTTCGAATGCAAGGAGGTCAGATTTGGACAGCATTTACAGTGCTTTCTCTTCTTCTGAATCAGACTTTTGCTCCAGCTCCCCAATTTCAGCCAGAAAATGCCTGAAATTGCATAAAAACACACAAACTCAAAGTAGAATCCAAAAATGTGAATTTTGCACTAAAACCTATGAAAACTTAATAAAACTTAAATAAAACATATTAAAAACTATATGAAAATGATGTCAAAAAGCGTATAAAATATCCGCTCATCAGGCATCGCGATAATAGAGAATTGGAGGCTAATTTGGGAATTAGAATTCTTGTTGAGATTCAATTAGGATTAGAATTTATAATTGAAGCCTATTTGCCACACTAGCCAATTCTATTAATAAAATACATTTCTCTTTACAGTTGGATACTTTTGGCATGTTTTTAATATTATTAAAGATAATTTTCTCATTAAAAATCTAGAGGTTATTCATGTCAACGCCAAAATAATTCAACAACATTTTTAGTAGTTAACTTTTTATTTAATTAACAAAAAATACAACACTTTTTACTTAATAAAGAATACGAGTCTGATACATATAAAAATATATTAACCATTTAATATTTTTCTATTTTAAAATAACTATTATTAATCGTACAGAAATAGGTTTGACACAGTTTTTAAAAGTTACTACTTTTCTTGAGCTGTGCATTTGGTGCAAAAAGCTGGTAAGTTTACCAAAAAAAGAAAATAGTTGAGTGAACAGAGGAAAGCCTTGTTTGTACCAAGAAAGAATTCTTACAAAGTCCGTTGTTAAATAACAGTTGAGCACTGTACGTAGTACAATATCATTGAGAAGAGTGCCGACAGAAAATTACGGACCACATAGGTAAAGTACGTCCATACTAAAATAAAATATCTGTACAAAATACTGTATAAATATTAATTACTTACCATAATGTAACCATTAAACGTATTACATACACTTATTTAGTAAAAATAGTTTGTATGTTAAGGTTAAATATTTTCAACTACGTCTAAGACATTTTTTCTTTTATTTTGGACGTGAGACATTTTCTATATAGGCCTAAATGCATTAAATGGATTGTAATATATTCAATTCTGATTACATCCCGTTAAATTTGACAAGAATATATATGAAGTCCTTATACACTATAAATATAAGATGACATGTATCACTTTCAGCCGACTCATATATTATATTTGGAATAAAATAATAAATAAATTTTTTAAAATTTATATTTTAAATAAATTAATTCTTAAAAAAAACTAATAAAGTAAAGTTCGTCAGAATAATAAATATGAATACATTATTTTTAAATTAATCTCCATAATTAGAATTGTTTTAAAAAATTTTATTGATAATTTTTTTTGGGTCACTTTACTCTTATACTTGATTGGAAGCTTTCGTTCTCTTACAAATTAACCTCGCCCAATCCAAGTATTGCTGAACAAGTTGTATAAGCATTAATTATGTATGTAGTATTTTTAAAAAGCAAAGGAACACGTAATGAAAATAAAAAGTGAAGAGTATAATAGAAGAACACGTTGAGTAGATTATAATACAAGAATGTTGTAATAAGATGACAGCTATCTAAGGCAGTAGTAGAGTGTGTGTTGAGTGTTGATAGCACGCTTTAATAGTTTTTTGAATTTCTTATTTGACGCATTTCGTTTTCGTGTTGTTAACACTACTACTATGCCAATATGGTTTTGTTTTCAATAACACACTTGTTGGTTTATGCTGTAGCTAGCTAGGTAAGTATTTGAGGGTTGTTCTTAAATGAGGTTGCAATTATATATATGTGTGGTACTATACATTGTTTTGGCTCACTTGCTCTGCGCTTTGGCATGTGACTTGTTGGAGCTAGATGCCCCCACATTGTTTTGACACTTTCTGCCTCCTTTCCACATTCAACATTGAATGACGAGATGAGGTTACACACTTATACTACTATTTCGAATGTGTTGAGACATGTGTACTTAAAAAAAAATATTGAGACATTACAATAGGTGTGGTCAGTGATTTATAAATAGGCCAGTTTTCAAGTGTCTTATTTTTCATACTGAAATTGCTAAATTTGGCTTGATATATGATTTTTGAATAAAAAATTATTAATAAATCCTTCATCCAATTATAATTTACTAACTTATAAAGCTTGTTATATTTTTTAAGTCAACATCCAAATTAATTCTTAAAAAAATTTAAATTGGACATTTTGATTTTCAATAAATTTTTATTATTTTAGACTTTTTCGAGACGAATTAGTTCTTTTCTAAAGAAATCTTATTTGTTTTATATTGACATTTGTTAAGAATCTAATTGTCTTATAACATAATTTGATTGAAAGTTATTGTCCAACACATATGTTAAATATTTTATTGTAAGTGATAAAGAGATTAAACTGTTTCACATAAGTAATTTTAAAAAAAATGACTAAACCACCAAAAGTAACCATGAAAGATTGATTCGCTAACAAAAGTAACCATGAAAGATAAAAACTCCTCAGATATCCACAATTAATTTGCTCCATTTGTCAAATGTGACCAAACATTAATAAAATGTTGTTAAATTATACAATGTGTTCACATCCATTGCAACTTGACAAAAGATGCCTTACGTGGATTTTTTTTTTGTTAAAATTAAAATTGTATTTATTTAGTTTATTAAAAAAAAAACGTTACTCCTTCTGAAAATAGAAGAACAGAAAGAGGTGTTACCCCTCCCTTTTGAGCGCGAAATCAATCATGTCTTAACAGAGCAGTTTTTCATCATCTTCTCTAGCGTAATCCCATTGTGCTCTGATTCCATTCCTGCGACGACATTGGAGAAGGAGGTTGCTGCTTCTCCAGCACCCCGTGTTTAGAGACGATCTTTGTCACACTTGAAGGCTCTATGAGGTAATACTTTTATGAACTAAGTCATTCGATGATTTTAACCTCTAAGTTATAAGAGTTGTTCGTTCGATGTGAAAAAATTTGTTCTGTTGTTGTGGTTGTTTCTGATAGGGTTTGGATTTGTGGTAACTTCATTGTATTCTTGTTTGAGCAATGTCAAGGAGAGAGGTAACTACAAGCGAAGAAAGCAGATTTTCAGGAGCTTCACATTCGAAGATGAAGAAGAAGAAAATTATGGATGGAAGATGTCACTGTGGTGAGTATGTTATTTTGTTGGAATCTTTGACGGTTACTAATCATGAAAGATGGTTCATTCGTTGCCCCTTTTCGAAGGTATGAAACATTATTTATGATAATTAGACAAGTATAGGGTTCCTATGCATCTCTGATATTTTGATTTTTTTGGCTTCTGTAGAGTCGAGATTTCCATTATTTTGTTTGGGTTGATGAAATTGATGGGGTAGGCAAAATTTGGCAAGGTGTTTGATTAGAAGACTGAATGAGCATGAATGTGGTGTTGCTAATCAAGATGTGACAATTGCTCCAACAGACCACAGGGAGAGAAATGTTAACATGGCCATGAAGGTTGAGAAGAAGATTGAAGGTAAAATCAAAGTTATGAGAGTATGGCTTGTGTCCGTATCTTTAGGATTGTTTCTGCAATTTACGCTTTTTTTTGCTTGTAATAGTCATGTACAAGTGATTGGTACATGATTGTTTTCTATCAATGAAGAACAATGTAATTCATGTTTGAATGGGATGATATATTTGTTATTTCTTGCTTTTTTATTCTATCACTATTCTCAATAATTGTTATTCTTTTCTAACATTATTTAAGCATTCTGAGCTGAGAAATTAGTTAATCATAATAACATCAATATCATAATATAATATGTATTAGCATAATCATAAGCACTCATAAGCATTCATAAGGTTCTAAAAAGGTACATCAATAACTGTTTAAGTATTGTATGTAGCATACGAACATGACATGATAATCCAAAATAAAAATAGTAAACATAACTGATCCTTATCAGTAAAGTATTGAGGTAAATTACATAAATATAGATTTCAAAAAAGATAAAAATTTTCAATTTATTTTTATTTGGTGTTGAGTTGCTGCTCCCACTGGATAATCCATAGACTGTGCCTGGCATAGTAGTAAATGGTCTGGGTGGTTTGAATCTAGGAACTGGCCATGTTGGTGTAAGGTGTGATTTTGGTGTTGGCATAAACTGTACAAACCTGGAAGTTGTGCCTGCACTGGCTCATTGCATTGTATGTGGGGACACAGTAGGTGGCCTAACAGATGCATTGGATGGCTGCTGAAGAGTGTTCAAAGTTGGAGCCTGAGTCACAGGGGTCTGAACTTGTGATGGAGGAGGCCTCTTGGTGGATCTCTTTGTTCTCTTTATTTTTGTGGTTGGTGGCCTAATTGGTGGTGGTACTTGCGGTATATGTGGTATATTAGGAGATGGATTCAATGTGGTAGTGGCCTATAAATTAAATTAGACATGAATGTAAGTAAACTTAATAGCTCAAAAAATGTTTAAGCAATTAACAAATTTATATTTTACCTGTGGTTGGGTTCCAGCACCCAAAGATGCCTCAAATTCAGCTGCTGCAGCATCCAAGGCTGCCTCTGTCTCTGCATCCTCTAAGGTTTCCTCCCAATACATCTCAGCCAGTCTTTCATCATCCTCATCCTGTGCTACATAAGCAGGTGGTACTGGTACATGTGCAATTGTTGCTGCAGAAAAGTTTTGACCATGTGCTGTAGCATCTGCAACAGTAGCAGCTGCTGCCATGGCTTCCTTTTTAGCCTTGCAACTTCTAAAATTGTTCCCTTCCTGTATAATAATTGAGATTTTATAATAGTTTACAACACAAATATTCACAGACAAATATCCCTAACAATTGTTATGGTGAACAATATTTCACAAACCTTCAAACAATATTTGCATTTTATTTGACCATATTTTCTCTTTGTCCTGTAAGGGTCTGGGTTAACTTTGGGAGCATCCCTAGTGGTGTCTCTCTTCTTAGTGGGCCCCTCGATAGGCCGTTTGTAATGTAAAGGCAAAATTAGTATAGTGTCTAGCTGTTGCCAATATTCTTAATTAGGCACCGGCTGAACCAAAAATTGGTATGTTGCATTGTAAGCACCAATTGTTAGCCGTGTGTGCAACATCTTCAGCCCTTCTATTTTGATGTGCCAATACTGCACATGCATGCTTACAGGGTATGCCAGTGAGCTGCCATAATCTACAAGTACAAGTATGCTTTCTGAGATCAACACTTACTTTCATAGGTAAGCATTGAATCTCAAAGATATTTCCAGCATCATCCCCTGTCCAGAATGGCCTCTAACTACTGCTATCTTTCTTATTTTTTTCCAATCTACTCTGTTGTACTGGACAAAGCCATCCATTGTATCCCCTCAACTCCTTCTTATTTCTAGCCAAGATTCTCATAACATAACACCTTATCTCTTTCAGGAGGGTAATGATTGGCTTTCCCCTAAAATTCTTACACTTAGAGTTAAAAATTTCACTATTGTTGTTGGTAATATTATCCACCTTTGGCTATTCACTAAAGTGGGATCTTGACCATTGTTTTGGTGGAATGCGGCTCAAATACTCCCAAGCATGTGCGTTTAGTTTTCTGATTGTTGTCATGGCTGCTGCAAAGTCTTGGGGGTGGTGCTCCTTGCACACACCCAAACTGTAACCTTGAGGTCTGTGCTTTGGTGAAATTGTGCCATATATGCATGGCACAATACCTGTGATGTGCCCCCGGCATAACTTCTAGAGTTGGAATAAGACCCTGAAAAAATGTATAAACACTTTGTGATTTCAGGTGACATGTTTATATGCAAGAAAATGTATAAACACTTTAAATGTTGTACCTTTTGTTGATCTGACATAAATGTCCAATAGTTATTCCTCTGATCACCCAAATCTTCTTGCAAAAGTTGAAGAAACCATTTCCAGTTGTCTTTGATTTCCGAATCCACAATAGCATATGCGATGGGGTAAATGTGATTATTCGCATCTTGACTAACAGTCGTCAACAGTTGTCCACCATAGTATCCTCTCAAGAAGGTCCCATCCAAGTTAATAAATGGTCTGCATCCAGCAAGGAAGCCCTTTTTACACGCATCTAGGCAAATATATATTCTTCTGAACAACACAGTTGAATCTGGTATTGGTGTGGTGCATATATTGACAGTGGATTCTGGGTTGGTAGTTAAAATTTTTATGGCATAATCTCGGAGTCTTGCATATTGTGCTATCTCACTATCTTCAATTCTTTATTTTGCCTTTGCCATCAATCTATAAATTTTTCTTTCACTCAAGAAAATATCATACTCTTTCTTAAAGTAATCCTTAGCCTCTCGAACAGTCATCATTGGCTGCACCCTAATTTGCTGCTCCAACTCATCTACAACCCACTTTCCATTAGCAGACCGATTATGCACGCAACAAGTATGCTCGTTCACAAATGTTTTCACTTGATATCTCAGGGGATAATTCCTCTTAGCACAGTATATCTGCCAAGGACAGTTCTCATCCCAACACAACACCTTCACTCTTGGAAAAAAAATACTCCTCCCTAAGTTGATATTAAACTTTCTCACCGCCCTCTTAAATTGCTCTAAAGATTCAAACTCCATACCTACTTCAAGCCTAACTTGTCCAACCGGTGCATCAGCATTACCTATGTAGTAGGACAAATTGAAGCATATGATTACCAAAAGTATTATAAATAACATGCTGCACAAAAATAGTTGTAGTGGATAATAACTGATGTGTAGTATAACTCTGATCTAGGCAACTTTCTTTGAATTTTGACTTAAATAATCATATATGAACAACACTCATTAGTTAATATTCATCATACAATAATTTGCACACAATTGCTCAATTCAGAAAAAAAATTAAATTATTATTCTAACTTCTAACTTACTAATAATCAAAGGAACACTAAAAAATATTAGTAAATACCTTGTGGGAAGACCTCTGGTTGTTCCTCATCCGAATATGCACAACTTTAAAGCTCCTCAGACTTATAATAGTGTAATCCTGGTTCAAGATCTGAATATTCTTCAGCCTCATCAACTGGCACAAAAATACTTGGAGCCTTTTTAGGATCTGAGTTCTATTTAAAAGTTTGTCCAGTAGGTTCAGGTCTGCTAGTGCTCCTCTTGTTCTACTTCTTGGCCGCTTCTCTTACTTTATATTGAGATGGACCTTAATTGTGTTCAGCATTTTGACTTGTTGATGGTGGTGGTTGGGGCTGAGTAATAGAATTAGAATCCTGTACATGATAGGATTTAGATTGGAGTTCATTACAAGGTTGGGGTATATATTGTGTCAGTATCTCTGGTGTTGTTGTTGGGGCAGCATGAAAAGGACAGTGAGAACTAGAATTGTGTTGTGAATTTAAGGTATTTGTGGCTTCTTGTTGCTGTATGGGATTACTAGACTGTCTTATGGTTGTGGTGGGTTGGCTAAAAAAATTCTGCCTTGTGATAATGATGTCTTTGCTTGTGTATTGGGCTGAGTATTGGGTTGTATATTGGGACTTTGATTGAGTTGGCTATTGGGCCTGGTACCTGACTGTGTGGTGGGCTGGGCTTTGGGATGATCAGTTGTGTTGGCCATCTTCGTAACCTTCTTTTTTCTAGGAGTTGGAGTCTTCTTTGCACAACTCTTTTTTCTCCCCTTTGAAGGAGATGCAACATTACCACCACCCTCTTCAACAACTTCTGGCTAGCTTATTAGGTGCTCAGTGTATACACAAATCCTACTATCATTCCTTAATGCAGCTTCATACATCTCTATTATGTCTCTATCACTCCTCAATAACTTTAAACCACCATTAAGCTCCATTCCAGGCACTAACCAATAGCATTCATTGATCATGGTGTATCCTATATCTCTAAGGAGGTCATTGATAAAAAACCATTAAGAGTATCAACATTGACCCTTCGAATTTCAGATTTCTCTCCACCTACATTCATAGTTTTTCCATCTTTTGTTCTCTCAAATTTTTCTCTGTGATATATCTTCAAAGTGATATGTAGTGTAGCCATCTACGCAAAAGAATAAAAAATCCACCATTAGTGGCAATCTCACAAACTCCAAGTTACTCAAACCCTAACCATCATGGTACCTAATTTCACTATCAATTTGATTTCAAGAAGAATAATTACCACAATATTCGAATCATAAAAAATTATATAGCTTAAAGAGAGGAACAAGAGTACAATGAAGTTACCACAAATCCAAACCCTATCAAAAACAACCACAACAACAGAACAAATTTTTTCACATCGAACGAACAACTCTTATAACTTAGAGGTTACAATCATCGAATGACTTAGTTCATAAAAGTATTACCTCATAAAGCCTTCAAGTGTGACAGAAATCGCCTCTAAACACGGGGTGCTGGAGAAGCAGCAACCTCCTTCTCCAATGTCGTCGCAGGAATGGAATCAGAGCACAATGGGATTAAGCTAGAGAAGAAGAAGATGAAAAACTACTCTGTTAAGGCATGATTGATTTCACGCTCAAAAAGGGAGGGGTAACACCTCTTTCTGTTCTTCTATTTTCAATGCTTGAAAGAGTAACGTTTTTTTTATTAAACTAAATAAATGCAATTTTAATTTTAACAAAAAAAAATCCACGTAAGGCATTCTTTTGCCACGTTGCAATGAATGTGGACACATTGTATAATTTAAGAACATTTTATTAACGTTTGGTCACATTTGACAAACGGAGCAAATCAATTGTGGGTATCTGAGGAGTTTTGATCTTTCATGGTTACTTTTGTCAGCGAATCAATCTTTCATGGTTACTTGATTTGCTTGATTCTGCATGCACATGTTCCGTAGGATGTTCATTTTACTATGTATGCGGATGATTCTTTTAAAAAAAATGTAGATATTTATTTGGATCATACAATTTGGGTGAACGAAGCAAAGCGGCACGCGATGGAAGTGGCGACGATACAACACAACAGCGTGAAAGCAAGGGCAGAGGTGCAGTGTTGGAGTAACGGCGGAACAAGGCCTCAGGCTCGGCGACGGTGCGACGTCATAGAGGATAGAAGAAGGCGCGCAGCGGCAGCGTCACTTGCAGGGAGAACAGAAACGGCGCGACGCATGGGGGAAGAAGGTGCAGAGGCGGCGTGCGACGCATTAGAGAAGAAGCTAAGGCGCAGCGGTGGTGAGATGCATTGGTGACAGCGCGACATGGAAGGAGGAGTGAAGCGGCTGCCATAAAAGAAGAAAAAAGTGGAAGGTAAGAGATTAGAATTATGGTGGATAAATAGGGTAGAATATTTTTTGTTTTACTAGACCTGAAGTACAGCCTATTGTTCATATTGTCCACACTCTTCATTGTCTACCTAGCTAATAGAACTTTTTTTTTTTTTTTGGTAACAAATTCGATAAGGTACATTTTGACAATGTAGCTAATAGTTTATAAATAATAAAAGAAAGCAGTAAGTATGGCATATATTTTTTTAGATATTGATAAAATTTTGTGTAACAATTAGTTCTTAAATTTTATTGTGTTTTTAAAATTTTAGATGCAAAAATAATACATTCCTACTTAAAATATACAATATGCAAAGAGCGTATTGTTTCGCTTCCAAAATTTTAAAAAACACCATAAAATTTAATAATTTAGTGTTATACCAAATTTTTTTCAATATCCACAAAAAATTAGCCCGAGCATGGTGAAGGAAATTAGTTGGAAACAGTACAACGGAAAAAAACAGTGCAGTACTGTGTACGTGGTTAGGTTGTTGGAAAACTCTCATCTCATGCATGTGTCATAAAAGGAATATCTAGGGGAGCCAAATGACATCTATCAAGATATGAATTTACAAGTACATTTTCTTATCACCCCAACAATAACTACTTAGCTATATTAGCTTGACCCTAATTAATTAATATATTTGCAACCAGCATTACCTCACCATGATAAGCTGCAGTATATATTTAATAGAATCAATGTAATTCAATACAAATTTGATGTATAGCTTGCAGGTTCCCCCTCTAATTTAGTTTACTACTATCAAAGTAGGCTGCAATATGTGTATCAAAATATATACATGTGTGTAACCTGTTCTATTGACCTCAAGTAACATTTTGTGTGTAGCAGTGTAGGCAGAGTGAAAAAACTGAAATGGTCCACTCGTAGTAAACATTTATTATTAGTAGGCAGATATTGACAAGTTTGACTACATGAGAAGTTGGCCCAATGTATTCAAATATATATCGAAAAATATTATATGTATATTTTTTTACATAGACTTTTTATCTTTAAAATTAAAATAATTGATAATAAATGAAAAGAAATTATTTTT
>NC_029790.2:15633211-15651572 GCF_000816755.2 Arachis ipaensis | reverse complement strand
ATATATAAAATATAATATAGAAAATATTTTAAATATTTTCAGAAATATTAATGTTTTAATAATTTTAATCATTAATTTCAATTATATATTTTATAACAAAAATTAATCGTCAAAATTACTAAAACATTAATATTTTTAAAATACTCGAAAACATCCTTATAATATAAGAAAGTCAACGTTCACTTTTCTTCACAAATTAAAGTAGGAATGAATTAAAAGTGAAAGTCAATTACATACTACAATTATAAGCATGGATGAAGCATCATCCATGATGCAAGAAGAATTTGACACCTACCTAAAGTACAAATACCAATAAGTATATTTCATAATCCTCTATGCGGAGCTTCAAAGTGTATATAGCAGAAACTGTCATCAAATACAGAGAAATGAATAATGAATGGGGTATGTATATGCATATGTATGTTATGGTATGATGATGATGAATTTAATTGGAAGGTGGTACAAATTTGAGAAGAAAGTGGCCTGCAAAGTTAATTTGGGTTTGACCTGTGGGTCCCCTTGGGCCTTGGCTTTGACTCCAACAACAATAAATCAGGAACATGTAATTCCTTCTTCTTCAGTTCTGTTAATAATGTATGCAGTAGTTCTTGCTTCTTGTATTACTATTCATATTATCCTCTTTTTATTAGTTTAAATTTTTAGGGTAAATAATATCATAACATAATATCAAAATTCTATATTCAAAAAATTTAAAGTCCAATTCTTTATAAATCTTAAAAGTAAAAAATAGCATAAAATAAATAAAAAAAAGTTTATACAAAAACAAACAAACACAAAAAAAAAAATCTTTACTTAAGGGATGTCGTGTTTGTTGTTCTCAACACAATACACACCTTTCTTATGTTATAAGCAAGTAGGGATGATGATGAAAATTAAGCGACAGATTTATCATGGTTGTGGAGTATATTTATAGGGCTTAATTGACAGACTTGTTGAACTGTTTTGATGATGAGTAATGAGTTGACCAGTTAGAGACAGTGGTCATAATAGAAAAATAAAAGATCGAGTACTTTGAGGTGAAAGTAATGATGTATCTCAATGAATCAATTATAGTTTAGCATATTAATTTAAACATTTTTATATTCTCACTTTAAATTGTCACTCGCATATGTTGGATTGATTAAATTGAATTTGGACGAATCAATTGATGGAAAATAATCTTGGTATTTCATTTCATGCAACGAGACTTCAAAAACTGAGTCTCTCAATTTTCACTCAAGTTTAAATTTGAGGAAGTGGATCTTTTTCGGTGAAAAAAAAACTGGATGATATCTAGTGTTTAATCTAACTATTTATTGTTCTCTCTCTTATTTATTTCTGGTCCCACTCATAGAATCAAAGGTGATAGATCACACTGTATTCTATCAATTGTTAAAAAAACTGGAGAAGATCCTTTTCTTAAATTTGGTCCTAGAATTATGCTGACGTAGATAATCAGTGACACATCAGAACAAAGTGTGGGTAAATAACACTGACAAGTCAAAGCAAACGATAGTGTCACGTGTATTAACATGATTTGTCCACGTGAAAACAACAATACATAGCATACTAATTTTAGGTCACATTCCTCTAAAATACTCGCATTGATACAAGAATACGGGAGATACACAAAACGATCACTCTTACGTACATGTTATCTTTTACAAATGTCAAAACTGCAGTATAAAAATTTTCTCCTACATGAAAACCATGCAAACTCAGTGGAGCAAAATGCTCCATGAAAGCTAACCCCAAATAAAAAAAATGCAGGGGACAAATGAGAAACAAAATAAATAAATAAAAAGCTCTCCATATATAATTTGAAATCCTGTTTCTATTTTACCTTATTTTGTGAGTGGAAGCAAGCTATTGTTACTGTACAGTTGCAACCAGTCTCTGGTAACCTGGTTTACTAATGTACAATTTACCTTCCTCCTGATCACTGAGCACTGCTCTATGAATCTGTAAAATGTTTAAAAAAAACCATGGGTCAAATATTTTCTATATCATGCCTAAAACTTTGATATAAGTCAAACCACATATTTACCATGCACAAGTTAATTTAGAAAAGCAGTATGCAGCAATGTAACTAATTTAAAGGGATAAAAAGGAAATGCTTTGATTTCTTGTGCAATAGTTAACAATAATTCCTAACCTTAAATACAACATCAAGCATCGAGTTGATCAATTTCTCTAATCCCGATCCGACGTAACTGTTGCAGATGATCAGCTATTTCCTTTAACAATTTAAGTCCTTCATTTCCATTGCTTAGTAAGTTCATACTATGCTCAAGAAAACTCAGGTCTGCCTCAAGAATTTGAAGCCTTCCAACGAAATTATGAATCACATTTCCAGTTGAAGCTAAATCATTATTTCCACAGAGCAAAGGGGAATCACCATTTTCGTCAAAATCTTTAGGTTCCTTGGATGAGAAGTAATCACAATCCTTGGCATCTGAATTCATTTTTAATATGGAAACAGAATCTGGCATCACAACACTGCGGTCTAACTTTTCGCAGTTTACTGGGGATTCCTTTCCAGAACTTTCAGAATTGATGCACTTCTCCTCTGAGTGATGCATATTCAAGAAAAGGTAAACTTGCTTCTCCAGCTTCTTCAACCGGTCCGAAATATACAGCCTTTCCTCTTGAAACTTCAATGATGAATTTTTCACAAGTTGAACATTTTTCCCCTCCAAAGAAGTGACTAACTCTTGAGCTTTGTCAGATATAATAGGATTTTCAGTAACTGATTTTCCAAGAATACTTTCTTCGCTTTCGATGGCAGAACATTGTGAGTTATCCAATCCAATATCCTTCACCTTCATCTCAAAGTTTGTCACCAAAACATTTTCATTCATTGATTCATCAGGGAATTTCTTCCTATAAAAATCAAGCTTTGCTTCCAATTCCTCAATCTCTCTGTCCTTCTCAGAAATAGCATCGTTCGCCTTTTGCAAAGCGTCGGTATCATACTCTGACTGCTCATCCATCACTCTTAAATACTGCAAGGCTTCCATATGTAATGCTGCCTTTTCTTCCTGCAGCCTTGTGATCATGGCTAGTGCTTGATTAGCAGCAACTGCAGAAGCATTTCTTTCTTCCTCCAGCTCTTTATACAAAGCACTCATCAGTTTCCTGTCATGATCAACTTGCCGTTTTAGTCTGTCAACCGCGCTTTCACCTTCAATTTCACTCACAATGCTTCCATCCAGAGACAAGCCGGACTCATTTCGCTCGAGTGATATCATCTTTTGAAGTATCTGCATTCCGGTAGAGTTAGAAACATCAGAATTCTTCATTTCGTCGCTGTTTATAGACAATCTGGGACTGATATCGTTCATAGACAGATCAGTTCCTCGAGTAGCAGAGAATTGTGACAACATCATCTTCAAATCTTCGCTAACTCTTGTAGAATCTTTACCAAGCCATTGTTCAGCAAGCATGCCGGATAACTGTCTTCCTTTGTTACCAACAGCTAGCTTATAAGCATCACCCAGATCCAATATAATGGGATTTTGCTGAAAACTGTCACTAGAAACCGGGTTTGGTTCGGAACCTGCTTCGGATGTTGTTTGCTTATTGCCTGACTTGATGATTTCCTCACAATCCATGGCAGATCTTTTATCAGATGCTAGCCCAACTTCATTTGTTGTCAATTCATCTATAAAAGTATTGCACAAAATGTTCAATGTAAGTACCAAAAATCATGAACTTATGGCCTAATATAATTAGACATTAAAACTTTTAGATATAAAAAATGAATATAGAGTTACTGACTATTTTATTCATTCAGAAAAATGATTTGGTTAAAGTAGGCTATAAACTATTCATCTTCAATCCTTCATCAGCTAACAAATTGTGATGCACTCCTAAATCATTCAAACAGAAGAGTTCCATGGTACAGAAAACTAAAAGCTGAGAATAACTTACAGCTTTCCTTTGATACTGTGGTAGCATCAGCATTTTTTTCAGCCTGTTGCCAATCAAGTTCTTCGTCATTATTCTCACTTCCCATTGCTTCTGATACAGATTTAATAGCATGAGTATCCGTATTTTCTAACTGAATTTCCGGCTCTGATAGTAATGGCTCAAGTGGAGGAGCTAAACTCCTGGGCTTCCCTGAAGCCTTATTTAAATCAATGATGGTAGGCTCTATGTCTTCACATGGAAGTTTTACATCTTCCTTGGTATCATCCGTTACAGAAACTGGTATATTGGTATCGTCATCTTCGGATAAGGGAAGTTCAGATTCAGACTCAGTATCAGAAGTAACCTTGACTTCTGTATAACCTACATGAGACAAAGGGTCAAGCTGGCTATTTCTAAGGTTTGCAACTCTGAATGATACTGATGGTTTTGCTCTCCTTTTCTTGTCATGTAAACTGTCTCTAACAGCTTCCAACTCATCAAGATCCACAACTTCAGACTCAATTGACTTACTGAAAGCCAATCTTTCATCATAAGAATTGAAAATCCTTTGCTCATTGCAACAAGAACACCGTGTTTCAATCCGGTCACCAAGTAATGGATCCTGATCAAACCTGGAGGCAGATTCATCCCCAAATTTACCTACTAAGTTGCAATTTTCAGCATTGGTTTTATTGATGTTAGCAAGAGAAAAGAGGCAGTTTTGGCAAATTCCTTGAACATTAACAAGCTTATCATGCGCGCGACAAAGAACCAATGAAGAAATCTCCAATTTATGAGCACTGCAGATCAATTCCCAATAGAATCCTGTTTTCTGCTTTCCTAACACATGATCAAGTCTTGAACAAAAGAGGCATGGGGTTTGCAATTTGCAGTAACTAGCAAACTTTGTAATGACATAAGAAAATACAGCATCAACAAAAAGGAAAAAGATCAGAAACCATTCCAGCAATGCCGATGCCAATGATGTGCTAAAATTTCTGGATAACATGGCAGTTGACAATCCAGAAGACGCCATTGAATCAAGGGAGCAACCAATTTCTTGAAAGTTGAAACAGATCAAACTTGATACCAAATTTCAAGGCAAAAGACAAAACTGATTGCACAAAAAAAAAAAGTTAGAACATAGAAGGATTGTTCAGCATACTATAAGATCAAAATTACACGATATTGATTGATAATTTGATATACAATGAACACTAAACAGTCCCATTGAGATGCTAAATTAGAAACAAACGAATCAATATCCAGAAAACCCTGAAGAAAAAGAAGTCATTATTATTATAAATCATACAACTATGATCAGCTGCAGAAACTTTAAACAGTATAAACGTTACATACAAGATAATAGATAAATGAATAATTATGAGAGATAGAGAATCACATCAACAAAGGAGTTATATTTATTACAGAAACTGAAAGAATATAACATCAGAGAAGTATGATAAATACCTTATTGTAGTGATTAGTAATTATTATGTGTCATATATGTATGTGTAAATGTTGAGTCCAATCAGATTCAGAGGCATCAAGAGGGTATCAACACTTAGTATGTGGCGATGGTTGGAGCTTAGTGATGTAGAAAATAATCAACAAAGTAAACCAAAAAGAATCAAACACAAAGTTTGAAGCTTTCCAACGTAAATCCACGCACACACACATTTACTTTCTTGTTGAAAAATAAAACAAGCCGACAAAGACAAAAAGGGTCTTCAAGAGTGTAGAGAGAGAGAGGGGGAGAGAGAGAGATATTCAAATACCGGAACTACCCCGGAAAAACATTGACTAGGAGTTATCTCTTATGTCCCATTTTGGTAATTGTATCAGAAAATAAATAATAGTAGTAACAATATTATAATGAAAAGAAAAAGGATTGGAGCACCAATTTTATTCTTCTCTAATCTTATTTGTTTTAATATTATGGTACGTTTACCGTTTACAATATAAATATATATTAAAAATTTTAAAAAATATATATTTATATATAAATATATTAATAACTAATTTTAATATAAGAATAATATTTTTGTTATTTTAATGTCTCATTTCTGGCGCATGGAAGATTAGAAAACAAGGAACCTTAGGCTATAGCTATCTATGAACAGAGAACATTCCCGAAAGTAACAAAGCAGTTACGGGTGGCCCATCCCTTTCCATCTTCCATTCCAATCATATCAATATTTACGGAATAAGAGATCAGAACATACCATGACACGTATATTTTAGTTAAAACTATGTAAAAGGTTTAAAGAAAAAGGTCAAATCATGCAAGTGAGCGAGTGAGCTTGAATATATTACAATATTTCCATATTTTTTAAAAAATGCAGAAAACACTTAAGAACACGTTTAATTGAATAATTTCAAGAGATTAAATAATTGTTCCGTTATTATTTGTATGTGTTATAACTTTATATTAATTATAATAATGAATAAGCGTGTAAGGAAGTAATGGTAAGGTGAAAGCCGAGAGAGATTAGATATCAGATATGTCGGCTATATGTAGATGGTCGGCGTGAACTTTAGCAATGTGAGCTGTGACTGTGACTAATCTAATCATAGTAATACCGACCGAAGAACTTGTTGACTTGGCGTTTTCAAGAATCACAATTATGGTTTATGTTCTTATTTACTGAATTATTATACTCATTCTAGAATTATGACGTATCTCTTTATTTAGAGTTTCTGGCTTTAAATTTAGGCGTCTATTGTTGTGTAAGTGCAAATATCAATGACTTTATATTTATCTAGTACGTAATTATGGACCCCTTGAAAGAAATTGCACTTAATTGACGCAGAGCAAGTATCATCATATGGTCATAGGTGCACCAACTTTCCAAAACAAGTAAATAATACATCAGGCCATGGATAGTGTGTGTAGTATTTCCAAATGACTAGAATTACAAACAGAAAGCTAGCGCCATACAAAAATCACATTCATAAGGATTCAGAAAAATGGAGGGAGGAAGAAAAAGAAGCATAATTTAGCAGAGCGTCCTTGTTCGTCAAATTATTACATCAATCAGTTCCCGGCATTCTACACTTTCAACAATGAGCAGATTTTGTAGAACTGCTCAGCTCAGTAGCCATAGTTCGCACCATAAACTGAGCCATAGCCTCCGGTATGGCCTTGGTTGGATGGTGGAGATGCATAAACAGAACTATGAGCCTGATAAGAATTATATCCTTGATCTGCACCAGGTCCCCCTGTTTGTGGCTGCTGCCCTGTTGCTGCTGCCGCCGCTGTTGGTGCTCCAGCTTCCGCCATAAAATTCTGCACCACAAATTCATAATCACGTTGCTTGATTGCCATGCAAATTAATTAGGTTAAAATACTTATAAATCAAGCAAGATTATCCCCAAGCTTAGAATATCTTTTACTTGAAACCAAAAAGATGACCTATAATGTACAAAGCTCCCACGTGGTCTGAATTTGGGTGCGTAAATTAAACCGTTAAATGCAGGATAAGGAGGATTACCTGTATCAATTGCTGGGCAGTTTGGACTTGAGAAGCGGTTCCACTAATTTCAACTGTCATCTCTCCCGGAACACCTCTTGTTTCTTGTATAGTAACCGTAGCTCCACTAGCCCGTCTAATGTAACTTATATTTGCTCCAGCTGTTCCAATAACAGCATCGGCATAAGATAGGGGAATTTGCATTTGCTGTGTGATCTGACAAAATAGCAAGTGCAAATTGAGGTCAACAAAAAGATGTATTCACTTTTGGAGAGTGCAAGAGACCAAATTTGCAATTAGTAGGTACCTGAGTCACTATAGAAGGTGCAGATTGAGTATTTGAAGACGCATGAACACCTATTGAAGAATCTCTTCCATAGGCAGATATACCGTGATGGGGCTGTTTCTCCACTGGAGGTGGGATTTCAGCTGGGGGATAGTAACTATCAAGTGGTCGCGGAGGTGGCATGTATTGAGGAGTAGGTACAAAACCAGGACCTCCACCGGCATTTGGAGGAAGACCCTGAGGTGGACCCCATGATTGGTGAGGTGGCATGTGCTCCACTCGATGAGGATTTGCCATTTGCATCTGGAGAAATAACAGTTTATGTAAATGCCTCAGTTTGTCAAAACGATAAATTATTCGGATAAAATCACACACTTACATTCATTTCAAAAATTGGAATTACAGAGCGATCAACTAAAAACTTCTTTAGATGGGATGCAATAAGTTCAATTGCCTTGTGAACCCCAGTGGGATCCCCTAGTACTTCAACCACCCTATCATCTTGAAGAGCAAAAACAGGAAGGTCTTCTGCAAAATAGTAAGACAAGTAGACAACCATATGCTTAGCAACTAGAAAATGTCACAGCCTAACCAAGGATTAAAGGAAAAAACACAGCAAATATGTGAGAAACCACCATAAAAGTTCATGGATAGAAAGAATTCTTTTTTTTTGAATTTTTTTTTTTTTTGGGTGGACCCTAACTATACAATTTGATGCTTCTTGGATAGATTTTACAGTTCCTCCTTGCTTCCCAATTAAACTTCCTGCTTGTGATGCTGGCACCAATATTTTTGTAGAAACCTTCCCGGCCACACCTGAAGAAGCATGGGAGAAATCATTCTCTAAACCATCAAGAAGCCTCTTATGAACTCTCAATAAGCCATCCACAGCAGGAGGAAGAGATGAATCAGGCTCGTCTTTTCCTGATACCATTACCTGATCAACGTGAACAAAAATCATCATCCTAAACATTCTGTCCAATGCTTGCAAAAAAAGGAAAATATATATATATCTTTAACCAACAATAAAACACACCAACCCCAAGCATGTTGCATGCCACCTAAAATCTCAAGACAAAAGCATACAAGAAACGATTTTCAATGATAAAATTTCAATAGTTTAGAGGATTTAGAACAATGGCTGATCCACCTTCTAGTATATTTTCTTTCCCAACTAATCCTTAACTATCCTCACTTGTCAGCAAAATACCAGAAGGAACAACCTTCCTCAACCATATTTATGATATCCCTTCCCTCTACCAATGTATGGAATAACCCCTAATGTTCCATTAAGAAAAAAAAGTTACTATTTTTGTTTGATCAACTAAACCAGCTAATATTTTACATTTTACTAAATCCAAAGCTTGCAAAAGGTTGAAGTCTCATAGTGGAAAATAATCTTTATAGTTTACCACTAATTTGTAACATAACACAAGATGTAAGACACATGTCAAAGTGGAAGTGCCTTCTAATTCTTCAATGACCAAGTCTTGGTTTAGAATAATGCATTTTAGCTTGTAATAGATCAGTATGGCAAGGATTTCTATTGAAGAACTACTATGAAAAACTAAAATCATTAATACATAGGGAAGCTCTGTGTGTTAAGAGGAAAATTGATTGATATAGTTAGAACTTAGGTAGTTTTTTAATCCTTTTCTTTTAATAATATGTATGATAATAAAAATACTTCAGTTTTAATACATGGTGATTTTAATATTGTATAAGAGCTGGCAATAAGCTGTTTTTTCATTGCTTGCAATCTGCTTGAGGCAAGACATCAATCATCGAGGTTCTGAATTTACCAGATGAAATGCAGAGCTTCATGCTACTTTGGTACAAAATGTCTACAAATAAATAAACTTTTCAGCACTTTGCAACGCTCAAAGCTGATCCTTGCATCTGGATCTTTGGTTCTTCAAGATTGGGATCTAAATGATGATTGAGTCGTTGCCTTTAAAATTGGGACATTGAACCTGCACAGATTCATTTTCTGTTAGAATTAAATTAATATTTTAGGGATTCTTGCCAGCATTCTTCTTTTTGGAATTCGCTTCATTTGCTTTGTATTGGTTTCTTTACTATTGTAGTACATTTAAGCAAGGTTACCCCTTTGACCATGCAAGCTATTGGTGAATTTTCTTGGTTGTTTTTATACTTTCATGTAAACATCTACCTACTAAAACATAAGACTGAAATTTTTTATTAAAGATTGACAAGGAGACAGAGCCACACTCTGTTCTCCTCTCTAACATCTTTGGCAAACTTTCAATCACATTGGATAATGTTCCATTTCTTCCAAAAGAACAATGCTTGTAGTATGTAAATGAACTGTGTTTTTTGCCCATTATTTATATTCTAAGTACTTAGAAGCAGTTTGGGTGGCAGATTACGTAATTTATCTAGAGTCTTACAAAGTTACATAGTTACATGTCAATTCACACTCTTTTTTCTTTCTTTCTTTTTTTCTGGTATATATATTAAATCAAGTAAAAATATTAAAAAATGATAAACCTGAATTTATAATTGCAACATGCAGGCAATAACCACAATCACTAGTAAAATCCATGGTAAAAAATTAGATAATATCATCACCCATCAACTGCTCTAATAACCAATATCATCAACCAAATGGAGCAAGGAAAACATCAGAAAGAACAAAGAAGAGATCCATATCAATAGTTCTCCATCAATAGCAATTAGCTTAAGCAACAACAAAACCATCCTTCCAGGGCAATAATAAAGAAGCTTGAGCTTAACGAGTCACCAGCATGCATTCAACTTATTATACTTCCAATTGATAGAAGGGAAATTAGGATTACTTACAGCCCTTTCAGAAGTTCCAGGAGGACCATCAAGAATCTTAATGCGAGCACGTGTCTCCTCCACAATCTTCTTAATGAACTCTCCTTTACGTCCAATAATACCTCCAACCTTCTGCGCAGGAACTAACATACGGAACACACTCTCGCCTGGCCACCCGGGCCACTTCTTCTCGCCGCCGCCGCCATCACCACCAGTTCCCCCTGCTGGTGCTGCTACTTCTGGTGGTGGTGGTGGTGCTGCTGCAGCCTCCGCGACGGGCTCCTCCTCCGCCACCTCCTGCCCTTCGTTTTCCTCATGCTCCACGTTCTCTATCACTTGGTCTTGGTCTTGGTCTTGTTCTTCCTCTTCCTCTTCTTCCTCCTCCTCATGTTCCTCTATGTTCTGATCAACTTCAGCATCAGCCATAGGGTTTCACTGATTCCACTACTACAACACAAACAATATCGTAAATAAATTTGGAGAAAAATCAGATGCGAGAAAAAGAAATGCCAGCTAGCTCATTGTCATCAACAAAAGAATAGAAGTGAGTGGTGTTGTTTAAAACTACCTTGGTTACGAGCTGAGGTAGAATTACGACAAGAGGGATGGAATTGGGGAATCTAGGGTTTGGGGTTTTGGAGAGAGAGTGTGGCGCAATTCTTGGGTATTACTATTATATATCTTCTCGAACTCTTCTAACAATATTATATTTTATTGATTAATTAAAATACTTTAATAAAGACCACACAAAGAAGCTCATATATGAATATATAACAAAACATAAATCATTCTATAACCAATATTTTAACCTCAAAAAAAAAATTTTCAAACAAAAATACAACAATAATTTCAAAAACATTAATTTTCATATAAAATATTTTAAAATAAATAAATGGTTTGGGCTCACGTTCAAACATCCAATACATTGTCCATGAATAAATAAAGTACTTTCATAGTCCGAAATAAAAACAACAATTATCAAGAATGAAAGACATTCAAATTAAAATTTTCCATATATAAATGACTATGATTTTGCTTCCAAAAAAGGCCATCATGTTTAAATCTTACACTCCATTAATATGATTACCCTTTAACAAAAAAAAATAAAATGAAATAAAATTTGAGGCAAAATCCACATTTACATAGAGATATATCATATTTGTAGGATATAATAAAATGTACCAAATTGAATCAAATAAAAGCACTTGTTCTTGGGTGGATATCTGGACTTGACTTCGGTTCTTAGAAGTTGTGGCCGAGATATTATCTTCAACGCCGAGCTTTAAACTTGAAGGATCTGAGCTTTTCGTCCAAAGGTATTCCACGTTGCAAATAGCGTGAGCATAGGGGAGTGTACCTGCAAAAGACACTTCGATACTTAAATCAGTATTGTGTATTTCTTGTGTCTCTTGAGGATATGATGTCTTACCTTTTTATAACCGAGTATCAATCGTTACCCTTTTTTATCGTCGTTTTCATTAAGTGGTATTATTTGAATAAATGGCCGATTTGTAATGTTAGAGATGACTTATAACGGCTTGGCCGAGTTATAGCTCATAAAGCCGATTTATACTTATGGTAACGGTCGTATCATAGCTGCCAGTTTCCCGTGGCTTGAAGGTTTTCTGGCTTGCTCGGTTTTCCTCAATACTAAGTCGTGGAGATGAAATCTTCTTGGTTGAAGCTTCTTGTTATATTGTCGAGCTATATGTTGTTGCATAGCTCGGTGACGGATTGCCACTGAGAGTTGAACTTCTTCAATGGTATCAAGGTCGTGCCTTCTGGATTGGTCTGATGTTTCAACGTCGACAATTTGTGCTCGGATTGAGGATTGAGAGATCTCCACTGAGATCATTACTTCTGAGCCATACACCAATCTAAAAGGCGTCTCGCCGGTTGTTGAATGTACAATTGTGTTGTATCCCCATATTACTTCAGGGATTAGTTCGGACCAGAGGCCCTTTGCCTCGTCGAGCTTTTTCCTTAGTGTATGTAAGATGATCTTGTTTGCAGCTTCTGCTAATCCGTTCGTCTGTGGGTATTCAACTGATGAAAAATGTTGTTTGATTTTGAGATTTTGCAAGAAAGAAGTGAATTTGTTATCGGCAAACTGGCGACCATTATCAGTGATAATGTGCCGAGGTATGCCGAACCGACAGATAATACTTTTCCAGACAAAGGAGATCATTTGTTGGGATGTTATCTTTGCCAGTGGTTGTGCTTCTATCCATTTGAAAAAGTAATCAATTGCAACTATCAAGAATTTTACCTGGCCAGGAGCTAATGGGAAAGGGCCGAGAATATCAATCCCTCACTGATGGAACGGCCAAGTTACCTCAGAACTGTGCAGAAATTTCGCAGACATATGTGTGATGGTTCCGTGCATTTAACAATTTTGGCATGTTTTAACTTTCTCAGCGCTATCCTTTTGTATTGTCGGCCAATAAAAACCTGCACGCAGTAGTTTTGAGGATGAGCTTCGGGCGCCAATATGTGTACCGCAGATACCTTTGTGGGCCTCACCGAGTGCTAGGTCGGCTTCGTTCCTGCAAAGACATTTCAACAAAGGTCGAGAGAAACCTCACCTATACAAACAGTTATCGTATATAAGAAAGAAAGATGACTGTCTCTTAAATTTTGTTATATTTGTGATATCGGCTGGGATGATTCCAGATTGTATATATTCTATGTAAGGTTGTCTCCAGTCATCTCCCTGCGTTAAACTTAAAACCTCAGCTAAAGTTACACTGGGTGTAAGTAGTGTAGATTGGTATAGAGAAGAAGTAGGTGTTTGGGAGCTTGCAAGTTTAGACAAACTATCTGCTCGGTGATTATTTTTCCGAGGTATGTGATGTAACTCGAATTTAGAGAATTTTGAAATTAACCCTTTCATAGTATCCAGGTATTTTGCTAATAGAGAATCTTTTACCTGGTAAATATTATTTACTTGTTGGACGACAAGCAAAGAATCACAATATACCTTTAGTTCGGAGATGTTCAAATTGGCTGCGAGCTTTAGACCGGCGATTAATGCCTCATACTCGGATTGATTATTGCTTGCCTTGAATGACAAGTGCAAGGATTGTTCCAAAACAAAACCATTTCCATCCTCTAGAATGACCCTTGCTCCACATCCTTGAAAGTTGGATGCTCCGTCAAAATAGAGTGTCCACGCAGCTGAGCTATTTGTTGGATCTGGTTCAGTAAATTCAGCAAGGAAATCGGCAAGATGTTGTGACTTGATTGACCCTCGGCTCTTATATCGAATATCGAACTCGGAGAGTTCCACCAACCATTTAATAAGTCGGCCAGCCAGTTCGGGCTTGTATAACACTTGTCTTAAAGGTTGGTTAGTTCGTACATTGATTATATGGCTTTGGAAGTAAGGTCGTAGACGACGAGCTGTGAAAATTAGTGCCAGCGCCAACTTTTCAATCTTCGGATACCGGAGTTCGGCATTTTGTAGTGATTTACTGATAAAATAGATCGGTTGTTGTACCTTTTGTCTTTCTATAACAAGCATAGAACTTACAGCCCAGTCAGTAACAGACAGATATAAATAAAGCTCTTCGCCTGGAAGAGGTTTTTGTAAAATCGGAGGCTTTGAAATTGTTGTTTTCAGTTTTAAAAATGCTGCCTCACATTCCTCATTTCAAAGAAAATTGTTTTTCTTTTTACGTGTTTGGAAAAAATGAAATGATTTAGATGCTAAGCATGGTAAAAATCTTGAGAGAGTGGCAAGTCTCCCTATGAGGCGTTGTACTTCTTTGATGGTCCGTGGGCTCGCCATTTCTAATATAGCTTGGCATTTTTCTGGATTTGCCTTAATTCTCCGGTTTGTTAACAGGAATCCGAGGAATTTGCCTCCTTGCACTCCGAAAGCACATTTCTCCGGGTTCAGCCGCATATTGTATCGTCGGACTTGACCGAAGATTTCTATAAGATCAGTTAGATGGTCATCACCGACCTTAGTTTTTGCAACCATGTCATCAACGTACACCTCCAAGTTTCTGCCGATTTGGTGGGCAAAGACTTTGTCCATAACCCATTGATAGGTTGCACCTGCATTTTTAAGTCCAAAAGGCATAACCTTATAGTAGTAATTACCATGTGCAGTAATGAAAGCAGTTTTATTTTGATCGGATGGGTGCATGAGAATCTGGTTATAACCAGAATATGCATCCATAAAACTCAAAGTTTGGTAACATGATGCATTGTCAACTAGGCAATCAATAGAAGGTAGAGGGTAAGCGTCTTTTGGGCATGCTTTATTGAAATCAGTGAAGTCAACACACATCCGCCATTTAGCATTTTGTTTTTTTACCATCACCACGTTTGCAAGCCAAGTGGTGAACCGAATTTCCCTGATGAAACCAGCATGAAGTAGCTTTCTGGTTTCCTCCAAGGAGGCTTGCCTTTTTTTGTCTCCCAAGTTCCTTTTTTTTCTGAGCTATAGGCTTTATTGAGGGGTCTAACGCCAACTTGTGAGAGATAACCGAGGGATCAATCCGAGGCATATCAGCGGGTGTCCAAGCAAACAGGTCAGCATGTTGGGACAAAAACTTTTGGAGCCTGCTCTTCTCCTCGAGGCTAAGAGTTGTACCTACATAAGTAAATTTTTGTGAGCCAGTGTCAAAATATATTTTCTGTAAATCTTCTGTAGGTGTTGGCCTTTCAAGGAACTCGGCTCTAGGGTCGAGATTGGATAGTGCTGGTAATTCGCCGAAACTGCTGATGTTGTTCACTTGTGTTGCTGTAGGTAGGCTCGTATACTTGAGGCTCGTATTATAACATTGGCAAGTTTCTTTATGATCACTGTGAATGGTGGCGACAATATCATCCTGCACATGAAACTTTACACAGAGATGAATTGTAGAAACTATGGAACCGAATTTGTTCAAGAAAGGGCGGCCAAGTATCAGATTATATGGGCTAAAGCAGTCAACTACTAAATATTGTACATCATAGGTTTTAGATAAGGGATGCTCACCTAGTGTGGTTTTTAACCACACAGACCCTAGTACAGGGACGCGTTCTCCTGAAAAACCGACCAGGTCCCCGGTGGAAGGTTGGAGGATCTTGTCGCTAAGCTTCATCTTCTGGAAGGTGGAATATAAGAGAACGTCCGCACTACTTCCCAGATCCAATAGTATTTTGCGTACCAGAAGGTCGCCTAATTGAATAGTAATCACCACCGGGTCGTCCAGGTTTGGAGTGTTCGTACTAAGGTCGGATGCCTAGAATGTCATCTGCGGAAGATGTGGTGGTGCTAGATCCCAGGCAGAACCACCTTCAATCGAGAACATAGCTCGGTATGAACGCTTTCGTGCTGAACTTGTGGGGCCTCCACCTGTAAAACCACCGGAAATACAGTTAATTATCCCTCACGGTTGGTTGGGGTGACTTGAGGTTGCTTTATCTTTATCTCGGGAGTGTTGTCCCGCCGAGGTGTTGTCAGCTGAGAAAGGGGGACGTTGTTGCATATGGCTGCCGATGTATTTGTCCAGGTGGCCCTGCCGAGCTAGGCGCTCTAGCAAGTCCTTCGCAATGATACATTCATCAGTGGTATGTCCGTGCTTTTGATGGAAGATACAATATTTTGATTTGTCTACATTTTTTGCATCTTGATAAGTGCCGACCTTGCGAGGTGGTTTGATCAGCTTAGAGTTGAGTATTTCCTTGATGATGTCGTCCCTCTTGTATTAAACTGGGTGTAGTTCTCATAGCGTGGGGTTAATTTGAAGCCTCTCTTATTTTCCCGAGGCTTGTCATCTTCCTTGTATTGGCTCTTGTCTGATTTCCGAGCTTGCCGTAACTCTTCAATGTCAATCTGCCCTTTTGCCTTCTCCCAAAACTCGGCTAGGGTTTTTGGTTTGGCGACAGTAATAGACTCCTGGAACTTGCCTGGCCGAAGACCGCTCTTAATGGCATGTAAATGTACCTCGGGATGGAGATCTGGTATAGTCATGGCCACCTTTGTGAAGCGGGTCATGTAGTCTTTGAGGCTCTCGTTCGGCCCTTGTTTGATGGTGTTCAAGTAATCAGAGTCATGCAAATAAATAGCAGAGCCAGCAAAATGATCCTCGAAGAGTGTTGCTAATTCTTGAAAACGAGAAATTGAATCTGTAGGTAAAGAACAAAACCAATCAAGTGCAGGACCATCTAAATAAGAAGGAAAGCAACGGCATAAAACTTTATCAGAAGCACCGTTTACGATCATTATGGATCTGAATTTTTTGATGTATGTCTTTGGATCTCCCAACCCATCATAAGGGGTTAGAGTTGTCAGCAGAGTGAACCTCCTAGGCAGCTCAAAGTTCATCACGTCGGGTGTAAAAGGTCCAACAGAGTTTTCAGGCTCGGCATTTTCATTTTCTGGCTGGGTTTTCCTATTGTGCCGAGTCTCATCATTCTGCTGAGCTCCTTCATCACGTGGTTGCCCATCTTCATCATTCCGAGGGGTTTCAGATATGTGTATCAGACCGGACTGATGTTCTTCATCTTCGAGGTGTTCACGGCGATTATTATTATTCTCAACCCGAGCATTGGCTAGCTCGGCAATTTGGTTGGCCATTCTTTGATTTTCTTTGGTCATACGCTGGTTGGCTTCCGCCATACGTTGGTTTGCTTGCTGAAGTTTCGTTACCATCCGAAGAAGTTTGGATGGGGTAGGAGGTGGCGCGTCGGCCATGGATTAATGCGGGAAATTTTGAGACCGATAAGTAGGAAGGGTTTTTCGTACACGGTCATACGGTGTGCGCCAATTGTTCTTGGGTGGATATCTGGTCTTGACTTTGGTTCCTAGAAGTTATCGCCGAGATATTATCTTCAATGTCGGGCTTTAAACTTGAAGGATCTGAGCTTTTCGTCCAAAGGTATTCCACGTTGCAAATAGCGTGAGCACAGGAGAGTGTACCTGCAAAAGGCACTCCGATGCCTAAGTCAGTATTTTGTATTTCTTGTGTCTCTTGAGGATATGATGTCTTACTTTTTTATAACTGAGTATCCACCGTTACCCTTTTTTATTGTCGTTTTTATTGAGTAGTATTATTTGAATAAATGGCCGATTTGTAACGTTAGAGACGACTTATAATGGCTTGGCCGAGTTATAACTCATCAAGCCGATTTATACTTATGGTAACAACTGTATCAACACTCATGATCGAACATAGATGATTAATAATTATCAAAAAGAGAGGAAATTAATATTTCTTACATCTCTAATTCATTTATACTATTGAGGTGAAATTGAAAGTTATAAACAATAAAAATAGCTAATGCACTTTTGATAACCTTATCTTATATTGCATTAAATTATTATTAATAGACAACAATGAAAATTTTGTGAGTGAACAAATATTTTTATTATTTTAAAATAAAAATGCTAATCTAGCGGTAATTTATAGAAAAGAGAATAATATTTTGAAACATATTATTTTAAACGAGTAAACAATCAAAATAGTATTAAAAAATTTACATCGCTAACAAAAAACAATTCTAAAAGGTGTTAACAACAAATAAGTCTCGAAGAACTAAATATACATTATATATATATTCTAAAAAAAAGACTTTAGATGTCATATTTTGATGCAATTTTTTGCAAGTAATATTAAAAAATAAGATCTTTTCATTCTCAAAAATTTATAATTTTATGTCAAGGGAATTTTTTAAAAATTTTTTAATTGTGAATGACTAATTTTTTTTGAAAAATAAAAAAATATTTAGAGATCAAATTTTGCTTTAAATATTTTTGTGAATCTTCTAAATATTTATTCAAATATTGACAAAACAATTTATATTAAATAGACATGTCATTTGTTAAATATGAAAATTTTTTGTCACTTTTAATAAATATAATATGTATTAGTTATTGTTATCGTTGTTATCG
>NC_029790.2:15632354-15633171 GCF_000816755.2 Arachis ipaensis | reverse complement strand
AAACAGATTTTTTTAAAATTTTAAATTTATTTATTAGTTGCAATTATAAAATAACAAATCTATAATTATTTCACTCCTTTTTAAAGGTTATTGTAACAAAGTCATTTGAATCTTGAATTACCATTTGTTTTTACATAATTAAAGTTGATGAGTGAAGTTCAATTATAGTGGGGTCAAATTTAATTATATAATGAGGGCAAATAAAACTTGTTACTATGTATTAGTTAAAAAAATTTTACTCTATTGGGGCACTTCCCCCCCCCTACCCAGGAATATGAATCCGTCCTTGATTTATAGATGCAACTACTAAGTGAATCTCTTCTTTTAAAAGAACCATGGACAATCCCAATAAAAAAGGATTTGAATTCTCTAAATTTTGAATTTTACTTTAAAGAGTAAAGTGTGATCTTTCACTAGGACCAAGAGTAAATTTGAGAGAGAAACTATTTAAAGGTAGAAGATCACACTTTACCCTCTAAAATAAAAATTGAAAATTTAGAGAATCCAAATTCAATAAAAAAATATTACTTTCATAAGTGCACATGAAAAAACCTATCTCCTTAGTACCTTGAGTACTTATTGTTAAAAGTTCATATATATATATATATATATATATATATTAAATTTGAGATTTAAAGGTAGAAGATCACACTTTACCCTCTAAAATAAAAATTGAAAATTTAGAGAATCCAAATTCAATAAAAAAATATAAAAAATATTAGTGCACATGAAAAAACCTATCTCCTTAGTACCTTGAGTACTTATTGTTAAAAGTTCATATATATATATATATATATATATATATATATATATAAAT
>NC_029790.2:15625137-15630338 GCF_000816755.2 Arachis ipaensis | reverse complement strand
TAAATACAATAAAAAAAAAAAGCAAAAAAACACCAACATTATAAAATTGCGACTAACACTAAACTTACCACCCTAATTTTTTAGCACATAATTATTATTATGTTCTTTTTGGTGTTAATAGTAATAAATGTCTTGCTTTAGGTTTATAGATAATACAAAAATTATTATGCATTTCAAATAAAAATTTTTACTTTTTCAAAATCCCAAAATAATAATAACACTAATACTAATCTATGGTCTAAAATAACATAAATTAAAAGACAAAAAAATTAACAAAATTAAAAGTAATGTTTGTACCTGATGATTGTTAAGAGAAGTAAATGATATATTGTGGTGTTATCATCATTCTCATGCAAGGCCAAAAATTCTAAAATTTTGGTTCCAGAATCAATTGTACTAAATGTCATTTTAGGTAAAAACACACAATTAAGATAATATAGTAGAACACATGCATAATAAAGATAGGAGGAAAAAAAGGGTCCTTTTTTTTTTCTATTTTCTTATATTGTTATCTTAAATAAAAATATAACTTTCCAATATTCAAGAGTAAGCCAAAGCAAAATTATATAAACTTTCAAAAAATATATAAACATAGTTGGGAGACTAATATTTAAGTCTATGAACATTTATGTCAAAGATGACTGTGCAATAACTAAGTTTTTCAGCAAAAGAGAAGAAAATTGAGATCTACTTCAACAAACACAACCTGGATGCCATCTACTTCTAATTCTAGAATTGTAAGGAAAAGTTTTAGAAAATTAAAAGACAATAATAAATCTAGAGATGAAATTATTTCAGCAAACACAAAAAGAGCATTTCAGTCAATTTTTTGTTTTCGACAGTCACACACTTCAAATCCTCTTTCAAGTAATTAGTATTGGATTGAAAATAGCAATACAAATTAGATCATTCATTAGTTCTGATTAAGAAATATATACAAACAGCCACAACTTGTAGCTACAATGATGTAGTGGATACTGAAAGGGTATCAAATTCTAAATTGGAGAAAGTCTATGGGGCCAATAGTTTTATTAAAATCTGGCCAGCACTTAACCAGCAAAAAGAAAGTAAGCAATCATATACTATTAGATGTAATTTCACACTATTAAAAACACTAATAATGACTAATTCATTGATACAAATTACAAAATTTGTTGGCCCTTAGCACTCCTCAATTTACATGTTTACTCACTGAATCGATTTTGAGTTGAGTTTTACTATTTAAGTTTACCTAAGTTCCACAATTAGAAACCACAGATGATCTATTTTGCATATTCCAATGATCGAAAATCAATTCTTCTAGTTTGTTGATATTAGATAAAATTACTACACTAACATCTTCTTTTAAAGGAATCATGGACAATCCCAATCAGAAAAGATTGCTTTCAACCTATTTTTTCTTAATTCAAACACATAAAAACACAAAAAATTTGTCTTCGTCTCAAGGCATTATTCTTACCAAAGTAGTTCACACACAAATCATCTATACTTACTGGAAATTAATGTAACCTCAACTGGGCGACCAGCAAGTGGTCAAGTCACTGCCTAAACCAAATGCCTCCATCCGTGGACTAAGCATTTTCTCTTCTCTTCTCTTCTTTTAGCATAAAAATCTAATGGGCCGTTTTCGTTCTGCAACAACATCTGGAGAACTTCCTAAATCAACTGTATCTGCAGCTTCAAAAATGAACAACAAAGAGTAAAACTTGGAAATTATTCCACAATGATAATAAAAGTCCTAATTAAATGACACTCCATTTGTTTATACACACAATCATAGAAAAAGAAAAAATAAACTCAAATAAACGAAACAAAACAAAAATAATTTTAAGAAAAGGGTGGGAAAAAAACAAATTGAAACTACTTGTCCAACCTGGTCGAACAAATCGTAGAGATTCTCATCAACCTCAGGGTCCAGATTCCCAATGTACAACGACATCCGCGAACTGCTTTGATGCATTCGCAGCACCTGCCGCCGCTGCCGTCAATAAAGGAGCGACTGTGACGCTGTTCTACGATCTAATAGCGTCGCCTCTATCACCATCGCCACCTCACTCCTCTTCCTTTCTCTCTCGTCACTCTATTGTTTTCTTCTTCTCTGCTTCGTTCTACCTCTTTTTCTTCCTTTTCTCTTTCTCTCTCTCCTTTTTATATTATCAGCAGTCACTATTACTACTTCCATCAGCAGTGAGCTCTTTGCTTCTTCTTTCTTGTTGGTCACCACTCCATTTGTGTACTCAATTAGAGAGAAAGAGAGCGTAAGAAAAAAAAGAGGAGGGATAGAGAGAATCTAGGAAAGAATCGATTTTTAAACCTAAATTAAATCTGTGCACTTAAAAAGAAAAGATAGCACTTATAATTTGTTTTCAAATTCTGATATCAAAAGGAGAAAGATTGCAATCAACTAAATCATTCTTTTTAAATAGTGTATTGAAAACAATCAAACAAATAATCATTTTTAGCATTAGTTTTGAATTAATATTAAAATAATAAAAATAAAGCATATTAGTATGATAAGTTAATATAATATAATTTTTTATAAAAAATAAATTATAGTAAAGTATTTTTTTGTGTTTAGCGTTTTCGAAATTTTTTAAAAATATTCTTAACGTTTAATTCAATTCAATTTTATCTTTAACATTTAAAAAAACTTTCAATTTTACCCTTACCGTTAAATTTTAGATGGTCAACTATTAATCAACATTTTAATTCCAATTTTTACCTTTAACTTCGTTTACTCTCCTCTATTTTTCTCCTCTGTCACTGCTTCCTTTTCCTTCTCCATCATATCTCTTCTTCCACCGTGTAATGCTACTTTCTCTTCCACATACATCTACCTCCTCCTTCAGCCTCTTCCACTCCGCTCTCGTTTTCGAGCATCGTCGCCGCCCCTCCTCCTCCTCCCTCTTCCTCTCTGCGCCTCTTTTCAGGTAGTCATTTTCACATCTACTTTCACCTCGTGTTACTTTTTGGATTTGTCTTGCATTATCACCTATGCCTCTGCGTAGCCTTCTAAATCTGACTGCCGCCGACTTTCTAATTTCTTTCTCTTTTTCTGTCGTCATCGCCTTACTCGTTTTATTATCTTCCTCTTCCTTTTCTATTATTGTTCCTATTGTTTTGTTGAGTTGGGTTGCTGCAGAGGCAGAGGGGTTGGCATAAGATTGGTGGTGTGGGAACTGGGAAAAATAACAACTGAAGATAGAAAAATTATTTTTTATACAACAAATTTTGCACCATTAAAAATATTCTTTCAAAAATTTGAAATTGCAATACAGAGTGCAGGACACATTTTATTAGTGGTCTGCATGAAAAAATCGAGCCAATATAAGAAGAGAGACATAGATAAAATAGTGCTAAAAGGCAATCGAAGGACTAAGGAAAGGGAGAACAATGATAGACACAATAATTAAATTATGAATGATGTTGTAATAGAGTAAATATGGATGTACATTATAGCACCTGCATAATTAGTGGTGACAAACGGAAAAGTCTGCCCCGTCTCACCTAGTGAGACGGTCTTGAATTTTTTTTCCTATCCCACTTAATGGTGGGCTAGCAGGCTAAACCCGCCAAATCTTTTTTTTATAAATCATTAAATATTAAACAATATATATAATTTTACAATTATTTCAATAAATTTATAATTTATAAAGACATAAAAAATTAAAATTTCTAAATTCATAAACATTAAAGTCTTTATAATTATGAATATGTAATAAACATAATTATAAACCAAGTTTTTTTAACAAAATAATAAAACTAATATTGTCCAAAGTAAAACAAATATTGTCCAAAATATATAATTAAACATCTTCAAGTTTATAATCAATCAAACATAAAACATTATTCAAAATATAACTTAGAACATCTTCCATTATCATCTTCGTCCTCTTTTAGATGAATAACGTAATAGAAATTTGTAAAAATAATTATAATTTTTTAACAAAATAATAAAACTAATATTGTCCAAAGTAAAACAAATATTGTCCAAAATATATAATTAAACATCTTCAAGCTTCAAGTTTATCAAACATAAAAACATAATCCAAAATATAACTTAGAACACTTTCAATTATTATCTTCATCCTCTTGTAGATTAATAGCATTATAGAAATTTGTAAAAAAATGGTCTTGACAAAATAAAAGCTTCGTCCGGCGGGAAAACCTGTACCATCCCACCGAAACCCGCCAAAACTCATGGATTAGGTGGTGCGGGGTAGGCGGCCTTTTTAAGTTTGGCAGTCTTAAATTTTCAGCCCAACCCTCCTTTTTTGTTGGGTTATGCGGGTCAGCATGACAGATTTTGGCCCGTTTGCCACTCCATGTCCCCATCCATGTTCAGGTGGCAGGTCGTGAGGATTTCATGAGTCCCCTTCTAGCCCCAAAATGCGAGTAATTCCTGTAAATACCTTTTTTGGCAGTTTTTGTGATTATTTCTTATTGGTATCATTCATTGGTTTGTGACGTAGAGCTATTCTAACCACTCAATAAATTCTCAGATAATCAAAGTTTAGGTTATATATTTTTTATACAGTCACATGTATCCGTGTTATAACAATATTAATAGAAGATAAATAGATAAACACTAAGCTATTGTTTGAATATAAGATAAAAAATAAGAGGAAAGAAAATAGAAAGAAAGAAAATGAGAGGAAACAAAATAGAAAGAAAAGTATATTTTTGTGTGTGTGTTTAGATGAAGAAAAAATAAATGGAAAGAAAATAGAGGAAAAAATTTCTGTTGTTTGGATGGAAGGAAAAGTAAGAAGAGAAAAAATTATAACAGAGTAAAATTATATTAATGTTTTTATATATTATACATAAATTATAATTCAAATGTTAACTCTGTACTTTAACCCATGTTTGCACTTTTACATAAGTTTTCTTCGCAACTTTGAAGAGAAAAAATTTACATGAGCTCCACATACATTTTTATGTTTTTCATTCAATTTTTTTGTTGATCCATGTAAGACCCAGAATCTTTGAAAAGTCTTATTATGATCAAGTCTCAAATCATATAGTTATTTATAGCCTTAATTCCGGAAATCATTTTATTAAAGATAATTAAGGCAAGTTGTGATTTATTGAATTTGAGACAAGTTATGATTTATTATCGAATTTTATAATTATTAGATTATTTTCTATATTTAAATCGTATAGTTGGTAGTTGTGAAACAAAAGGGCTTTTATATGATTTT
>NC_029790.2:15615432-15624479 GCF_000816755.2 Arachis ipaensis | reverse complement strand
TTTCAAAATAAAATACATGATAATCACTAGTCTTGACCCGCGAAAATAAGGCCAGCTAGAAAATATTACAAAACCAAAAGTACAAAATACAATCCTGTTTCTCAGAAAAAAAACCTCTAAGAGAAAATTATACTAATACATGTTCAACAGTGGAGAAATATGCTAAATACAGAATAAACTTCAAAAGTAAAGTCTTCTTCAATTTACGAACGAGTTCCACACTCTCAGCGAGATGGTCACATCCTATTATCTGAAAAACAAAAATTTTCACAACAGGTGAGATCCTGAAAATTTTCAGTAGGGTAAAAGTTCTCAACTACACCAAATCCTAATCCTAACATTTTCCCTGAACCTAGCCACCACCTTTCTCTTTCTTCCACATACACACATGCACGATGGATAAATAGAAAAAAAAAGAGAGAAAGAGAGAACGAGGAAGCTGGGAAGAAGAAACAGAGAAGAGGAATGAAAGGGAAGCGGCGCGGTGGGCGTCATCGCCACCGACGTCGCCGTTGTGCCGTCGAAAGGGGAGAGCTCACGTTGAGAGGGGGAGGAGCCGTCGAGCCAAGTGTCGCCGCCGTCATGTTGCTACCATTGTGCTGTCGAGAGGGAAACCGTTCTTGCCCTGTCGCCACTTCTAGAGGGAGGAGTCATCGCCGATCTGCATGCCGCCAACGTCGCCGACGATGTCGCAAAGAGGAGAGAGAACTTGCAAGTGAGAGAGGGAGGCGTTGTTGCCAGCATCGCCGCCATGCCTCCACCATCATCGAAGGTCTGTCACTGCTGTTGCTGGGCTCGCCGTCGTTGCACCTGTGTTGCTGCTACGTCGCTGGAGCTCCACACTGCCGTGCTGGCCGCCGGAAACCACCGCTGAAGCCTCTGTCTTCTTGGAAAGCTCTAGCCTTATTTTAGATTTCCTTCTTTGTCCATTGAGATCCTTGTTACTGTGAGAGTTGTTGCTGAGGTTATTTGTGCCAGGAATTTGATTATCGCGAGTTACTCTGTTGTACACCGCCGTTGGAGTCACCACCGGAGCTACTACTGTTCAGTTTAGCTATTCTTCCTTGTTACAGTAGGTATCTCTGTTTTGAAACCTTCACCGCTAGCTTATAAGTATTATGTTATGTTTGGTTAAAGACTTTGAGGTATTGGTAATATAGGATAGAGTTCTGGTTATTGCTTGTCGCTTTTAGAGTTGTTGTGGTTGTGGCTGTCGCTGATTGCAGACCAAGAGAATATGGTTACTTTGACGTGTTTGGTTTATAGGTTCGACTATTCGAGGTAGGGGCGATATTAATGCAAAAAATATATTTTTATGATTTTCGTAAGTCTTATAGATTGAACTGAGTAGTTTTGGGTACGTGTGATTATTTATCTGATTGAATTATTGATTGATTGAGGAGGCTGGATATTCTGATTGTCTTATCGATTATGTTGAGTTGGCTGCTATTGGAATGATTGCTGGATAATTCTGTATTAGCTGTAGAACTGGTTAATTGAGTTTGGATTAAGAATTTAATGAAAGGTTGGGATGCTTGCCTTGCTTGATTGGTTTATGAATTGATTAAGAATGTTTAGTTGGATCTTATGCTTGGTTTGAAGTTATTATGATGATGGTTAGATTGTGGCTATTTTCTGAATATTGAGACTGATTGTTTGCTAGAAGTTTGGGTTAAATTGGTGAGGTTACTTTGATTTAAAATTTGATGGATTAAGAACTCTGTTGTTCAATTGTTGTTGAGAACATGGTCAATGAGTGTTGTGATTGATGAAACTCGTAAGGGTGATAAAGCCCAAGCTTTAGGAGAGGTGTTATCGAAATTTTTATAAATTTGGATTAAACTGAATAATAAAAAAAATAAAATTGGTTGTTACCCCCTAAAGTCTAGAGACTTTGCTATGGAGTTTAATTTAATAAATCTTAATTCAAGGTGATTTAAGTGAAATTGAATAATAAGTTTGACTCATTTGACTTGGGTTGATTTAGAAAAAGATTTATGCTTTGGTCCTTGAGGAAAAGTTCTGAAAGTTTTTAATGGTTTTCAAAAAGTAATTGAAGTTAAAAGTTTAAAGTTGAAATGGTTATTGAAGTTAGTTCGAGGTTTTTGGTTAAAGAAAAATGAGGGTTTAATTTGTTTTTCCAAAGAATGATTTCGGAAAAGGGCTATTTCTGAATACGTTAAGTTCTTGGTATGCTGTTAGTGAATTGTGTTTTGAAATGGAAACCGGAGTTATTTTCATAAATACAAGGGGCTTTATCTTGAAGTTATTTTTTGGAGAATTTTGACAAAGGAATCATGTTTTAAATTTGATTTCATATGAAAGGAATTATGTTTTGAAGTTAGTTTCATAAAGAAAAGATATTTGAACGTGATTGGCAAGGGTGGTGGTTAAATCTCACTTGCGTGTTGAAAAGTGTGACATGGCACGTAATCCCTCTAATGGTGACTGGGCTAATAATTCTTCTAATAGTAACAGAGCACGTAATCCTTCTAATGGTGATAGGGCACATAATCTCTCTATTGGTGACAGGGCACGTAATCCCTCTAACGGTGACAAGACACATAATCCCTCTAATGGTAACATGGCACTCTCCCTCTAATGGTCAACTGATGTGTTGAGATTTTAGTGCACAAAAGAGAGACAATATTTGGGTTAGCTACGGACATGTCGGATTTGGCTCTATAGGATAGACATGCATCATGTTGCATTTGTTTGCTTTGTTTGGGTGTGCTTAAGTGTTTTGGTTTGCCTATCTGATGAATTATGTTTAACTAGTAACTATGATACTTGCTGTAACTGTTCTTTAAATGTGTTTGCCATGTATTTGTTTGTGCTTGTGATTGATTTCTGTTTTGAGTATTTGGTGGTGAATTGATGATAGCGGTGATGGATTTTGTTGGGCCGGATGCCGAGATAGGTTTGTCTTTGGGCCGGAGGCCATGATTGGTTGGATCAGTGGTAAGTTTTGGTTCAAATGGTTTCTTAGTAAGTGGAAAAATGTATGAAATGTTATTTTGCGTAAAATTTTTATAAGAATAATATGAGTTTTATATTTGAATAATGAACTGATGATCACTGCGTTTGAAATTAGTTTTATTTAAAATATCTTCTTATGACAATTCTTAAAAACTCCTCTACTGAGAACCAGCGAGGACGATGTTCTCACCCCCTACAGACTTCTCTTTTCAGGACGGACGAGGAAACTTGCGGAGTTTTTGCTAAGTTCTTAGATATGCTAATTCTGTATGCATACATATGTTATAGATTCTCCTCACCTATATTATTATATTCTTGTAAGAAGGATATGAGTCGTGACTGTAATGACATGTATGTATATAATAGTTGTAAGTTGCTTGAGTAAGAAGTTTTGTACATATGTATATGCTTGTTCGTTTTTCAAGAAAAAGTATTTTCCGTTTTTTTTTCAAAGAAGACAGCGATATGGTTTCAAGTCAAAGGCTCCTATTTTATTATTAAGTATATGAAGTCGTCATAATACTTCTCACTATGAGAGTGGTGCAATCGGAAACGTAACATTCTGATAGTAAGGGTGTTACATCGGTAGTACTAAACAGTCATCCTTATCAATATTTTTAGTCTTATAAGTCTTAATAATCCCAGTAAATCTCAATTCTCTCAACAAGTCTCCATAGTCTCAACAAGTCTCAATAGTATCAACCACAAACAAAATATACAAGTCAATCATAACAAGGACAATTAGTTCAAGTAATGCAAGTAGCAGATAGATGAATAAGTAGGCAAATCAAATAATTATGCATACCCAAACAATTACAAACGAATGCACATGATGTATGTCTGTTCTATTGGCCATGAGCTTACGTGTCGATTAAACTGCCAGAACCCGACACACCCGGTAGCTAACCCGGATATCGTCTTTCGATTGCACATCCCCAGGAAGAACATAAACAAAGGAAAGTGCCTTTCCAACTTCTCTTGGAGGAATTACGAAGGAGTCTGCCTTTTCACATCGAAGGAGTGTGTTTTTCCACCTTGCAACTAGAGAGAGATGTATGAGAATCAATACGAAGAAGAGCATCTTTTCACCTTCCCTTAACTCAGGGGGGTTAATACGAAGGAGTGTGTATTTCCACCTTTTCCACATCCACATCACAACAAGAGAGGAAATCATTCATCCTCAACTTGTCTATCCGTGAATGGGATGAAACCACCGTCCTCACAACATCAATCATAATCACATCATAAGAGAGGGAATTATTCACTTCAACTTGTCTATCACAGCAAGAGAGGGGATCCTTCATCCTCAACTTGCCTAATCGTGAGCAGGACAACGCCACCGTTCTCACCGTGGGCGAGACAAAACCACCATTTCCACAAGGACACTGCAATCACGAAAGTGGGATACCACCACCATCCTTGCCTGATGCCAGTGCCAAACCAATACGCAAGCGGGACGAAACTCACGACCTTGCCATAACAAGTATTTAGTTAACATCCATGAACAAGCGGGATAAGACCACCGACCTTGTCCGAAACAAATATCACATCAGTATTCAAGCGGGATAACACTCAGACCTTGCCACTTCAGTCATTTAGACCCAACTCTCTATTAAGTAATAAATTTTATTTTTTCGTGAACGGAATAACACCACCAACCTCACCGTGGGCCTTACAAAACCACCATCCTCGCATAGTAGTTCACGCTCTTAGCAAGCGAGATGATACCATCGTCCTTATTCAAAACAATTATCAAATCAACACGCAAGTGGGATAACACTCAAACCTTGTCACACAAGCGAGATTTAAAATTGGAAGTGAATTGTGTCCCTCGACTAATTTAAAACTAGTGATTTAAAATCGCATACGTATTAATAATAATAACAAAAAGATCAATTTTTATTTTTTTAAATTGGTCCAAATAAAATTATTAATTTTTTATTATTTTAAAAAATTATATTTTTATATTTACAAATTTTATTTTTAAATCGACTATTTAATTAATCAACAAGTAGAATAATATGAGTGCGTAATATTATAGTTAAATTATTAAATAATATACATATCTCAAATACGCTAATATTAAACATATTGTACCTATATCTCAAGTACTAGGTACCCGTTATATGCACAATTTTACAGTTGTGCTATATTCGAGTTGTGATGTATTCAATTTTTGTTAAATCAGAAGTATCCAGATAAATGTCTAATGTGCTTTAAGTCACTATATTCAAAATGCTTAAAATTGTATATATCAATAAATATTATGNTTAACCGTGTTTTTAATTTAATGACTAAGATTGTAAATTCCTATTTCTCACGATAAACATCTTTTTCATACGAGTCAATTCCTTATTGTACATATATAGTTAGAAGTTGACGTGGGGTAACGGCGTTAAAATAAAATAAAGTGGAATATTCACGTTGACTTTGGTGCTTATCTCTTTCACGGTCAATTACCCAATTCCTTATTGCGGTGTAGTTGCAACTTGCATACTTGCAATGTAACCAAACACAAAAAATGCCAGAAAACTGAAGTTAGTGTAGTAACCAAAACTCCAAAAGGTGAATGAGACAAAACATTGCTTAAATTTTTAAAAGAAAGTTTAGTGTCCCATCACCTGTTAAAGATAGAGCTAATTAAGTTAAGTTTTATTGGTATGTTGTTACAACAAACTTGGGGATTATTTCAGGCGTTGAAACCTCGCTGTCATGTTAATTAACGGCGTCAAGGAATTCACACGTATAGTTAGTTATATCTATATATAAACAAAGAGCAACGCAGGAATAGGAACAGGAATTAGAAAAGAATTAAAAGGAAAAGAAGACTAAAAAGAGAGTCTCCCCTAAAGTAAAGGAATATCTCAAACTTAAAAATTTTCCATTTCGCAACAACAAACAAGGAACGAACAGCGCTCAACTCCTTTGAGATCCTGTCTTGTCTGATCGCAACCCATTCCGCTGTTACCGTACGTTCTCTTTCCTCAACTAATGCATGTATTCCCCTTTTTTTTTTGGTGTTGTTATTAATTAATTAATTAATTAATCAATTAATTTCCTTTCTAAATCAATCTGTATGCATGTTAATGAATGATTCTGCAATTTGTCCCACTTAATATAATGAATCAACACTAATTGAGATGAATACTTCTTTTCATTTTTGTTTCAAAAATTTCAGGCTACTTGCTAACAATGCTCAAAATGACATAAACACTTCTTCTGGTAATGACATCATGATGTTTATAATTACATTTTTTTTTTGAAATTCAGTGCAGCTAATTTGATGTGAATTCAATATTTGAGAGTCGTTACATGATAATTTAGTCAAACCTATCAAATTATTTATCGACTCTCACAGCTATATCGACTTCTACATGAAGTTAACTTGAGTTTCCATATTTTTTTTATTGTGTTTTTCATGTAATTTGCATCTTGGAGGTGGTGGAATTTCTTAATTATTGTATCATGCAGTGTTATGGGGCGGGAAGTTGCAGGCGTACATATGGTAGGCAAGAAGCCGAATGGTTTGGAAGCTTCAGATGGAAATTTAAGTGATAACAGTAGTGTGAAGGTTTCTCCCAATATTGCAGCAATGGATCATGAGAAAAATGAATCTTACGAATCTCTTTCATTTAGTGAGAAGAAGAAGCTTTTCGCTGCTAAAGCCACTATGTTAAGAACTGAATCTTTCAAGGAGAAGAACGAGAAGTTCGACGACAATAATAAAGCAGCATTTCATGAGAAGAAGGAATTTTTCAAAGCTAAAGCGACTATGGCAAGGACTGAATCCTTCAAGGAGAAGAACGAGAGATTCGATGACAATAATAAAGCAGCATTCCATGAAAAGAAGGATTTTTTCAATGCTAAAATCGCTAATTCAAAATCGTTGTCGCCTAAAGAAAAAGACGAGAAATTTGAAGCGCCAAAGAGTGGAGATGATAACAAATCAGCGTTTTCTGAGAAGAAAGATGTTTTTAATGCCAAGATTATTGCTACTACTGAATCGCCCAAAGTGAAGAATGAAAAATCCGAAGTACAAAAGATGGGAGATGATAATAAATCAGCATTTTATGAGAAGAAAGAATTTTTCAATGCTAAAACTGCTACCTCAAAAACCGAATCGCCAAAAGAGAAGAACGAAAAATTTGAAGTGCAGAAGACGGGGGAAGATGATAACAACCCAGCATTTCACGAGAAGAAAGATTTTTTCAATGCTAAAATCTCTACTTTAAAGACGGAATCGCCTAAAGAAAAGAACGAGAAATCCGAAGTGAAGAAGATAGTCGATGATGATAACGCAACAGCATTTCATGAGAAGAAAGATTTTTTCAATGCTAAAATCGCTACTGTAAAGACGGAATCGCCCAAAGAGAAGAACGAGAAATCCGAAGTGAAGAAGATAGTCGATGATGATAATGCAACAGCATTTCATGAGAAAAAAGATTTTTTCAATGCTAAAATGGCTACCGTAAAGACTGAATCACCTAAAGAAAAGAACGAGAAATCCGAAGCGAAGAAGATAGTCGATGATGATAACGCAACAGCATTCCATGAGAAGAAAGATTTTTTCAATGCTAAAATCGCTACTGTAAAGACTGAATCGCCTAAAGAAAAGAACGAGAAAACCGAAGTAAAGAAGATAGTTGATGATGATAATGCAGCTGCAATTCTTGAGAAGAAAGATTTTTTCAATGCTCAAATCACTAACTTGAAGACCGAATCTCCGAAAGATAAAATTGAGAAACCTGAGGTACAAAAAACCGGTGATGATAACAACATTGCAGCATTTCATGAGCAGAAGGATTTTTCCAATGTTAAAGTTGCTAACTTAAAGATTGAATCACCCAGAGACAAGAGCCAGAAATCTGAAATACAGAAACAGATAAGTTCTTCTGTTCCACAACCATCTGAGCAAACCACTGAAAGGCATGTCACACATACACAAACTATTGACTTGTCGCCAAATGGACACCACTTGTCGCCAAAAGCTAACGATTTAAACTTCTTGTCCCCAAAAATTTCTATTATAGACTCACCTAATTCATCAAAAAATTCACAGGTATTATTTCATTTCTTTCAATAAAGAATTTCATGTGATTTGAAAACTGATTTAATTATGCAAAATGGACCATAAATATTTGTGTGCTTAAAAAATTATAATATTAGAGAACATTACATGATAAGTATACTGAGACTAATATATCCGGAAACATTTCCCCATTTGTTGTGTCTTTTGGTTTTCAGCCAAACTCACCTTTTTCATCAAAGAAGGCATTTCTACGTGATGGAAAGAAACACCGTGATGATGAGGATAGTTCATCTTCTACATCACCGTATCCTTAAAATTATGAACAATTTTCTTTTCATGGTTATTTTTTAAATGATAAGAGGAATTTTAGGTATATTAATGGATTTGAATCAGAAAAGCTACCTCATGATTTGTTCTTTAACTAAGCATAATTAGTAACAGTGTGAAATCTACCGGATCTATGCGCACATTTAGATCAAAGGTAACCGTAGGCACAGCCCCTACATTTAAATGCCCAGAGCGTGCAGAGAAACGGAGGGAGGTAATGTCTTGCTTAACAATTAATCTCACTCTAATTACGTGATCTGTGTTCTTAATTAATCATCATGTGTTTGATTTATGCGCCCAGTTTTATCAGAAGTTAGAGGAGAGACAACGAGCTCGTGAAGAAGAAAGAAAGCAGTACGAGGCAAGGAAAAAGGCAAGTTATTCATTTAATTTGGGTCACTTAATTAATCCACAGTTAACTTTGATGCTAATCTAATATCTAATTAATTAATATGATAATAATAGGAAGAGGAAGAGGCAGCTTTAAAGGAGTTGAGAAAGAAGTTGGTGATCAGAGCGAAACCAGTACCAAGCTTCTATTATGAGAACCCTCCCCCTAAGCGTGAACTTAAGAAGGTACTCTCTGTTTCACCATGCTTTCGTACAAATTTGTTTTTGGCAACATTAGGTGTTTTTGTATATTTTAAATGTTACAAATGTTTTTGAAAAATGTTTTTAAAATTAATTTATATTTATTAAAATAAAAAATTCA
>NC_029790.2:15605641-15614752 GCF_000816755.2 Arachis ipaensis | reverse complement strand
CACTTTATTTTTTATAGATTCATACACACATACAATACAAAAAAATCATTTGTGGAATGACATTATAAAAAATGTGAGTGACATGATCATTTTGGTTTAAAATATTATCGTTCAAAAGTCACAAGCTACGTACTTATAAAAAATAAGATTGCTACTCAAATAAAGTTGTTCTTTTAGGAGAATGATGGATGAAAATTATTAAATAATTTAACGTATTTAATTAAATTATTATTTAATAATTATCAATTATTATCTTTATATGCAATAAACAACTTGAATAATCAAAAAAAAGAAAAAGAAAATGCTAAAGCCTAAAAATTGAAAGGATCAGTATAATTTATTATGAAGAGTGTTAGAAGACAAGTAGATTTTGTGATTTGTAACCATTAATTAGTTATTATTAATGTTTTTAATATATGAGATATAGGATTACTCACTTTTCTTTTGGTGGTTAAGGATTAAATTTTAATAAAAGTGTTGGTCACCTAAATTTTTTTTATTTATTTTTTATTAACAATAAAATATAGACTAAAAATATAAAATTATGCTACATATACACTAAAATCAGTCACCAAAGTTAGCTATTAGTATAAAATACATACTGGAATACAAATACACGTTGAAAATAAATTAAATCACATATATATATTTATACACAAATACATTGATAATTGATTTTATTGGCTGATTTTAGTGTACAAATAACATTTTTGAAAAATATATTATTAGACTAAATAAAAAATACAAAAATGATGACTAAAGATATTAGTAAAAAAAATAAAGAAAAATGTTATTTGTACACCAAAATTAACCACTAAAATCAGCTACCAATGTACTTGTGTATAAATACATGTATGATTTAATTTATTTTCAATTTGTATTTGTATTCCAACATATATTTTATACCGGTGGCTGACTTTAGTGGCTAATTTTGATGTATGGTGGCTAATTTTGATGTACACGTGCGTGACTCAAAAATAAATTCGGTTAGACTTTGAACTTTTGTCGCCAAAACATCTCTTTAATTCCTTTGGTTTGATGCATGGCAGTCACCCCTGACTCGGCCAAAGTCACCAAACCTGACCAAAGTGTCAAGGAGACGGAGCTGCGGTGATGCTTTAACTGCACATCCAGAAATTTGTTCACGTGCAACGCGTAGCATTGGTAGTAAGAGACCCATCACCAGACACAACAGCAATGACGCTGCTTCCAAAATTAACTACTAATTAAGCTCGACACATTATGGGTTCCACAAATTCATACACAGATGGGGAGAGATTCTCTGACGTTCTTCGTTTTTGAAGTGCATATGATGTTTTGTAAGTAAAAAATTTGGATAAATCACGTTATCTGAATCCATATGAAATATGTTCCCATTTTGTAGGATGTGATGTCCATTGTGTCTATTCCATTAAGATTAAGTGATACTAGATGTATCTTTGTTTGTAACATGGGTTTGTATTTATTTATTCTTTCAATCATTAATGTGGTTCTGTGGACACTTGTTTTGTCCCAAAAATGAAACCAGCAACATTCAAAGTCCTAAGCAAGTTGGTTTTTGCTGCAAGTTTTAAAATATGGAATGGGTTGAGTTTTCGCCATTTTTTTATTTTATTATATTTGAATTAGGAAAAGTATAGGTGAACAATAATTTTAGTGAATAATATGAATAATGGGGTTACAAATATAAATTACTCATAAATTTAATTAATGATGTAATTAATTTAATTATAATAATAATCATTTTTCAAAATTTTAAAAATCAGATTTTTGAGTAGGGAACAGTTACACGTTTTCTATCNNNNGAAAAATTTTTTTTTACCACACCCCACAACCCACGCACCGTGCAGCCTCCCGTAGGTCTCCGCGATCACGCACTGTGCAGCCCCTGCAGCCCAAGGCCTCCACCATTGCAGCCTCGTCGTCATCGACTGATCCGGTGTAATACACGGGAGAGTTGTGGCTCCCGTTTCATATGTACGTGACCTCTCACAGCCATTTTAATGGAGAACAATTCCGTTGAACCGAGTTATCTCACGTCAGATTCTTTCACCGGCGACATTACCACGCATTCAATCGACAACCTGCTCAATTTGTTCAACGGAGAAAGTGAACAGTTGGACAAGGTAAACAATGTATCTTGTTTCTTTCAGACGTATGTTTATTTTCATATAAATTAGATGGTTATTAAAAGATCAACACTCTTAATTCATGATGATATTTTGTTACAAAAGAAACAATTTGGATGGTGTTCTTGTCCGTCCATGTAGTAATTAGTTAAAGTGTAATATATAAGTGGATGATCCCGTAAAAAAATTAGTTTCAATTTTTCTACTTAAAAAGAAAAAAGAATTACATTTTTAGAATGGTGGAATGTCATTATACAATGTACTGGTTAGTTGTTACTACTTACTAGCTACAGATTGGGTTCTTATTAGGTTTTTATAACTAGTTACAATGAACCATGGTTCAAGTTCTAAAGAAGATGAAGATGGAAATTTATTTACTGGAGATGATAAATTGTTACATTACCTTTTTAATAGGTTATCCTGAGATGTTTTGAATATATGTATAGTGTTAAATGAGAAAATTTTGGCTATGGTTGCGACTAAAATGGTAAGAATCCCCATCTGTATGCTATCATACCATGCATGCACTAACAAATGTGGATAAATATGTAAGAAAATTATAGGAGCTAATAACGAGACTTTTCACATCATAGTAGAAGACTCTCTTTTAGTTTGTGTAGTGATATTTTATACGTGGTGGATTTATGCATTTTCTATATAAATAATTAATATAAAACTAACTGGTTAGGTGCCACTTTGTATGAGTATAGTCTCATTATTCTGATTTCGTTTAATTCATGTATATTAATAAATTTTAAGATCATATTTTTGGATATAGTATTAATAAAATCTATTTAGTTGATATTTTATTATAGTATCTATTTACGTTGTGTATGTTTGATTGTAGGTCATAGAATGTACGAAAATTACTGAGTTGGGATGTGATGACACGAAACTTGTTGATGAGGTTCGGACTCTATTTTATTGTTGTTTTTTCGTTAACCGCATGTTTGAATTGACCATTAATCGTCGTGTTCATCAAATGATTTCTATTTTGAACTGATTCGCAGTTATCGGATCATAGTTGCCTTGCTGAAGAAATTTTGACAGGATGACAAAGCAACCGATCAACCAATCTATCCATTGCAATCGGGAGGGTTTCCAGGGGTCTCGTGTCAAAGTACCCACACGAAAGAACACAATTGCAGCTGTGGAGTGCAGAGCAAGAATATATGCAAAGTTTGACAGGGAAAAGCATAATTGGGTCTTGTTGAAGGTTGAACTAAATCACTCGCACCCGTGTTCAACTAAGAAGGCAGTGCACTACCACAAGAACAGGGAGTTAACAATGCATGCGAAGTGCATCATTGAGGTTAATGATGAGGCGGGCATTCAACCTAACAAGACCTTTCTAGCCTTAGCCAATGAAGTTGGTGGGCCTTCGAACTTGGGCTTCTCAGAGAAGGACGTCAGGAATTACATTTCATCAAGACTCCGATCCACAAATGTCAACGCGGATGTCAAGGAGATGCTGAATTACTTCATGCGAATGAAGGAGTTAAATCCGAACTATTTTTACGCAGTGAATGTAGATGACGATTATAAGCTTATGAGTGCAGTTTGGGTGGATGCAAGGTGTAAGGCGTCTTATGAATACTATGGAGACGTGGTCTCATTTGATACCACATATAGCACGAACCGGTAAAATGTATTTACATTCACGTTGTTTACTTATTTTATTATTTTTTATTAGTTTGATGTTTCTAAATATGGTTGTTCTTCCTTTAGGCATGGATTGCCGTTCGCTGCTTTCATTGGTGTGAACCACCATGGTAAGTCTACTTTGCTAGGCTGCGCTCTGTTAGGCAGCGAGGAAATCCCGAGTTTTGAGTAGGTGTTTACACAATGGCTGAAGTGCATGAGAATTGCACGGAAGGGCATCATCACAGACCAATGCAAGTCTATGTTTGGTGCAATTAAAAAGGTCCTGCCCAATACACGACACCGTTGGTGCATATGGCATATAACAAAAAAGATACAAAACAAGCTTGGAGGTTATGCTAGGTTCAAAGAGTTGAATGCTGAGTTGAATCACATTATATGGAACTCTCAGTCGGTTGAGGATTTCGAGGATTATTGGGCTGAGTTCATTGATGAGTTCAACTTACATCACAATAGATGGCTATCAAGTTTGTGTCTTTTTAGTAAAATCATGTGCTGGAAGTGCTTAGATGTTGTTGTGTTCTTATATTTTGTTATGAAAATATGTTCTTATGTATGGTTTTGTTTTTGATGGGTTTGTTTGATTTTTAGATTTGTTTGAGGACCGACACATGTGGGTGCCGATCTTTTTCAAGGGTCAATTATGGGCTTCCATGAGGAGTACGCAGAGGAGTGAGGGTATGCATTCATTCTTTGGTGGATTCTTAAATTGCAAGACTAGTTTGGTCCAGTTCGTCCACGAGTTCGACAATGTGCTAGGAATGAAGGAGCAAAAGGAACTGGAGGATGATGCTGCAGACTCGAGAGGTCTAATCCCATGTTCAACTAGATCAGCCATCGAGAGACGATTTCAAAAAGAGTACACCAACGAGATGTTTAGGGATGTCCAAACAGAGTTTGGCAAGAAGGCTGATTGCACTATTCGTGCCGTGGATGAATAGGGTAACTCGGCTTGGGTAAAGGTGGAAGAGAAAATACTAGTCTATGAGACGACCTGGTATGTTACGTACGACGTCCATTTTGACCGTTTGACTCACGCGGTTCGATGTGATTGCAACTTGTTCGAGAGTGCAGGTATATTATGTTGCCACTGTCTTGTAGTACTTTCATCTTACAAAGTGAATGAGGTGCCTTCCTGCTATGTTCTACCTCGTTGGAGCAAGAACATAAAGCGCAAGCACACCTACATTAAGAGTAGCCACGATGTTAGACGTTCAGATGAAAGCCACAACATATTCAGAGGGTTATGTGCATATTTCTACAACGTTGCGTAGGAATTCGTGGATTGTGACGATGAAGCAGACATGTTGCATGATGCTCTGGAGGATGCAAGGGCCAAGCTAGTAGATTACCGTGCCAGGATGCGGAATAAGACCGTCGCTAATGCACACAATAGCATCGCCACAGACACTTCAACCGTGTTGGGCACAGAGGACATTCAGGCCCCATCAAAGGTAACCACAAAGGGTCGTCCAAAAGGTAAAAGGCTAGGATATGAGTTGAATAAATCAATCAGAAAATCCATGTTGAGAAAGCGGAAGAGTTTAGGCAAGGTATGTATAGGAATTAAATTTAAACTTCACCTTTACTACGGTTTTTATTATGTCGATAGTGACTTGGTTTTGATTGAGTTTGTTTATTTTAGGATAATCGTGTAGAATCTACTGCAGATCAAGATTCGGAGGCTTCCACACAGCAGATTGCTAAGCAAGGAGTTGGTGGATTCATGTTGCTGTTAAACTCTTTCGACAATACCTAGAGTGTTTAGGATACAGTATCCATTATGTTATATTAGAGGTCCCTTTTGTTAGGTCTTACAACTCAATATGTATCTTTCATGGTTATTTTCTTTATTTGGGTTGTCTATGGTAAAAAAATTATGAAACTGGTATTTCCATGGCCTTATCTTCATGCTACTCATGTGGCCGGCGTGTTTATATTTTTGTGGATGTGGTTTGACTGGTTGTAGAATAATTTTTGGATAAATACATGCCGTTTTAATATGTATTTTTACCTATAATATAATTGGGATTTTGTGTGCGTTTAATTACGAGTGGCATGGCTTGGATTTTCGATTTACTATGGTAATTGATGGTTATTTTTTTGGTGTTTGGATGGTTACTTCTTATAGGATTAGCATGGTGTCTGTGATTGTTTAAATGTAGTATAACATGGATATTCCATTATATGTTGTGATTCAACATGTGTGTGGATGGATACTCTTAATACCTGTGTTGTTCCTTACTATTAGCTTTTAGGCAGCCTTAACTACATGGAAGAAAATCAAATGATTTGCAAAAGAAATAAACCATATAAATGGATTTTGCCAAGATAATTTAGTAACTCTGTTGTAACAAAACTCCAACCCATAGATACAAAAAGAAGCTAAGAAGAATTGAGTGTATGGTTTGAAAACTAAGTACAACTATTGCATTCTCCTTTTCCGGGTCTTACTCACAGGTAATTCTCCCACTCTTTTCATCAATGTCCTTGTGCTTGGTGCTGTGAAGGGTGATTTAACGACCTTTTTCTTGTTTCTTTGACGGTTGCGGCGAACACGTCTGTCATTTTGCTCCAACAAAGGTCGCACCGGCTGAATTGATTCATTGTGTGCTCCCATGACAATATCTAACATCAGCTCACGTCTTATTGACAGAAGCATTTCCTATGTAGTGTTTAAAATATCAGTACGTTGTTTAATGTATCAAATTAACATGAAATGGTAAAAACAAAGTAAACAGAGACCGACCGGTTAACTTACATCATTCCATTCATCTATGTTACAATCTTCAGTCCATGTCTCCATGAATTTAATGGCATAGATACCACAGTCCCAATTACATAATCAAGTAAAAACGATGCCATCAATAAAATAGCAATGCTAAAGCCACTGGCGAATGATTCATTTATTGGGTTTGTTGCTTTGTACTACTTACCCGTTTGGTTGCATGGGCACTTTGGCATATGCACACATTGGGTCGTTTGGACTTCGGTCATATGTCGGAATGGCCACTTTAGCCATGTCTTCAATTAGCCGTCCCTGTAAATCACACAGCAATATCTCTTCAGCATATGTTTTATGTGGTTCATGTATTCATGAATAATGCTTAAGGGAGTGTTTGATCTTACCGCATATGAATCTAGTTTCTTCCGTGCATCGTCATGTGCCTCATCATGAAGACTATCGATTACCACAATCCTTTTTCTTGCCACGTCAAATACATATAGCCACCAGTGTCCTCTTGAACACATCAGAATAAATCACTGTGACAACAATATCCGCATGGTGTACCATGCAGGACAAATAGATCAAATCCTACACAAGTGAAACAATCATCCCCATCTACGGGCACCAATAGGAGATACATCTCCCGTCCCAATCATGATGAATTCTATTCAACAAGTACTACTCAACAATTTGGTCAGGAAAACACATGAAGAATTGTCCTACATATGCAACAAACGCCTAGCAAAGTATGCAGAATAATTGACACGAATAAATACATTCTCGTCTAAATATGGTGTATCATGCAACACGTAAAATACACCAATGACTCACCCATTTTCTTTTTGCTGCATCCACTTTGTTAAAGAATCTGATATCCTCTCCAAAGTTTGGACCCAAGCCCTCATGCACCGAAACTGGCCCGTTATAGAACGATTTGAGGTTGTGCTGTTGTATGACTGTTTCCTGTTGTCAGAGGATTAGTCAGCTATAAAGTGTCGACAATAATTTGCAAAAAAAGTATATAATTCATACCAATATTCCCGGACAGACACACTAGAAATCACAATTAAATCTTACGGACTGTGCATCATTGAATGTGTAACACATCCATTAAATGATCTGCGGTGCAAAATTAAAAATCATGATATAAAGTGTATGAAGAACGCAATGAGTGAAACTAAAACATGGAAATTAAGCACTTACATTGCTATTGACCCAACCACATGCTTTCAATGTACATAGATCCTTCCTCAACAGCTGAAGATATGGCCTACTTTCGTAGGTTGCCAACAGCTCCTCTTCGTTGAGGGAAGAGTTCAGAATCCAACCTCGGACCATGTCTTCCTTATCCTCTCCTAACTTGACATCCTTAAGACTTGGATGTACTACTGTGATAGGGGGTGTGGTCGGTGGCTTCTCCAGCTGTGTCAAGCCAAGCGAAAAGCTAGGCCTTCCAGGACTCGGGATCTAGCACCGTGACTTCTTCGGCATCACGGTCTTCAGAGGTTCCATATCTAATGGCTTGGTGTATCTCTTCTGTTCAACTTTTAACAATATCTCATCCACTTCTGGACACTGCACGAAGTTCAAGTCAAACTCTCTACATCGAAAGCAACAAAGTAAGACAACACAGTTAGCACTCGGATTGAAATCACACGTAAATCAAGATACCGCCAATAATATCTACAACAGATGTTAACTGATAGAGCTTACTTGTAAAAATCATATTCAGTGGCTTTCACAAGTGCTGTGGAAGGTGTAACTGGATCAACTTGCTGCGCATCTGACTGTTTGGCATCCTGATTTAGCTGCTCGCCAGTCAGGTTCGAGCTGTCATCAAATAAACGGTGCTTTGGTCGAACATCTGGCACGTGTTTGTTGTCGTCGGAGTCAGAAACAACTGCAAGTCTCTCCTTGCACCTCTGGGCAACACGTGCTATACTGCTGCCTTTACTGGATTTGGGTCTGACGACGGGCAGCTTTCTTTGGGTGCCTATCTTGCTTTCCTGGGTATGGAATATCCACCAAGTTATCAAGTTTTAGAAAGAAACAACTGTGTTATAAAGTCGCATACAAATTGACGACCACAATACAAAATTCAATTCGTAAAAAGGCTATGTTTTTTCCTATAACAACCTACATATCACTAGGTCAACATCCAAGCCAAATACAATTAGAGTTGAACATCGAATACGTCTAACACAACACAAAACCATATTCGACATCAAACCCCAACAACATTAACAGGAGATCAGAGTAATTAATTCATGAAGCCAATAGATATCTACAAGAAGATGAACTCACCCCTAGTGCCGCTGTATGGCTTCCAAGAAGTTTTGATTCAAATGGCCTTGATGGCATTTTAGCTGATTTCTTATGGTCCTCATTTGTAATAGATGCCTCCTTGCATTCCTGTGTACATTCAGCGAGAATTTCATATAACAACTTCAATGAGTTCGACATACAAGGACACTGATGTGAAACCTATAAAACATCCAAATGCTATAGGAGCATGCCTCCCGTTGTGCAATTAAAAATAAACACTTCAAATTATCATATGATCTAACCACCTATGACTTTAATGTCGCACGT
>NC_029790.2:15600344-15605438 GCF_000816755.2 Arachis ipaensis | reverse complement strand
CTCTTTTTTAGAGGTAGATTCTGCACCCTTCTTCCTGGTTTGAAATTTTGGCTCCTCACGGACTTTTGCCCTCTTTTTGATGGGACCTTAACATCAAAAGGTCAACTAAGGTTACGAAACAATCATCCGAAATCCCGTGCTAGAAAATTCTGACTATTTTAGTAGGATTATAATATAACAAAGAATATATCATCCATCTTAGTACCTCATCAATGACATTGGTTGCCTTTTTTTCAAGTTCTGATGCAGTCCATGCAGTCAATCTGGCTCTGGTTCTCGACAGCGCTCTAGTGGACCATGCCTTAGCCGCTGAAAGTACAAGAGCTGGATGAAAAGATTGAACGGTTAATTCGTTCAGCATAACCGCAAGTAGGCTAAATAAGTAATTGAACAATTAAATTTACCATCAGGGCAAACATGCAGCCACCACAAGTTTCAAGCTTTTTATTTTGGTGTGTTTCAATCGCTTTTCCCAGCCACTTGAATGTCTTCTGTGCCCAGTTAAATTTGCTGGGATTTGAGACATCCAAAATTGGAGGTATGTGCCATAGAAAAATGGTTTGTTGGCTGGTTGGACAGAGGAATATCTTTAAGACCACCAATATGAAGTACCTTCTAAAATTCATCCTATCCGCTTCTGTGTCCATAGGGCAGGTATAAACGAAGTCGCATAGCTGAGTGGTTGTCTTCTTTTTAAATTGCTCTTTGATTTCCCGGTGAGCCGGATTCTTTTTTTCTATTTTTGGAATGTCAACACCTACATTTCAGAGTGAAACAAGCAAATATAATAAATTTAACGATAGCTAAGAGCAAAACCCACCGAACCATATATGACAACAAATTCACAAGTAAAAATAAGGAGCTTACCACTGGAGGGTATCCTTAACGCCCTCCCTATTAACTCAGCATTAACTCGGATGTTCCCGACATCCACTATAAGTGTGTCTGTCTCCACATCATAAGCCCTGGCCAGTTGAATCATTATCTTCTGCTTCACTGCCCAGTGAGGAATCTTCTTGACAAAGCCAAACCCAATAGCGTCAATCTCAGCTAGCTTCGCATCGGCATTAATTTCTTGCAAGTGGGTAATCATCCTGTTGATGTAGCATGGAGAACATCGCGTCTCCACTAATTTCTTTTAAGAAAGACAATACAAGTTATTAGAAATAATAGGAATCAATACTTCGTAATAACAAAACACTGCTTACCTTTTTCCCCATTTAAATGCTATTCAGCAACTGAAACTCAGAACAGGTTCTTGCCTGTCAGGAAACATTCAACCATAAGTCTTGATACCAACGACACATTATCATTTGACTATAATTGCAAATCTAACCAACAATCTGAAGCTCTGGACACACACATAATCATGTTTCTAGAAAGATTAACAAATAAATATGTTGCCATCAACAATTAAGCTGCCGTAGTAATGACTCCCATATTAATACATATGTAGGTTAGCCACCAGAAAAGACTTCTCCATTTAGGTATGATGTTTTATTACTAAATTGAACATCCATAGTGTATAGAGTTCAAAGTCAATCACATGAACCACACATAGATAAACAAAATAAATAAAAAAAATCAATCACCAAACTGCAACAAATTTCATACGATTCGCTTTAATCCAAGCATCCGTGCACCATGTGATATTACTAACTATGTTGTAATTTAAAAAAAAAAAACTGGAAATCAACAGCAAAACAACAGAATGTCGTGTGCAATACAAGTAAATAGGAAAAGAACCAAACAGCGGGCGTAGCAGGCTCCTTAGAAAGGAATGAGTAAAAAATGGCCTTCCGATTACAAAAGGAACCAATACAATTCCTAATAAAAATTGCTTAATAGGTACTAGAAATTATTAACACTAAAAATTGCTTTATAAATGCTTTAGATCATTTCAAAACCATAAATTTTTGACATTCATGTAGTATAATAGTCCGCTCGCATTATTTAGAAAATTTCACACGTATAAAAAATATTATTTCTATATAACTATGTATTATTCTTAAAATTTTAACACGAGTCTTTACAACATCCATGATCGAAAATAATAAAGTCATAAATATGTAGACATCAAACATTATGCAACTATAGTATTTACAACCAATTTAACTCATATCTAGTTAAGCCACCACTAAAAGCCATCCCTTTTTTGTATCCATCGTTTCTTACAAAATTGAACATCCGTAATTTACAGAAATTAAAAGTCAATCACATGAACCAGAAATCGATAAAGAAAAGAATTCTAAAATATCAAGCCCAAACTCCATCAAATTTCATACAGTTCGCTTTAGTCCAAGCATCTATGAACCATGTGATATTACTATCTTTATTGTAATTTCAAAAAAAAAAATGAAAATCAATAGCAGAACACCCACAGTCATGCGCAGTATGAGTACACAGGCAGATAATAAAAAATCAAGTAAAACAAGGTCCTTGGAAGCATAGCAGTCAAAATTGAACTTATGATGACGAAAGTCACCAAAATAAGTCATAATATAATTAGCTTAATAGGCTCTAGAGATTAGTAACAACAGAAATTGCTTACTAAATGCTGTAGATCATGTCACAACGCTCAACTTTAAACATTCATCTAGTATAATTTTACTGCTACAAGTATTAAAAAAATCAAATGGACCAATTAACTTATAAATTCAAGGTAACACACTATTTATTTCGATATGGTGTGTCAAAAGGACTATTCATACTGACTTACTCACTGTTTTTAAAGTCTAAAGCTGGTTTATTTAGAATGTTCCCAAATATTGATTGCGATGGTAGTCAAATATGCTGATCAACATGTAAATAGAGTCTTTACATGGTCAAACTCAATGCAAAAACTACTTTCATTTAGATCCTATCCAATCAAATGCATCAAATGCAAGTAGACATGTGAGAAAAAAGTAAAATACATTTTCAGCTAAGACTAGAAAAATGTAAATTGATTCCAAATTATACTTACAATTTTCTCCTTACATAAACAAATAGGATACTGATTCAAACCTACCTCTTTAAAATCAAATATGCATAATCAGAGAATTGAACAGTTATTAAAATGTGATACCTTTTTAGGTTAGGTATTGGAAGGAAAAAAAAAAGTTAACATCGTCAACCAAATTTCAAACAATTGTGCAAAAAATTCAACCATCCATTCATGTATAGAAATGACCATCCGACTTAGAGTGATTAAACAACTCATAAAGCAACAAATTTTAAGCACATACTTCACACCAATTGCTGACTTACTAATATCCGGAGACAAAACAAACCTAAATACAGTCAACCATTAAAAAATAAGATGCGAAAAATCGGATCCTCAACAATATGTACGGGTCATCATTCTTTTCAGTTTCCTTATGTTAACAAACACTTGAAGAAGTCAAACAGGTCCAGCAATTTTTACAAGCAGCAAAACCCTTCTATGCAACCATAATATAAACATTACTATGAACATCTAAACCTTGAAGAAACGGCTATCGGGGGACTAACCTTCAATAGGGGCAAGCAAACACGCACCATGGTTGCTTTGGTTTTATCCAAGGAAGACTCCAAGAGGCGCGGACATGCACGGATTTCAACCTCGGGAGATGGCCATTAAAAGACAATGTGGGTGGCGGCTGGACAACTTCCACGCGACGGCGATAGTGGGTTTGCCTGTTGCTGCTCGTCTTCACAATGGAGGATCCCTAGGGATGGTCGGTTCGGCGAGGGGTAGGATGGACGACGAGATGCAGCAGAGAAGAAGTGCCGGATGTGGGAAGGTCCTCCTTTGTCAATGCCGTTTCAATTGGGGGTAGGGGAAGGCTACTACTTCCTGAATGCCGTTTGAATAGTGGGGAAGGGGAAAAGTTTTTACTGCTAGGTCAAAAAAGGTGGGAGTGGGTGGGATGATTATGATGTTAGTAATTAAGATTATTAGAATTAGGATTTGGGGGAGGGGGTGTATACGGGTATACTGTGTTAGTAATCTAATTGGGCTAATTTTTAGGGTCGTTGTTCATATTGTTCAACAAGGTCATTGTCTACCTAGCATTCCCCTTTGAATTAATATTAGTTAATTATCTCACTTTTATATTAAAAGTGTTAGTCGTCCAATGTTTCTAAATGCAATAATAATCGAAAGAAATATATGCAATTAGATTACAGAAATTATTTTTTATATAGAGAAAGCAATGGTGTTTTCTTCAAATATTAGTGTTTGAGGTGATTTTTCCAATTGTAAAGCCGTAAAAAATGCTGGTCAACGCGCAGATCCCGTGTTGCTCACCGTGCAACTTGCATGCTGACGTGTCGTCCATGCAAGGGACAAGAGACAAATGACAAGAGGCAACCATACATACTTAGCTCAACCTTGCTCCATGCAAGAGGCAACCATACATACTCAAGCGAAGGTTTCTTCATCCAAGAATCATGTAGGCCGACCAAGTATCACGCAGAATGCGAGTTGAGGATGCTATGACACATGCATGCCACCAAGGCAGCACACAGGTTGCGTGTTGGTGGCGCTCCACCATGTGGCCACCATGCAGCAGCATGCAGGCTGCGTGTTGATGTCGCTGCGCCACTTGTCCACCATTGACGCGATTTGCGTGTTATCGCTGCGTCACTTGTCTAGCATGCAGGAGGTAGGCCCCCCCTCCAGGAACAAGCGTCGTTAATGGTGGGAGGGGAGGTTGGTAGGGCTGTCGTCTATATTAAGAGGGTGGTACGGCTCATTGCTTATGTATAGTTGAGAGGTGCTGGGGTTGGAGATTTAGGGTTTCCTTTCATTGTTGAGGGAGATGAGGGTGGGGTTTTCACTCATTGAGACTTAGGATTTTGAGTTAATTTTAAGGTTGAGAGTGAGATTAGAATACTCAAAATGGTACGTATAATTATACGTCTCCTGAAGATCATGTGGTCAATTATTTGAAACATCCTAATTATGTAAGTTTGATTTTTTTTGTTTAATTTATTAGTATTTACTTAGTTAACATTTATTTAGTAGTTTATCATTATTTATTTGGGTATTATTATTCTAAGTGTAATGTTAAATATTAATATAGATTATAATTAATGTTAATTTTTTTTTAAATTAATATATATTTTTTG
>NC_029790.2:15577506-15599904 GCF_000816755.2 Arachis ipaensis | reverse complement strand
AGATTATAATTAATATTAATTTTTTTCGAAATTAATATATATTTTTTATTATTTATTAGAATATGGTATTTTATATTTTGTAAACATATATTTTGCTAGCCAATAATATATAGTTATATGTTATAGTAAAACTAACAAAGAATATAGATGTGAGTAATAAGAAGTTATCAATTTATTCGTATTGCTATTTATTCGTATTGCTATTTATTAAATTAATTCCTTTTGTGGTTGAATTTTATCTGGCTAATAGGAATCTTTTGTCCCGTAAGCTTGACCAACCAGAGACGTGGCATCCGAATGTTGAGCAAGCCTTATGGACCACCGGATTTTATCAGCTCTTGAGAGTTGGAGTGATTAGAGGACATTCCGCGATGCTAGCTGCTTTTGTGGAAAGGTGGCGGCCGGAGACACATACATTTGTAATGCCAGTGGGTGAGGTCACAGTGTCACTGGAGGACAGTTATATATATTCGGCCTACCGATTGACGGAGAGGTTGTGACTGGTTGGACTGATAACAGTCACGACTTCTTGATCACGCAGAGCCTTGCGATATTTGGCAGCGAACCCCAAGTGAGCAGTTCCTCCAAGAATTATATAAATCTTTCATGGGTTTACCATATTCGACAAGGTTCGTCGTCATGTGACCCCATCGATGTTCCTCGTCAAATGTCAACACCCACTGGGGACGATCGATGTTGTCTCACCAACGAACATATGCCTCACCTCGTTCTTGCAACCTCCTATAGTTGGCGTTGTACTCATCCACTGTCCTTGAATACCCAATATTGACCACAAACTTTTGCAAGTATGGAACCTTGAATTACCTCAAGAAGTTACTGTCAATGTGCCAAATACAAACCATCCACCATGCTCTCGGAGGTTTTCAATCACCTCCGCTACGATTTACTGCGGCCCGGATTGACTCATGACGATCGGAGATTATCCCCATGCCGTCTTTTCCTACAACATGTGTTCGCAAATTACTGAAAAATAGTGCCACACATCAGCAGTCTCACCCTCTACAATGGCAAAAGCAATCGGTATAATGTTTTGATTCCCATCTTGCATAACTGCAACCAAAAGGCAATCTTTATATTTTTCGTATAAGTAGGTCCCGTCAACCTGAACCAGTGGCTTGCAATATTTGAAAGCTCTTATGCATGGATTGAAACTCCAGAATACTCGATGAAGTATCCTAAATAGAGGGATCATGTTTCTATTTAGACTTGTGAACCAGGCATCTTCTGAACCATCGCCAAGAGCCACAACGGCAAAGCTTGGTAATATTCTTTCCATCCACAAAAAACATTGGCTATCAACTTCTGCTTTGCCAGCCAAGCCTTCCGGTAACTAATAGTGTAGTTGAATCTTGCCTGGACCTTCGTAATTATAGATTTGACCTTTATGGATGGGTCGGATTCAACCAATGGCTTCAAAGCCTCAGCAATCGTGTCCGAGTCTAACTTGGAGTGATCTTGTGAGATCGTTCCCATAGAACACGTGTACATCCTGTTGTATCTCCAAATCTCCCAAGTCCCGACAGGCTTTCTTCTATATCAAGTTGGTTCAGATAAGCTAGTCGCACCCACGTCTGTAAGTTTTGCACTTTGCATAGAACGTCTGTGACTTGGATTCATAAACAACGTAATCGACTCCTTTGGAGATAGTGTAACTCCGAATTGCCGCAATGACTGATTTTCTTGAACTGTATTCTATTCCAATCCTAAACTCCCCATCCTCAGGATCAGCAACACCTATAAGAAAACAAATTTGTCGTTCATTGATCCGCTAAAACAAAATCAAGTAAACATACTACCCACTGCTCATGTACTTATGTTTGCATATTCGGGAAACTCTGGTGCATGCATGGCGTCAAGATCCAAGCTACGTACGCATATATGGTGGAACGTCCATCGGTTGACTGACTGCGAATGGAACCACTAAAGTTTCCGCCACAACCTCACCTCCCCCATCGCCATCCTTGTCCTCATCGTCGGCTTCATACATAGCTTCGAACTCCTCATCGCTATCATCATTCATTCCAAAGTATGCCTCAATTCTGTCATCTTGCACATCTGGGTCATGTTGAACCTCATTTGCAATAATATGCTCAAACTCAACGTACAACTCAATCCTCGGGTGTTGCACCTAAGTTTGCTAGTGAATACGAAACATCCGCTGAATACTTGTTTCGTCGACTATTGGCATAACCTCAAACTGTATCAGGCCACCAAAAACGACAACCGGACTCCTATAGAGAATGTTGGTCACCCTCTTTACAATATCAGCCTCTATGCTTTGACAAAGCCCGTATTATAGTTCCGCGAACGTTATAATGCACGGAATGATAAATGAAAACATATTCTCACACGCAAAGCTCACACTCCATACGTATTTCCTACGACCTCACCGTTGTGGTAAACCACTATATTTGTTGTGCCCTCCATCGTACCGACCCTGGAGAAAAACACTTCTCTCAGAATGAAGTAAAATAGTTACGAACTTTGCTTTTTATAGGCAGAAGACTCACCTCGCAGGCTACGCATTGCTAAATCATCTAACGAACGCCCGCCACGTGTGCAACACGCAACCTGCGAGTTACAGGCACGTAAGAATCACGCAACATGCGTGTTGATGGATGGCCGCCACGTGTCAACACGTAGCTTGCGTGTTGCTTCAGATTTGGACACGTGTTAACATGCAGCTTGTGTGTTGTGTCAGGTTTTGGACACGTGTTCAACATGTGGGCTGCGTGCTGAGTCAGCACGTTACCTACGTGTTGAGCCTGTACCTCTACAACATCCACATATGTATATACACCAAAAACGTCCATTTTCAGAAAAATCACATATCTTTTTCCCATATTTAAATTCTTTAGCCATTAGATTCATCCACAATTTAAAACAAAAATAAAGAAATGGAGACTTAGAGAAATTTTAACACAAATTAATTTTAAAATGGATTAAATTTAGTGTAATTCACCAAAACTTAAACTAAAACGTGAAATACGTAGGCTAATGAGTTATGGATCAAATGGCATAATCTCCTCATACTCACCTCGAAGTCGCAGATTCGAGTCTCATTCCTAACTTTGGTAAAAAAGAAAGTAAAAAAAGTGAAATAGGTAGATGTAAAATTTCTGTTTTTCACAAAGTACTTCTTGCATACTATAAAATACAAAAAAGATTAAAAAAAATTCTTTCTCACATACATATTGCGAAAAGCCGAAAACCTTAAAGGAAAAAAAAAAGACCTCTTACACTTCGGAAAAAAATCCAATACCATATTTCTAAATTTTATCTATAAACCAGGTGTGGCAAAACGGGTCGAACCCGTCGGGTCAAACCACCAAAAACAGCGGATCGGGATGAGATTTTGAACCCGCCAAATTTTAAAAACCTGCCAAAACCGCACCGCCAAAACCGCGGGCCAAGGCGGGGCGGGACGAGCTGGCCCAGCGGGCTGCCATGTTTTTTTTAAGGGTATTTTTGTAAATTTACAAATGATATATAAATAAAAAAATTTGGTTTTCCTTCCCTGCTTCCCAATTCCCACTTCCCACTTCCCACAAACAGCCGGCCCTAAGCCCCTAACCCTTTGTCCCTTCCCTGACCCTTAGACGGTGAGACCCTCAGACAGACCCTGACCTAGTGACCCTCGACTTCAGCCTTTAACAGCTCAGCTCCCTCGTCTGTCCTCACTCCTCGCTGTGTTCAGGTGCTCCCTGAGCTCCCTGCACAGCATCACACCATCGCGGTTCGTGGCGGCGCGCTCCAGTTTCACTTCTCTATTCTCTCTGAGCTGCCTCTCGTCGTCGGTCAGTCACGTTGCCGGTTGCTGTTTCATCTCGTCAGTCCTCACCAAATTGAAGTCCCGGCGATGCTGTCTCATGTTGCCTCTACGCTGTCTCGGCGGTTCTGTGTTCCAGTGGATCCTGGCGGCGCTTCTCTCTCCTCCTCTGCCTCTCGACGGCTGTGATTCAGTAAGTGAAGATTTTTTTATTTTTTGTTTTTTTTTTTAAGTAAGGAACTGTAACTGTGGTTGTGGACAACTTCTTTCATGCTGTTGAAAATTGTTGTGAATTTGTTTATGAAATTTGTTTTACTAGTGTTTGTTTTTGAAATTTATTTATGAATTTTGAGAGTAGGCAAGTAGCCCTATCAGATATCATCATATTATCATTGTAGTGTGAATAATACATGCTATTCATCTTGTTTCTTGCCTATCTTTGTGTGGCTTCTATTAGTATCATTTTAATATTTTTTTTTTGGATCACAAACAAATTGATGGTTTGCTTTTGACCCACCCATTTTGATAAAATCCAACACATCTAATTCCTACATCAGTTATTAGTATCTGAAACTTTATGAGCAGCTTCATTTCTAAAACTGGAAATCCACGAGCCCCAGCTCAAGAGTTTCCAAGTTCCTTTGTAACCATTAAAGTAGACAAAAACAATGAGAAAATTAGTTCAGCCTGAAATATTATCATAAAATCACAAGTGCAATGTAGTATTCGTGTTTGTTTTACTGGGTCAGTGACTTAGTGGGGTGTGTGCTAGTTGATATGCATTCTTTAATTTCAAATGGGTACTAGGAAAGGATATCAATTAACTATGTAACTTTAGTTTTAACTTTTAATTCGTTGCTTTCTGTGATGCTTGGTGAACGTGTTCTGACTTCTGATGCAACATTATCGAAGATTATTGATGGTTCGGTTCTGAATTCTAATGCTTAGCTTCTTTCATGCTTTTGAAATTTTACTGTTTCAATATTTTCTTATTAATTTATTGCTGATTTAGATATTATTATGTATTTGTGTTATTTAGGTTGAGTTGTTGATTCTGTAATGTATAATTCTGTCTCTATGGAAGTTGATGATGGGAGTGTAACACAAAATTCTGAAAATATGGAAAGATCTGGAACGAAATAAGATATTAAAAAGAAAAAGACGAAGGCAACAACATCTGATGTGTGGAGATATTTCACAAAGCTTGGACCTGGTGATGATGGTATAGATCGTGCTCAATGTGATGGATGCAAACAGAAGTTTAAGGCTGGTGGTAAATAATATGGGACATCGTCACTTAAGCGTCATTTGGACAGGTGCGTGAAAATAGACTTCGAGGATATTGGTCAAACTTTGATAGAAATGAAAAATAAAATGGGGGCTCTCAAGATAGATAATCATGTATCGCGTGAGATGTTTGCTGCCTTTGTGATTAATTGTGATGTTCCCTTTTCTATTGTTGATAATAAGAAATTTAGGAATTGGGTAAAATACATCAGTCCAACTCTAGGCCTAATTACTAGAAATACTCTTAAGGAGGATGTGTTGAAAATTTACTCAAGGGAAAAAGAAAAGCTTAAAAGTACTTTAGTAGTCATTCCTAATAGAGTTTGTTTGACTTCTGATTTGTAGACATCCATCACTACAAAGGGTTATTTATGCCTAACTGCTCACTTTGTTGATTTGAATTGGAAATTGCAAAGTAAAATTTTGAGATTTTGTCATATGCCTCCTCCTCACACGGGATTTGAATTGTCTTCCAAGATTTTTAAGCTTTTAAATGAATGGGAAATTGAAAAGAAGATTATGACTCTTACACTAGATAATGCATCTGCTAATGATACATGCCAAGATCATTTGAAAAGTACATTAAATATGCATGATTGGTTGTTGTGTGATGGGGAGTTCTTTCATATTCGTTGTTCTGCTCATATCTTGAATCTGATTGTGTAAGATGGATTAAAAATTGCTCATGATGTATTGGATAAGATTAGGGAAAGTGTGAAATATGTAAGGGGATCGGAAAGTAGAATGATAAGGTTTAAAGAATGTGTTTCAGCGATTCAGGGTTTGAGTTTTACAAGTGGGTTGCACCTAGATGTTACTACTCGATGGAATTCTACGTACATTATGCTCGAAAGTTCTATAAAGTATCGGAAGGCCTTTGAGTATTTGAAGGCAACCAATCATGCTTATAAGTATTGTCCTTCGGTTGATGAATGGGGGAGAGCTGAAAGGATATGTGAATTTTTATACCCCTTTATGAAACTACTAATTTGATTTCTGGCACATCTTACCCTACTTTGAATTTGTATTTTCTACAAGTCTATCATATTCAATGTATTTTGATGGGAAGTTTGAGAAGTGAAGATGAGCTTCTAAGGAGAATGGGAGAAAAGATGATGAACAAATTTAAGAAGTATTGGGAAAAGTATAGTGTCATTCTTGCATTTGGTGCTATTCTTGATCCTAGACTTAAAATTTTTACTTTAGAGCTTATGTATGAAGAAATTGATGCTGAGACTACAAAAGGGAAGGTGGAACATGTGAAAAAGAAATTATACAAGCTTTTTGAAAAATATGACAAGAATTCTCTTCCAACTGTTCAAGCACAAGGGCCTAGTATTCAATCTTCATTCATGGCCCATACCCCTGAAAGTGCAAGCAAGAAGCGACTTGAGATTGTTGGCGTAAATAATGTTTAACATGTTTAAATTCTCTTATTAATTGTTATTATTCTATCCTAACAAGATGTGATTATTTCTATTTTCATAGAAATTGATGAAACGTAACCATCAAGCTGAGGTCTCTAGTGGAAAGAATCCACTTGATACATACTTGGAGGAGCCACTTTTGTTAAAGGATTGTTTTGAAGATTTAGATGTTTTGGAATGGTGGAAATTATATGAGAATCGTTATCCGAAGTTATCAATCATGGCACGTGACTTATTGAGTATTCCAATTACTACAGTTGCATCGAAATCTGCCTTTAGTATTGGAGCTCATGTCATTAACAAATATAGAAGTCGAATGTTGCCAGAAAATGTTGAGGCTGTGATTTGCACTCGCAATTAGAATAAAGGCTTTGTTGATGTTAATTACATTGTTAGTTACTAAGTTAATATTTATATAACAATTAAGTATTTATATCTTGTTCTAAATTTGGGTATTCTTCTAATTGTAGGTGAAGGTGAAGGTGAATATGTGAATCCTCAAGGTGCTAGGCGAGGCAGTGTTTCAACTTCTGGATCAGATTCAAATTTTATTGATTTAGAAGTTGATAATTGATTTATGTGTGTTGATTTAAGGATTTTTTTTGGGTGTCTTGTTGATTTATGAATTATATTGTGTTTTGTTTTAATTATAGTAGGATTTATGTGTGAATTTCTGGATTATGTGTTTGTTTTGTTATTATCAATGTTCTGAAAATCGGACCGGATCGGCCAGTCGAACCGATTCAACTGGAGACCGGCAAAGAAAACGGTTTGGTCCAGTGTGTAAAACCACACAACTTAAAACCGTTTGAGAACCCTCTGAACCGGCCGGTAACCGACAGGTCGGACCGGACCGGAAGCCGACCGGATTACAAAAACATCGTTTCCTTTCTTGAAAGGAAGATTGCATGCGTTATCCACTTATCCCCCTTCTTCAACTCCTTCCTTCAACAAATGCCCTAGCGTCCACCAAAGAAAGCAAACCTAGCAGCCTCCACCAATCGTTGTCGCCGTCTGTCGGAGTGAGAGACTGCTGCCACCGTCTGTCGCACTCAAGAACTATCGTCTTCATGGTCTCGGGCCTCTCGCCAGATCCTCCGCTTCGTGCGCTCGCATCTCCCCTCTCTCCTCTGTGCTCGGCTGCTCGTGCCTCCCTCCGCCAGTGAGTGCTCGAGCTGTGCGCATTGGTTGCTGCTCGTTGTCCGTGGTTGTCTCTACTCGATTCTGCCTCCCAGTGTCACTCGAGCCTCATCTTGGTCACTGGCATCTCGTGGTTCGTCTGTCTCATCGCCGGCGGCAGAAGTAACTCGTTGGGTTGTCTCTTGCTTCGTCGCCTTCTGTGGGTGGTTGCCAACTCACCGTCAACCGTTGGTGAGTCCCTGAACCATCACTTCCCTGTTCTCTCTTTTCCAAATTTTCCTTCTTCCTGTATTTTTGCATGTTGCTGAATTGCTAATCAATAAATTTGCCTTGTTGCTGATCTAAATGTTGCTGTAAATCGGAACTTTACTAAGATTTGTTAAATATGTTGCTGTAACTTGAATTTGTTGCTTCCCAGTAACAGAATCATAACAGAATGCTCAGTCAGTGCTTAGCTGATTGGCTTTGCTCACTGATTGTATTTGATGATAGATTTTAAATTGATAATTTTTAAATTTTAAATTTGCACTGCCCATGTTACTGATTCACTGTTCCTTCAGTGTTTTTTGTTGTTGTTAATCATTGTGATGAGCTTTGTTAAAATTGGGTTGAAAAATGTTAATCTTTCTTCATTTTTCATTGTTCTTAACTTCTATTCTTATTAAAAAATTACAATTGGTGATCTTTTGATTTATTATATGCTTCATGTTTTTAATTTCACTTTGCGAAGGCTTTGAAATCAGTTTATGATAACTATGGTGCAATTATTTAGTTGGATAACTGATGTAATTATTGTGTTCAAGAGATTGAGTTTTTCTGTTCTCATTATTAGTAAGACATGGATAGTTTATAATTTTCTATTTCTTTTCCTTACTTCTGAAGTTCCTTATTTCAAAAGGTTCAGTGTTGGCTTCAACTTTCAAATGGGAATTGGGAGCTGGTGAAGATAATAACATCTTATGGAACTGAGTCTGATCTAGAATTATGCTAGTACACAGTGATGTTTGTTCCATTTGGCTGGACTCAGTGAGACAACTTGAAAATGTTCTTTTTTGGTCTGATTAACTACAATATTTAACCTTGTTAATCATATCTTGTACAATTTAGACAAAAGCAGGGCCTATTTTGGTTGCCATAAATTCTTTCAAGAAAGTTCTTCTGTATGGTAATAATTGTATTGAAGCCTACAATCATAAAAGAATTAAAAGGGCCTGTTTTATTTTACTTTTTGACTCAATTACTTTAAGGCAATATTGTCTATCTTTAACTTGTGCACTGCAATTCAATCCAGTTATTTTTAATGGAAGTATAATGATGTTAATTTTGCATATTTTGATGATTAATTAATTACATTTAGTTGGTGATAGGCTGATAGTTTGTGTAGGGTTTTAAATTTGAAAGATATTTTATGATGTTTATTTATAATTTTTATTATTTTATTATGGAACGATTTTTTCGGTTGAACCACAGTTAAACCGGTTGGACCAGTAAACTAATGAACCAGTGACTAGAGTGGTTTGATGACCGGTCCGATTTTTAGAACCTTGGTTATTATTATGCACTTATGTTTGAGACTTTGAGACTTATTATTTGTTATGTTATTTTTATTATTGTTAATTTCAATAAAAAAAGTTATTATGGTTAATTATAATTTTTTTATGGATTAATAATTAATTTAAGATATTACTCTATATATTAAAAAACTAATTCGATGAAATAATTTTATTATAAAATAAAATAATTAGGAATAAAATATACATATTTTATAAAAAAACATATTTACCATTAATTATTTTTTATATGGGTCTATATATGGTGATATACTTTAAAATGAGGATCGATATAATATAATTTACAAAAATCACTATTCGTAATTTTATTATCGTCAAAATCACTAATAGCAATTTATGGGGAAAGTCACGTATAGTATATTATTTTATTATTTTAACTCAAAAAGCGCAGATATTATATGGCTAAAAGATATTATTTTATAAAAACATAATTGAGAATTCTAATTTTTTTTATTTTTAAATAAAAAATAAACTACCAAAAATATTTTCAAATGATTAAATCGCGATGAATATTTATATACAATCGTCTTCATATAAAATTAAAAGTTAAAAGTCGTTAGATAATAATTTAATCAAACTCATTAAATTATCTAACGGATTTTAACTAATAACTTCACATAAAGATTTGTTAGCTGAAATAAATCGTAAGTTAAGAAATGTTGTGATCGAGATGTTAAAGATTGTGTGTCATAAGTCTCATCGAGTGTGATAAGTTCTTGTCGAAGAAAGGAGGTCGATAAAGTAAAAGATAATTAGTTCGACGAAGGTTGTCGAAGTAAAGAGAAGCAAAGAGAAGCAGAGCAGTTATAAATAATAAGGTTAGATATTCCTTCCAATTGAAGACGGTTATGGTGGTGTCTGCATTTGGCGGAAACAGTTACTTTCCAGAGTTTTTCAGAGTGATATTTGGCAACATTTGATTGGTCGAAGAAATCTATAAATGTATGAAGCTTAGGGGATGCAAGAGGTTGGAATTCATTTTCAGAAAATACTCTTACAAACTCACATATTTAGTGACTTTCTGAGTTTGCCACAAACTTTTTTTCTGTAAAATTCCTTTCATTTCTTTACATTTTTTTTTAAATTCTCTATAATTTCTTTTTATGCAAGCTATTTTCCTTCAGTAAAGTAATCTTGTCTTTTCTTTAAAATTTTTAAATTATTGATTTTAATTTTAAAAAGTCTTTTAACTTTATTGAAGTTTTTTTTAATATTGTTTTATTGTTCTATAATTCTCTTCTCTTTTAATTTAAGTTTTTAAGTTTTCAATTTACATTTTATTGTTAAGAGGAATCTTTGGTGCATATTTGGAAAACCGGTACTCATAATCAAAGAGGAGTAAATTTCGTTCCCAAATTATTAGATATCAAACCAAGCTAAATTTGCTAAAAAAAATCTGCATAACAAATTGACACGTCTGGTGAAATAGTTTTACAAAGTGTGTCAAAATATTCGTTAGTCTTTTTGTAATGATTTAGTTTATGCAACTTGAAGTGGCAGGGTCATAAATATGACTAATGAAATTTCGAATAGCAATATTGGGTCATCTTTAAATAATAATGTCCTCATAATAATTGCACAAACTTTTGCAGAATTAACATCACACACAGAAGGGGGCATCCAAATCCAGAAAATGGTTCTAGAGATAATGCTATAGTTAGTAATCCTTCTGCAGGAAATAATGGGCATAATTTACATCTATGAATTTTTCCAACACAAATGCAACCGCCAATAACGGCAGATTTGTTAGCCAATCTTGTGTTTCTTCATGTGATTCAGTAGATTTTTTTTATTGCATTTATATTAGCAAACAAATTAATGAGAAGTTTCAAATAGAATTGATTAAACTTTTGATTGAATACAAAGATTGTTTTGTTTGGGATTACATTGAGATGCCTGGTCTTGATCGATCTTTGGTGGAACATCGATTATCAGTAAAATTATTTTCTCGACCAGTAAAGCAAGCTCCAAGGCGTTTTGCACCTGAGATAAACCTTAAAATAAAGGAAGAGATTGAGCGATTGATCAAAGCTAAATTTATCCAGACTGCTTGATACGTTGACTGGGTATCGAATATTGTTCCTATACTGAAGAAAAATGAAAAGTTGCGTATGTGTATCAATTTTTGAGACTTAAACAATGCAACTCCTAAATATGAGTATTTTATGCCTATAGCAGACATGTTGATCGATTCCGCTACTAGTAATGAAATTTTGAGTTTTATGGATGACTATTCTAGTTATAATCAGATCTTTATTGCAAAAGATGATGTATTGAAATGACTTTTCAATATCCTAATGCTTTGGGTACTTATGATTGAGTTATGATGCCTTTTGGTTTGAAGAATGTAGAGGCAACATACCAATGATCAATGAATGCGACTTTTCATGAGTACATTGAGAAATTTATGGAGGTATATCGATGATGAGATGGTTAAGTCAAATGATGTTGAGGGTTAAAAATGAATCCTTGAAGTGTGCTTTTGGCGTGTCAGTGAAAATTTTTTTAGGTTTTGTGGTTCAGAAAAAAGAAATTACAATCGATCAAAATAAGGCTAAAGCCATTTTGGAAGTGCCACCTCCAAAATCGAAAAAAGAGATCTAATCCTTTTTGGAAAAGGTTAATTTTTTACGAAGATTTATTTCAAATTTATCTGGTCAGACTGGGGTATTCTCTTTTTTGGGGAAATGAAAGATGCTTCACAATACGTTTGGACCCAAGATCATCAAGAGGCTTTTGAGTCAATAAAACTTACTTTTTCAATGCACTAATTATGGCTACAGTTTAACCATGTGAGCCGTTAAAATTATATATTGCAGCATTAGTGAATTCAAGTGGATGTATGCTTGCTCAAGATGATGATAATGGCAATGAAAGAGTAATTTATTATTTGAGCAGGGTTCTTTCTGATATCGAGATAGAATATTCTCCTATCGTAAAGTTATTTTTATCGCTTTATTATGCTTGTACTAAGCATAAGTGTTACATGATTGCAAAGACTATTCAAGTTATTTCATGAACTGGTCTTATCAAGTATATGTTGTCCTATTCAGTTTTACATGGTCAAATAGGTAAGTGGATGCTTGCTTTAACTGAATTTGATTTACAGGCTGTTAAAGGTTAGGTCATAGCAAATCTGATCTCCTGGTTGATAGACCAAATAATCTTCATAACCAAGGGGCAAATGATCAAGAGGTGAGTATTGTTAAAGTTGAGTCTTGAAAGTTATATTTTGATGGTTTGAAACACAAAATTGGTGCTGGCGTTGGAATTTTGATTATAACTCCAAATGGAATTCCATCAAAATTTTTCTTTGAGTTAAAATATCCATATTCGAATAATGTGGCTGAGTATGAGACTTTAATATTAGGACTGGAGATATTAATTAGTAAAGGGGCATAAGATGTGCAGGTTTTCGGAGATTTTCATTTGATGTTAAAACAACTTTTGAAAGAATTTAAATGTACAAATGAAGTATTGTAAAAGTATTTATTGGTGGCATGGGAATTATTGGTGTCATTTTAGAAGGTGATATTAACACATATTCCAAGGATTTAGAATGAAAAAGCAAATGAGTTAGCTCAAATTGCTTCAAAGTATAAAGTTTTTCCTAAGACTCTAGAGAAATTGGTAAAGGTAAAACAAATTCTTGTCCCTATAAAGGAACGTGAAATTTTCGTTATTGAGGAGTGGGATGATGATGATTGGAGAAAACCAATTGTTATGTATTTAGAGAATATGAATGTCTAAGTTGATCGAAAAATAAGATTAAGGGCAATAAACTTTGTGATGATAGGAGATGAATTGTATAGAAAATGTGTCAAGAGAATTCTTATGAGATGTTTGAGCAAGTCTGAAGCAGTGATCGCTCTTGGAGAAGTTCATAATGGTATTTGTGGAGCGCATCAGACTGGGAAAAGAATGAAATGGGTATTACGGCGTGACCGAGTGTTTTGGCCAACTATGATTAAAGATTGCATCGAATATACAAAAGCGTGTCAAAAATATCAGATACATGGTGTAATACAATAAGTACCTGCTGCTGATTTGCATTCGATAATTAAGCCTTGGTCATTTAGAAGTTGCGCTTTAGATTTGATTAGTATCATCCATCCGCCATCATAAAAAAATCATAAATTCATTTTAGTAGCGATTGATTATTTTACCAAGTGGGTGAAAGTTATCCCTTTAAAGGAAGTTGGTCAGTGTGAGATCATTGACTTTATTGAGAAAAATATAATTCATCGTTTTGAGATTCCTCAAACTTTAAGTACAAATCAAGGTATTATATTTACTAGTCCATGTATAAGTAGTTTTGCAGCATCTAGAAATATTAAGATGTTGACTTCGACTATGCACAGGCAAATGGTCAAGTCGAGACTGCATACAAGATTTTAATCAATTTGATAAAAAATCATATTAGTAAGAAACTGAGATATTGGAATGAGACTTTAAGTCAAGTTTTATGGGCTTATCAAAACTCGTCAAGAGGGTCAACAAAAACATCTCCTTATAAATTGGTTTATGGTCATGATGCTATGTTTCCTTTGGAAATTAATCTTAATACCATGCAAGTGATGAGGCAGGATCATTTGCCAATGGAAAATTATTGGGATGCTATGTTCGATGAGTTAAATGATTTGGATAGTGAATGTATTCTTGCTCTTGATAATTTTATTCATCAAAAAGAGGATATAGCTCGAGTGTATAATCAACGTGTAAAAGAAAACATTTTGGTATTGGCGAGTTAGTTTTAAAAGTTATTTTGCCATTAAATAGGAAATCGAGAGCTTATGGAAAATGGTCTCCCAATTGGGAAGGACTTTTTCAAGTGATCAAATTGTATTCGGAAAATGCTTATAAAGTTAAGCATATCGATTCAGGTGATGAAGTTAAATCAATTAATAGAAAGTATTTGAAACGATTTCGACATTTGGAAGATAGTACTTAATCATTAATGTACTAAAACAAAACAAAATCAAAGAATAAAACATACATATTGAACCCTCAAAGGTATGGTAATAGAAGCTCTTCCAGATCGAATCGAAGGCATACTCTTTCTTCGTCGAATGAACTATAGACATTGATCTCTTCATGTTCATCAAGTTGAAGCTTTTCATATTTCTTTTTGATCTCATCCCTAGTGTTTTCCTTTTCACATAGCTCTCGAGTCTCGATTGAGGTCTTTTTTCCGTTTATCGACTTTAAGAAATGGTCCTTCTAGTAAAGCTTCTTCCTCACGAATTTTAGCAAGTTCTCTTTCAAGTTCCTCTTGGCCTCGAGCTAGTTGTTCTCGAGCATTGGCAGCATGAGCAACATTTATTTCATACTTCTTGTAAATCTTCTGTGTTGATGCATAAGAAGCTTTGAGTTGCACAGATTCTGTTTCAATTTCTGCCATGCTTTTCTTGAAGTTAGTGAGCTTATTGTGGGAGATGAATAAGTTGTTGACAATTTTCTAGAATTTTTTCACCAATTCAAAAAAGTTGAGAGGAACTCGATATTCAAGAGTAGCACTCAAGATATAAGAGAACATGGACTTTAAGTCATCTCGATTCACCCATTCATCAATAATGTGCTTCAGAAGTTGAAAGAGAATTTTTAGCCCTTCAATAGCACGAGGAGTTAGTTCTTTAGGGATCCTATGCCCTAGTGACTCTTCAGTAGCCTGAACTGGAGATGAAATTTTTATTTTGTAAGAAATACTAAATATAACAGAAAGAAACTCATCTAAATATGCTTTTGGTGGGCTAGAGATTGTAATTGATGAAGGTTGATGGCTTTTTTGAGGTTGTCAGGAGTATGTCCAGCTTGATTGTCAGGATTGGATGTAGTATTGGTTTCTGGATTGGTGTGAGAAGTAGTTTTGCTCATTTCTTTGTCTTTTTCAATTGGATTGTTTTTTTTTAGAAGGAGAGGATACAAGAGTGGGACCGACATCAATTTGGTGAGGAGAAAATTCTTCTTCTATTGCTTGAACCTTTGAGGGATTCTCTTTATTTGGTTTATTTAGAGAATTTATCTCTTCGACAGGCTGGAAAACTTCTTCCATAGGTTCTTCAGTTTGTTCATCAAGCTGTTGGTTTTCTCGATCAGTTTGTAGGTAATGTAATAAGACATGGCCACTTGATGAGGAGTTTGAAGAATTTCCTCTCTTTTCATCGATAGGAGATTTTGTTGTCGAAAATAGTTATGGATTTTGAGGAGGAATCTCGATCTAAAATGGTTCAGTTTTAAAATTCAATTTTAGTTTTGGTTCATCATTACAGTTGTTTGCGGAACAAAAATCGATAGAATACCTCTACTTCTTGGGGTTGAAAGTTTGATGAGTGAGTAGAGCCTTTTGAAGTGCTACTGGAATCCGAAGTACTTGAGGTGGCAAAAGATTCACTCGAATGAATGAGAGTCTTTTTTGGAGATGAGATGGTGGGTTTATCAGATGACCCTTGAGTAGGAGAGCCTTCTTACATTGAAGTTTGAAAGTTTTTCAAGAGTTTAGGATCGAAAGCTAGTGATATTGAAATTCATATTAAAGAATTGAAGTTTGTCTAAAGTTACCTTGTTAGTCGGAGGAGCTTTTGTCGAGATTGGTCGTGCTTTCTTTCCTTGTCGAAGTTTTGGTGATTTAGGTTTCCTTTTGGAAGTTTTTTGAATGGGTACGTCAATGATATTTGGAAAAGTCTTGATAAGGTTTTTGGAGATATCATCAAGTGATTGATTGGAGCGAGAGTAGTCGCCCACCATTCGACAAAGGACTTGGTAACATAAAGCTTCGAACAAAGTTGAGTGGGAAGTAGTGGCTTTGATATTTCTTGTTGCACTCAAGACATTTGTGAATTTCTCTCTTTTTGTTGAAATTTATTTGGCAAAGAGGAGGAGACTTGCTTGGACATAGTGTTGGTATAGCTTGAGAAAAACACATTTGTCTTGTAACATAATAGGGAGCATGTAGTGTGACTTGAACTTGTTCCTTTTTGTATTGAGGAATTTCTGTCGGAAACACTTGGATGGCGAGGAAATTGGACCACATGGTGTTATTTGAGTGTTGTTGTTCCTCATCCTCATATTTTTTAACCAAAGGGAGTCGAAACCAAGTTGGTCCACATTTTTTGTCGACAAACGGAGCAAGCTTTAAGTCTTCATTTGAAAGTCTTTGCATGAATGAAGTTTCGAGAATGCTTCCCAGAAGAGTTCACTAGTAGAGTGAGAGTTCAAAAATAGCGTTCAACCAAAGCTGTAATAACCAAAGAGGGCCTCATGCGCTAATTGAAGTCTTGTTTCAAAGGCTGTCAACCATTTGTCCTAATTCGTCATAGAGACTGCCTAGGAGTAACTTGGCTAGGCTAAATTTGCGCTTTTCATGGATTAGGGCAGCTAATGGAATGAACAATTTTTGTATATAAACCCTTCTTGAGCAGAAAACTATAGCGTTAAGCCAGTAGTATAAAAAGGCAACATCTTCATCATTTGTAATCGAACTACCATCATCTCCCATGTTGTGTTTGATGAATTCCCCATAAGAATTTTTCTCAATGATGTTGTATCTCCGTTCAAGCATCATATTGAAGACAGTCGTAGGCCCACTTAAAGAAAGCCTTATGATAGTTGCAATATCGAAGAGTGTAGGTCTGATCATACCACACGAAAGATGGAAATTATTGGTGTTTTTGTTCTAAAAACATAGCGCATGTTGTTGGTGGAAAATGTGAGAGTCTGAGGAGATCATAAATTCTCCGAAACTTCCATTTTTCTAATTTCAGAGGCTCAATTCTCTTGTACCAAGCAAGAAAACTTGAGTTTTTTAAGGAAATCTTGGGATTATTGCGAAATGGTCGTTTGCTGTCAACAAAGGGAGCCACAAACAAGTCTTGTTTGATAAGTAAATCTTGACCTTCGATACTAGGGAAGTAATGGAAACCCATTTTAGCTTGCCCAAGAGAATTCAAAGGGCTTAGAAAGCAATGGAGTTCATTTTCGTCGAAGAAAGGGAAGAGAATCTTTTTGTTATTTGTTGTATCAATTAGGTCTTCAATAATGGTGTCTATTGTTTGAGTTAGGATTTTCAAGCTTGAATGTTCGGAAACTTGAGTGGTGGCATGTTCTTCTTGTTGTTTTTTCTTTAACTTCTGTTGAAGAGGTTATGAGAGGGGTTGATGTATCCATGCCTGTGAAATAAAGAAGGTGAAATCAGGTTTTGTAAGGAGTATGTTTGGTGAAAATTAGGGAAGATGAAATGTATGAAGTAAAGCATATAAGATGAAATAGAAACATTCCAGAGAAAGTGTGAAATAATGGAGGAGCCTGTAGTACGAAGTTTCTTGTAACAGTCAAGGAGAAACCGCGAAGTAGAAATAAGGAACTTTTTGAATTCTAAAGATGAAATTTTGGGTTTTTATTTTTAAAAAAACTTGTAGCCTTTTGGAAAGTTAAAAATTTAGACTAGAGAAAAAAGTAATTAAGTAGAAACATCCGAAGTGGGCGCAATTAATGAGATTGTGCAGATGTGATTGGTTAAGAGACATGTGACATTAACTCTTCCCATTTTTTAATTTTAGTTTGATGTTTAAGAAAAAAATTTCAATTAGAATTAAATGTTTTACCTTCATGCATGGAAACGATAATCCTAAGGAGACTGATGAGCGGATATTTTATACGCTTTTTGGGGTTAATTCCATATAGTTTTTAGTATGTTTTAGTTAGTTTTTAGTTTATTTTCATTAGTTTCTAGGCAAAATTCATATTTCTGGACTTTACTATGAGTTTGTGTGTTTTTCTGTAATTTCAGGTATTTTCTGGCTGAAATTGAGGGAGCTGAGCAAAAATCTGATTCAGGCTGAAAAAGGACTGCTGAGGTTGTTGGATCCTGACCTCTCTGCACTCGGAATGGAATTTCTGGAGCTACAAAAGTCCAATTGACGCGCTTCCAATTGCGTTGGAAATTAGACATCCAGGGCTTTCCAGAAATATATAATAGTCCATACTTTACTCAAGGATAGATGACGTAAACTTGTGTTCAACGCCAGTTCCATGTTGCAGTCTGGCGTCCAGCGCCAGAAACACGTTACAAGTTGGAGTTCAACGCCAGAAACAGGTTACAGCCTGGCGTTGAATGCCCAAAACAGCCCAGGCACGTGAGAAGCTTTAGTCTCAGCCCCAGCACACACCAAGTGGGCCCCAGAAGTGGATTTCTGCACTATCTATCATAGTTTACTCATTTTCTGTAAACCTAGGTTACTAGTTTAGTATTTAAACAACTTTTAGAGATTTATTTGGGATCTCATGACATTTTTAGATCTGAATTTTGTACTCTTTGACAACATGAGTCTCTAAACTCCATTGTTGGGGGGTGAAGAGCTCTGCCGTGTCTCGATGAATTAATGCAAGTATTTCTGTTTTCCATTCAAACATGCGTGTTCCTATCTAAGATATCCATTCGCACTTCAACATGAATGTGATGAACATGACAATCATCATCATTCCCCCACGAACGTGTGCCTGACAACCACTTCCGTTCACCGTAGAATGAATGAATATCTCTTGGATCTCTTAATCAGAATCTTCGTGGTATAAGCTAGATTGATGGCAGCATTCAAAAGAATCCGGAAAGTCTAAACCTTGTCTGTGGTATTCCGAGTAGGATTCAATGATTGAATGACTGTGACGAGCTTCAAACTCGCGAGTGCTGGGCGTAGTGACAGACACAAAAGGATAGTAAATCCCATTCCGGTATGATTGAGAACCTGCAGATGATTAGCCGTGCGGTGACAGCGCACCTGGACCCTTTTCACTGGAAGGATGGATGGTAGCCATTGACAACGGTGATCCACCAACCCACAGCTTACCATAGGAGGACGTGCGTGCGTGAATCAGGAAACAGAGGAAAGCAGAATTTCAGAAGACAAAGCATCTCCAAAACTCCAACATATTCTCCATTACTGCATACAAGTATAATTTGTGTTCTGCCCTTCTTACTTTTTACAATTCAAATTAAGAATTATTATTGATATTATATCCTGATTAAGAGTTACGAGATAACCATAGCTTGCTTCAAGCCAACAATCTCCGTGGGATCGACCCTTACTCACGTAAGGTATTACTTGGACGACCCAGTGCACTTGCTGGTTAGTTGTGCGAATTTGTGAAGAATTGTGATTTCCAATTTCGTGCACCAAGTTTTTTGCGCCCATTGCCGGGGATTGTTTGAGTTTGAATAACTGACGGTGAATCTTGTTGCTTAGATTAGGAAAATTTTGTCTTTTGGGTCAGAGTCTTTTATATTCTTTTCAAAAAAAATTTATAATATTTTTTTTCTTAGTTATTAAAAATACTTTTTCAAAACAAGTGTTACATTTACTGCCCAATTGGCTAGAGTATTGGTCTGTGTTCTTGGTAATTGGGTACCTTCTTTTTAAAATTCTTTTTCAAAAAATAATTTTTACATTAAATCTTGTGCCAAACTTTAAGTTTGGTGTTTTCTTGTTAATTTTTCTTTGATTTTTGAAAATCTTATTTTGGTTTTCTAAAAATTTTAAGTTAGGTGTTCTTTCTTCATGTTCTTGTGTTCTTGTGAGTCTTCAAAGTGTTCTTAAGTTTTTCTTGTGTCTTGATCTTAAAATTTTTAAGTTTGGTGTTCCTTGGTGTTTTCCCTCCAAAATTTTCGAAAACAAGGAGCATTAGATCTAAAAAAATTTTGAATCTTGTGCTATCTTATTGTTTTTCTCTCTCCTCTTTAAATTCAAAAATAATTTTTTTCTCTCTATTTTAAAGCAAATTTTCGAAATTTACCTTTAAAATTCAGATTTTTATTTCAAAATTTAAAACCTTTTTCAAAAAAAAAAATTTCATATCTTTTTCATAACTTCCTAACTACTTTCTCTCTCCTCATTTTTTTTCGAAAATCTTCACCCATTTTTATTTATTTTATTTTAATTTATTTTGTTTTCGAAATAAATAAATAATTAAATAAATAAAAATATTTCTTCTCTATTTTACATCATCTCCCTTTCTCCATCATGGATCTAAGCAGAAATGAACAGTCCAGAAGGACTCTGGGGTCATATGCTAACCCCTCTACTGCTTCATATGGGAGTAGTATCTGCATACCCTCAATTGGAGTCAGTAGCTTTGAGTTGAATCCTCAGCTCATTATCATGGTGCAGCAAAGCTGCCAGTATTCCGGTCTCCCACAGGAAGAACCTACAGAGTTTCTGGCACAGTTTTTACAAATTGCTGACACAGTACATCATAAGGAAGTAGATCAGGATGTCTACAGATTATTACTGTTTCCATTTGCTGTAAAAGACCAAGCCAAGAGGTGGTTAAATAACCAACCTAAGGCTAGCATAAGGACATGGAAATATTTGACAGAAAAATTCCTGAATCAATACTTTCCTCCAAAACGGATGACACAGATAAGGCTGGACATCCAAGGCTTTAAACAAGGAGATAATGAATCTCTTTATGATTCCTGGGAGAGATACAGAGAGATGCTACAAAAATGCCCCTCTGAAATGTTTTCAGAGTGGGTTCAGTTAGACATCTTCTATTAAGGAAAATATTAAATACCCTACCTCAAGGCAGCAGGAAGCCAAGAAATGAGCAAACCACCCAAAATCCATCTGAGGACAGTAAGAGCCCAGGAAAAAATAATTCTGGCATTAAAACGCCAGAGATTGGGTGGAAGGCTGGCGCTGAACGCCCAGACCATGCTCAGGACTGGCGTTCAACGCCAGAAACAAGCAAGGAACTGGCGCTGAACGCCCAAAAGAAGCACAGTTCTGGCGTTCAGACGCCAAGAGCAGATGAGGAGTTGGCATCTAACGTCACTCCAACTTCTAACTCTAGCACTCAATTGCCAGAGAGGGATCAGACACACACAAGTGCTGATGACAACCCATCTAAAAAGGCTTCTTCAACCACTTCTGTAGGAAATAAATCTACGGCAACCAAGATTGAGGAATATAAAGCCAAGATACCTTATCCTCAAAAACTCCGCCAAGAGGAGCAGGATAAGCAATTTGCTCGCTTTGCAGATTATCTCAGGACTCTTGAAATAAAGATTCTGTTTGCAGAAGCACTTGAGCAAATACCTTCTTACGCCAAGTTCATGAAAGAGATCTTGAGTCATAAGAAGGATTGGAGAGAAACTGAAAGAGTTATCCTCACTGAAGAATGCAGTGCAGTCATTCTGAAAAGCTTTCCTGAAAAGCTTAAAGATCCCGGAAGCTTTCTGATACTATGCACATTAGAGGGAAATTGCACCAGGACAGCTTTATGCGATCTTGGGGCAAGCATCAACCTGATACCTACATCCACCATCAGAATGCTTGGTTTAACTGAAGAAGTTAAACCAACCCGGATATGTCTCCAACTTGCTGATGGCTCCATTAAATACCCATCAGGCGTGATTGAGGACATGATTGTCAGGGTTGGGCCATTCGCCTTTCCCACCAACTTTGTTGTGCTGGAAATGGAGGAGCACAAGAGTGCTACTCTCATTCTAGGAAGACCTTTTCTGGCAACTGGACGAACTCTCATTGATGTCCAAAAGGGGGAAGTCACCCTGAGAGTCAATGAGGATGAGTTTAAATTGAATGCTGTCAATGCCATGCAGCATCCAGACACACCAAAAGACTGCATGAAAGTTGATCTTATTGACTCTCTGGTGGAGGAGATCAACATGGTTGAGAGTCTCGAATCAGAGCTGGAAGACATCTTTAAAGATGTTCCGCCTGATCTAGAGGATTTAGAGGAATTGAAAGAGCCTCTGAAATTTCCTCAGGGAGAGGAAAAACCTCCTAAACCCGAGCTCAAACCATTACCACCATCCCTGAAATATGCCTTTCTGGGAGAAGGTGATACTTTTCCAGTGATCATAAGCTCTGCTTTAAATCCAGAGGAAGAGAAAGCACTAATCCAAGTGCTAAGGACACACAAGACAGCTCTTAGGTGGTCCATTAGTGACCTTAGGGGCATAAGCCCAGCTAGATGCATGCACAAAATCCTATTGGAAGATGATGCTAAGCCAGTGGTTCAACCACAGAGGCGGCTAAATCCAGCCATGAAGGAAGTGGTGCAGAAAGAGGTCACTAAATTACTGGATGCTGGGATTATTTATCCTATTTCTGATAGCCCCTGGGTGAGTCCTGTTCAAGTTGTCCCTAAAAAGGGAGGCATGACAGTG
>NC_029790.2:15570591-15577418 GCF_000816755.2 Arachis ipaensis | reverse complement strand
ATGGTCACAGCACCAGTTATCTCTGCACCAGACTGGACATTACCGTTCGAATTAATGTGTGATGCCAGTGATCACGCCATTGGTGTAGTACTGGGGCAGAGGCATGACAGGCTTCTGCATGTCATTTATTATGCTAGCCGTATTTGAATGATGCCCAGAAAAATTACACAACCACAGAAAAAGAATTGCTTGCAGTGGTTTATGCCATTGACAAGTTTAGATCATACTTAGTAGGATCAAAAGTGATTGTGTACACAGATCATGCTGCTCTTAAATATCTACTCACAAAGCAGGATTCAAAACCTAGACTCATAAGATGGGTGTTGCTTCTGCAAGAGTTTGATATAGAAATAAGAGATAGAAAAGGGACAGAGAACCAAGTGGCTGACCATCTGTCCCGGATAGAACCAGTGGAAGGGGCGCCCCCCCTCTATTGAGATCTCTGAAACTTTTCCGGATGAGCATTTGTTCGCCATTCAGGAATTACCATGGTTTGCAGACATTGCAAACTACAAAGCTGCAAGGTTCATCCCCAAGGAGTACAGCAGGCAACAAAAGAAAAAATTAATTACTGATGCAAAGTACTACTTGTGGGATGAACCCTATCTCTTTAAGAGATGTGCAGACGGCATAATCCGTAGGTGTGTGCCTAAGGAAGAAGCACAAAGGATCTTATGGCATTGCCATGGGTCACAATATGGAGGTCATTTCGGAGGTGAGCGAACAGCCACCAAGGTCCTCCAATGTGGTTTCTACTGGCCTACACTTTACAGAGATTCCAGAGAGTTTGTACGTAACTGTGACAGTTGCCAGAGAGCTGGTAATTTGCCTCACAGTTACGCCATGCCTCAACAAGGAATATTGGAGATTGAGTTGTTTGACGTATGGGGTATTGATTTCATGGGGCCTTTCCCACCATCATACTCAAACACTTATATTTTGGTGGCGGTTGACTATGTATCAAAGTGGGTAGAGGCCATTGCCACACCTACCAACGATACTAAAACAGTACTGAAGTTCCTCCAGAAACATATATTCAGTAGGTTTGGTGTCCCTAGGGTACTAATCAGTGATGGGGGCACTCACTTCTGCAACAAACAGCTTTACTCTGCCATGGTCCAGTATGGGATTCGCCAAAAGGTGGCAACTCCATATCATCCACAGATAAATGGGCAAGCTGAAGTCTCTAACAGAGAACTAAAAAGAATCCTGGAATGGACTGTAAGTACCCGTAGAAAGGATTGGGCACGAAGCTTGGATGATGCTCTGTGGGCTTACAGAACAGCATTCAAGACTCCCATAGGGACCTCTCCTTACCAACTTGTGTATGGTAAGGCTTGTCACCTGCCAGTGGAACTGGAACATAAGGCCTACTGGGCAACCAAATTCCTTAACTTTGATGCCAAATTAGCTGGAGAGAAAAGATTGCTCCAACTGAATGAGCTAGAGGAATTCAAATTCACTGCTTTCGAAAATGCCAAGCTTTACAAAGAGAAATAAAAAAAGTGGCATGACAGAAAGCTGTCATCTAGAATCTTTAAACCAGGACAAAAGGTTCTGTTGTTTAACTCTAGGCTCAGGCTATTTCCCGGGAAACTGAAGAAGTCCCGGTGGAGAGGACCATATGTGATTACAAGTGTATCACCATATGGTTATGTGGAGCTTCAAGATATTGATTCTGATAAGAAGTTCATTGTTAATGGACAAGGAATCAAGCACTATCTTGAAGGCAATGTTGAGCAAGAGTGCTCAAGGCTGAGGCTAGATTAAAAACTCAGCAAGGCCCAGCTAAAGACAATAAAGAAGCGCTTGCTGGGAGGCAACCCAGCCATGGGGCATCACTTCCTCTAAGCATTTTGCCCTATTCTTGATTTTATTTGTTTATATAAAGTTCATTGATACTAAGGTAAAGAGTCAATTGTATAAGTTTACAGGGTTACAGAAGGATTCTGCACACAAAACAGAGAAAAAGAGCTTACTGGCAAGAAAACGCCAGTAAAAGTCTGTTTTGGGCGTTCAACGCCCAAAAGAAGCATCCACTGGGCGTTGAACGCCAGTAAGGATAGCCATTTGGGCGTTAAACGCCAGAAAGAAGCATCTTCTGGGCGTTGAACGCCAGAAAGAAGCTCCTTCTGGGCGTTTAACACCAGATTTACAGCGTCCTGGGCGTTCAAAAAAATGCCCAGTGACAAAGGAGTTCCTGGCGTTCAACGCCAGAAAGAAGCAACAGCTGGGCGTTGAACGCCCAGGAGAAGTAGCAGTTGGGCGTTGAACGCCCAAAACATGCAGCGTTTGGGCATTCAAACGCCAGGATGGTGGGGAGGAGGTAAATTCGTTTTTTTCTTCATATTTTTCATTTTAATCTTAATTTTCATGTTTCAATTCATGATTTCTTGCATAAACATGTTACAAACCCTGATTTCTAAAATCCCTAATTTCTAAAAACCCTATTTTAAAAAAATATCAAATGTATCTTAATCCATAAGCACAAATCCTTTTTTTTTATCTAATTCAACTTTTTTTTTCAAAATTTTCAAAACAAATCTATCTCTTTTCATTCAAAAATCTTTTCAACTAATCAATATCTTTTTCAAATCTCCATATTATCTTTTTCAAAAATCCAAATTTATCTTTTTCAAATATCTTTCATATCTTTTCAATTTTAAATTATATCTCTTCTTATCATACTTATCTCTTTTTAAATCATATCTTCTATCTTATCTTTCTCCCTATTTTCGAAAACCCACCCCCCTCCCTTTTAAAAACACATTCGGCCTCCTTCCTCTCATCCACCATTCAACACTAGCTCTCCTTCTATCCCTCTCCTTTCTTTTCTTTTCCTTGAGGACAAGCAATCCTCTAAGTTTGGTGTGTTTATCCGTGATCACCAAACCATACCCACTAAGATCATGGCTCCTAAAGGAAAATAACCCACTCCAAGAGGCAAGAAAGAGAGTGTTCCAAAACCACTTTGGAATCAAGGGAAGTTCTTAACCAAAGAACATTCAGACCATTACTACAAAATAATGGGTCTAAGATCTGTGATCCCGGAAGTCAAGTTCGATCTGAAAGAAGATGAATATCCAGAGATCCAAGAGCAGATTCGAAACAGGAACTGGGAAGTCCTAGCTAATCCTGAAACGAAAGTGGGAAGGAATATGGTTCAAGAATTCTACGCTAATCTGTGGCAAACAGGCAGGGAGAGAATATCTGGAGCTGCCCTCTATGACTACAGGACTGTGGTCAGAAGAAAGATTATTCACACCCACCCTGACAAAATCAGGGAGATCTTTAAGCTACCTCAGCTGAAAGATGACCCAGACTCCTTCAATAGGAGAATGATGAGAACAAACAAGGGCCTGGATAAGATTCTAGAGGATATATGCATCCCTGGAGCCAAGTGGACCACCAGCACGAAGGGTGCCCCAAGTCAACTCAAGAGAGAAGATCTCAAACCAGTCACCAGAGGATGGCTGGACTTCATTGGGCGTTCTATATTGCCCACCAGCAACCGTTCTGAAGTCAATATTAGAAGAGCAGTGATGATCCATTGCATTATGTTGGGAAAAGAAGTAGAAGTTCATCAACTGATCCCATCTGAATTCTACATACTTGCCAACAAGAACTCCAAGGATGCCAGGTTGGCTTATCCAAGCCTAATCTCTATGCTCTGCAAAGATGTTGGAGTAAAGATGGGAATAACAGAGTATATCTCAGTGGAGCAACCAATCACTAAAATCACAATGGAAAAACAACAAATGCAGGATGACTCCATCAAGAGGAGGGCGCAAGAATTCCTACCAGAACTCCCTCAATTTGAATACTGGGAGCATCTTGAGGCATCTGTCACTAAGTTGCAAGAAACCATGGACCAATTGATGGAAGAACAGCAAAATCAAAACAGCATGCTTTGCAAACTGCTCAGAGAACAAGAGGTGCAAGGGCGTGAATTAAGAGAACTGAAGCGTCAGAAACTATCTCTTGAAGGGCCAAGCACCCCACAGACTAAAGAAGCATCCGCTTCCCAAAGTCAAGGTTGTTGAGTTCTGATCTTAACCTTAACCTTGTGATAACTTTTTTTTCTATTATTCGAGTTTCACCTTAGGAGTCATATAATGGTAATTAGTATTTATATTTTGATTTTATCCCCAATTAAGCTATAATTTATTTTTCTCATCATCATTAAACATGAATAAAATAGAATATTTTCTTTAGAACAAGGAGGCAATAATTTTTGAGTTTTTAATAAAACAAATTCTAATTGTTTACATGTGGTGGCAATGCTTTCTGCCTTCTGAATGAATGCTTGAACAGTGCATAAGTCTTTGGAATTTTATGTTCTTGAATGTTAAATATGTTAGCTCTTGAAAGAATAATAAACATGAGACATGTTATTGGCAATCTGAAAAATCATAAAAATGATTCTTGAAGCAAGAAAAAGCAGTGAATACAAAGCTTGCAAAAAAAAAGAGAAAAAAAAAAGCAAGCAGAAAAAGCCAATAACCCTTAAAACCAAAAGGCAAGGGTAATAAAAAGGGAATTTTAAGTTCCTATAGATGCCAATCATTCTGAGCTTCAATGGATAAAGTGAGATGCCAAAACTGTTCGGAAGCAAAAAAGTTACTAGCCCCGCTCATTTAATTAGAATCTGAGCTTCACTCAAAAACTCTGAGATATTATTGTTTCTTGACTCATTTGTATTCTATTTTATTTATCTAGTTGCTTGAGGACTAGCAACAGTTTAAGTTTGGTGTTGTGATGAGCGGATATTTTATACGCTTTTTGGGGTTAATTTCATATAGTTTTTAGTATGTTTTAGTTAGTTTTTAGTTTATTTTCATTAGTTTCTAGGCAAAATTCATATTTCTGGACTTTACTATGAGTTTGTGTGTTTTTCTGTAATTTTAGGTATTTTCTGGCTGAAATTGAGGGAGCTGAGCAAAAATCTGATTCAGGCTGAAAAAGGACTGCTGATGCTGTTGGATCCTGACCTCTCTGCACTCGGAATGAAATTTCTGGAGCTACAAGAGTCCAATTGACGCGCTTTTAATTGCGTTGGAAAGTAGACATCCAGGGCTTTCCAGCAATATATAATAGTCTATACTTTGCTTAAGGATAGATGACATAAATTGGCGTTCAACACCAGTTCCATACTGCAGTCTGGCGTCCAGCGCCAGAAACACGTTACAAGTTGGAATTCAACGCCAAAAACAGGTTACAGCCTGACGTTGAACGCTCAAAACAGCCCAGGCACGTGAGAAGCTTTAGTCTCAGCCCCAGCACACACCAAGTGGGCCCCAGAAGTGGATTTCTGGACTATCTATCATAGTTTACTCATTTTCTGTAAATCTAGGTTACTAGTTTAGTATTTAAACAACTTTTAGAGATTTATTTGGGATCTCATGACATTTTTAGATCTGAATTTTATACTCTTTGACAGCATGAGTCTCTAAACTCCATTGTTGGGGGTGAGGAGCTCTACTGTGTCTCGATGAATTAATGCAAGTATTTCTGTTTTCCATTCAAACATGCGTGTTCCTATCTAAGATATCCATTCGCACTTCAACATGAATGTGATGAACGTGACAATCATCATCATTCCCCCACGAACGCGTGCCTGATAACCACTTCCGTTCACCGTAGAATGAATGAATATCTCTTGGATCTCTTAATCAGAATCTTCGTGGTATAAGCTAGATTGATGGCAGCATTCAAGAGAATCCGGAAAGTCTAAACTTTGTCTGTGGTATTCCGAGTAGGATTCAATGATTGAATGACTGTGACGAGCTTCAAACTCGCGAGTGCTGGGTGTAGTGACAGACGCAAAAGGATAGTAAATCCTATTCCGGTACGATTGAGAACCTACAGATGATTAGCCGTGCGGTGACAGCGCACCTGGACCCTTTTCACTGGAAGGATGGATGGTAGCCATTGACAACGGTGATTGGTGCACGAATTGTGAATCACACTTTTCACAATTCGTACCACTAACCAGCAAGTGCACTGGGTCGTCCAAGTAATACCTTACGTGAGTAAGGGTCGAATCCCACGGAGATTGTTGGTTTGAAGCAATCTCTGGTTATCTTGTAAATCTCAGTTAGGAGGTCAATTATAATTATCAGTTGACTTGCAAATGAACAAGGGAACATAAAATAAATACTTGGTATGCAGTAATGGAGAATATGTTGGAGTTTTGGAGATGCTTTATCTTCTGAATCTCTGCTTTCTCCCTGTCTTCTTCTTCACGCACGCAAGGTTCCTCCTATGGCAAGCTGTGTGTTGGTGGATCACCGTTGTCAATGACTACCATCCGTCCTCTCAGTGAAAAAGGTCCAGGTGCGCTGTCACCGCACGACTAATCATCTGTTGGTTCTCGATCATGTCAGAATAGGATCCATTGATCCTTTTGCGTCTGTCACTACGCCCAACACTCGCGAGTTTGAAGCTCGTCACATTCATTCAATCCCTGAATCCTACTCGGAATACCACAGACAAGGTTTAGACTTTCCGGATTCTCAAGAATGCTGCCAATGGATTCTAGCTTATACCACGAAGATTCTGATTAAGGAATCCAAGAGATATTCATTCAATCGAAAGTAGAATAGAGGTGGTTGTCAGGCACACGTTCATAGGTTGAGAATGGTGATGACTGTCACAGATCATCACATCCATCATATTGAAGTGCGAATGAACATCTTAGATAGAAACAAGCGTGTTTGAATAGAAAATAGAAGTAATTGCATTAATTCATCGAGACACAGCAGAGCTCCTCACCCCCAACAATGGAGTTTAGAGACTCATGCCGTCAGAGATTACAAAGTTCAGAT
>NC_029790.2:15564600-15570441 GCF_000816755.2 Arachis ipaensis | reverse complement strand
TATTTCATGAGTCTTGGCCGTGGCCCTAAGCACTTTGTTTTCCAGTATTACCACCGGATACATAAATGCCACAGACACATAATTGGGTGAACCCTTTGGATTGTGACTCAGCTTTGCTAAAGTTCCCAATTAGAGGTGTCCAGAGTTCTTAAGCACACTCTTCTTTTTGCTTTGGACCTTGACTTTAACCGCTCAGTCTCAAGTTTTCACTTGACACCTTCACGCCACAAGCACATGGTTAGGGACAGCTTGGTTTAGCCGCTTAGGCCAGGATTTTATTCCCCTAGGCCCTCCTATCCACTGATGCTCAAAGCCTTGGGATTCTTTTTATTACCCTTGCCTTTTGGTTTTAAGGGCTATTGGCTTTTTCTGCTTGCTCTCTTCTTCTTCTTTTTTTTTTTTTGCTGCTTTTTCTTGCTTCAGGAATCATTTTTATGATTTTTTAGATTATCAATAACATGTCTCATGTTCACCATTCTTTCAAGAGCCAACATATTTAACAGTCTTAAACAACAAATTCAAAAGACGTATGCACTGTTCAAGCATTTATTCAGAAGACAGAAAGCATTGCCACCACATGTAACTAATTAGAATTTTTTTTCTTATTAAAAACTTGAAATTTTATTGCCTCTTATTTAAAAGATCTACTATTTTATTCATGTTTGCTTATGATGAGAAAAATAAACTATGGCTTAATTGGGGATAAAATCAAAATAGATACTAATTACTACTATATGACTCATAAGGTGAACTTCTATAATGACACTATCACAGAGTTAAAGCAGAAATTGGAAATTAACAACCTTAGTTCTGGGAAACGGGTGTTCCTCGGATCTTTGGGGTGCTTGGTCCTTCAAGAGATAACTTCTGGCGCTTCAAGTCCCTTAGGTCACGCCCTTGCTCCTCTTGTTCTTTAAACATATAGGTAAGAATTTGACTGTGCTCCTTTTGTTCTTTTATTATTTGTTCCATAGCTTTCCGTATCTTGGTAACAAACGTCTCAAGATACTCCCAGTATTCAGATTGAGGGATTTTTGGGAGAAATTCCTGTGTTTTCTTCTTGATGGGATCATCCTATGCCTGTTGTTTTTTCATTGATGCTTTGGTGATTGGTTTCTCAACTGAGATATACTTAGTTATTCCCATCCTTATTCCAGCATCTTTGCAGAGCAGAGAAATCACGCTTGGATAAGCCAACCTGGCCTCTTTAGAATTTTTGTTAGCAATTTTGTAGAGTTCAGCTGAGATCAGCTGATGAACTTCCACTTCTTTTCCCATCATGATGCAATGGATCATCACTGCTCTTTTAACTATGACTTCAGAATGGTTGCTAGTAGGCAACAGAGAATGCCCAATGAAGTCCAGCCATCCTCTGGCGAGAAAGGAGAGGGATAGAAGGAGAGCTAGGTGCAATTGTTGATGGAAGGGGAGGGAGGCCGAACCCATATTTAAAGGGATGGGGGAGTGGGTTTTCGAAAATTTGGAAAAGATAGGATAGAAAGAGTTTAAAAAAGATAAGATAGAAGATATAGTTTAAAATTGAAAAGATATGATGGATTTTTGAAAAAGATAAATCTAGATTTTGAAAAAGATAATATGGAGATTTGAAAAAGCTATTGATTAGTTGAAAAGATTTTAGAGTAAAAAAGATAGATTTGTATATAGAAAAGTTTTGAAAAGAGTTGGATTGAATTTGAAAAAAGGATTGGTGCTTATGGATTAAGATATATTTGATATTTTTAAAGTAGGATTTTTAGAAATCAGGGTTCTTAACATGTTTATGTAAAAAAAATCATGCATTGAAACATAAAATTTAAAATTAGAATGGAAAGATGTGTAGAAAAAACGAATTTGGCTCCTCCCTACCATCCTGGCGTTTGAACGCCCAAACACTGCCTGTTTTGGGCGTTCAATGCCCAAATGCTGCTCTCCTGGGCGTTCAACGCCCAGTTGCTGCCATTGCTGGCGTTCAACGCCCAGTGGGTGCCCATTTCTGGCGTTGAACGCCCAGATTGCTACCATTACTGGCGTTTTCTTGCCAGTGAGCTCTTTTTCTCTGTTTTGTGTGCCGAATCCTTCTGTAACTCTGTGGACTTATACAATTGATTCTTCACCTTAGTGTCAGTGAACTTTATATAAACAAATAAAAATAAAAATAAAAATAGGGCAAAATGCTTAGAGGATTGATGCCCCATGGCTGGGTTACCTCCCAGCAAGCGCTTCTTTATTGTCTTTAGCTGGACCTTGCTGAGCTTTTAGTCTAGCTTCAGCCTTGAGCACTCTTGCTCAACGTTGCCTTCAAGATAGTGCTTGATTCTCTGTCCATTGACAATGAACCTCTTATCAGAATCAATATCTTGAAGCTCCACATGACCATATGGTGAGACACTTGTAATCACGTATGGTCCCCTCCACCGGGATTTCAATTTTCTGGAGAATAGCCTGAGTCTAGAGTTAAACAGCAGAACCTTCTGTCCTGGTTCAAAGATTCTAGATGACAGCTTTCTGTCATGCCACTTTTTTTATTTCTCTTTATAAAGCTTGGCATTTTCGAAAGCTGTGAATCTGAACTCCTCTAGCTCATTTAGCTGGAGCAATCTTTTTCCTCCTGCTAATTTGGCATCAAAGTTTAGGAATCTGGTTGCCCAGTAGGCCTTATGTTCCAGTTCCACGGGCAGGTGACATGCCTTACCATACACAAGTTGGTATGGAGAGGTCCCTATAGGGGTCTTGAATGCTGTTCTGTAGGCCCACAGAGCATCATCCAAGCTCCGTGCCCAATCCTTTCTACGGGTATTTACTGTCCATTCCAGGATTCTCTTTAATTCTTTGTTAGAGACTTCAGCTTGCCCATTGGTTTGTGGATGGTATGGAGTAGCCACCTTGTGGCGAATTCCATACCGAACCATGGCAGAGTAAAGCTGTTTATTGCAGAAGTGAGTGACCCCATCACTAATTAGTACTCTAGGGACGCCAAACCTGCTAAAGATATGTTTCTGGAGGAACTTCAGCACTGTTTTAGTATCATTGGTGGGTGTGGCAATGGCCTCAACCCATTTTGATACATAGTCAACTGCCACCAGAATATAAGTGTTTGAGTATGATGGTGGGAAAGGTCCCATGAAGTCAATCCCCCATACATCAAACAACTCAATTTCCAAGATTCCTTGTTGAGGCATGGCGTAACCATGAGGCAGATTACCAGCTCTTTGGCAACTGTCACAATTACGTACAAACTCTCGGGAATCTCTATAGAGTGTGGGCCAATAGAAGCCACATTGGAGGACCTTAGTGGCTGTTCACTCACCTCCGAAATGGCCTCCATATTGAGATCCGTGGCAATGCCATAGGATTCTCTGTGCTTCTTCTCTAGGCACACACCTACGGATTATTCCGTCTGCACATCTCTTAAAGAGATAGGGTTCATCCCACAAGTAGTACTTTGCATCAGTAATTAATTTCTTCTTTTGTATCCTGTTGTACTCCTTGGGTATGAACCTTGCAGCTTTATAGTTTGCAATATCGACAAACCATGGTGCTTCCTGAATGGCAAATAAATGCTCATCCGGAAAAGTCTCAGAGATCTCAATAGAGGGGAGGGACGTCCCTTCTACTGGCTCTATCCGGGACAGATGATCAGCCACTTGGTTCTCTGTTCCTTTTCTGTCTCTTATTTCTATATCAAACTCTTGCAGAAGCAACACCCATCTGATGAGCCTGGGTTTTGAATCCTGCTTTGTGAGTAGATATTTAAGAGCAGCATGGTCAGTATACACAATCACTTTTGATCCTACTAAGTATGATCTGAACTTGTCAATGGCGTAAACCACTGCAAGTAATTCTTTCTCTGTGGTTGTGTAATTTTTCTGGGCATCATTTAAAATGTGACTAGCATAATAAATGACATGCAGAAGCTTGTTATGCCTCTGTCCCAGTACTGCACCAATGGCGTGATCACTGGCATCACACATTAGCTCAAATGGTAATGTCCAGTCTGGTGCAGAAATGACTGGTGCTGTGACCAGCTTAGCTTTCAGTGTTTCAAACGCCTGCAGGCATTCTGTGTCAAACACAAATGGCGTGTCAGCAGCTAGCAGATTGCTTAGAAGTTTTGCGATTTTTGAAAAATCCTTTATAAACTAATGGCTTGAGCTCGGTTTTAGGAGGTTTTTCCTCTTCCAGAAGAAATTTCAGAGGCTCTTTCATGTCCTCTGAATCCTCCAAATCAGGCTGAACATCTTTAAAGATGTCTTCCAACTCTGATTCGAGACTCTCAGCCATGTTGATCTCTTCTACCAAAGAGTCAATAAGATCAACTTTTATGCAGTCTTTTGCTGTGTCTGGATGCTGCATGGCTTTGACAGCATTCAGCTTAAACTCATCATCATTGACTCTCAGGGTTATTTTCCCCTGTTGGACGTCAATGAGGGTTCGTCCAGTTGCTAGGAAGGGTCTTCCTAGAATGAGAGTGGCACTCTTGTGCTCCTCTATTTCCAGCACAACAAAGTCAGTGGGAAAGGCGAATGGCCCAACTCTGACAATCATGTCTTCAATCACGCCTGATGGGTATTTAGTGGAGCCATCAGCAAGTTGGAGACATATCTGGGTTGGTTTAACTTCTTCAATTAAGCCAAGCTTTCTGATGGTGGATGCAGGTATTAGGTTGATGCTTGCCCCAAGATCGCATAAGGCTGTCTTGGTGCAATTATCTTCTAATATGCATGGTATCAGAAAACTCCCAGGGTCTTTAAGCTTTTCAGGAAAGCTCTTCAGAATGACTGCACTGCATTCTTCAGTGAGGAGAACTCTTTCTGTTTCTCTCCAGTCCCTTTTATGACTCAAGATCTCTTTCATGAACTTGGCATAAGAAGGTATTTGCTCAAGTGCTTCTGCAAATGGAATCTTTAATTCAAGAGTCCTGAGATAATCTGCGAAGCGAGCAAATTGCTTATCCTGCTCCTCTTTCCGGAGTTTTTGAGGATAAGGTATCTTGGCTTTATATTCTTCAACCTTAGTTGTTGCAGGTTTATTGCCTACAGAAGTGGTTGAAAAAGCCTTTTTAGAGGGGTTGTTATCAGCATTTGTGTGTGTTTGATCCCTCACTGGCAATTGAGTGCCAGAGTTAGAAGCTGGAGTGACGTTGGACACCAACTCCTTGTCTGTTCCTGGCGTCTGAACGCCAGAACTGTGCCCATTTTGGGCGTTCAGCGCCAGATCCTGCCCATTTTGGGCGTTCAACGCCAGATCCTTGCCCATTTCTGGCGTTGAACGCCAATCCTGCCTTGTTTCTGGCGTTGAACGCCAGTCTTGAGCATGGTCTGGGCGTTCAGCGCCAGCCTTCCACCAAATTTCTGGCGTTTTAGTTCCGGAATTACTTTTCCCTGGGCTCTTACTGTCCTCAGGTAAATTTTGGGTGGTTTGCTCATTTCTTAGCTTTTTGCTGCTTTGAGGTGGGGTATTTAATGTTTTCCCACTTCTTAATTGAACTGCTTGGCATTCTTCTGTTATTTTCCTTGACAGCTGCTGCTTTGTTTGCTTAAACTGTTCTTCCATATGTATATTAGCCATCCTTGTCTCTTGTAGTTTATCCTTGAATTCGGCTAACTGCTTTGTTAGAAAGTCCAATTGCTGATTGAATTCAGCAGCTTGTTTTACAGGGCTGAGTTCAGCAGTTACTGTTTTAACCTCTTCTTTCATGGAAGGGTCACTGCTTAGGTACAGATGCTGATTCCTGGCAACTGTATCAATGAGCTCTTGAGCCTCTTCAATTGTCTTTCTCATGTGGATAGATCCACCAGCTGAGTAATCAAGAGACATCTGAGCTCCTTCTGCAAGCCCATA
>NC_029790.2:15520044-15563601 GCF_000816755.2 Arachis ipaensis | reverse complement strand
TAGCATCTCTCTGTATCTCTCCCAAGCATCATAAAGAGATTCATTGTCTCCTTGTTTAAAGCCTTGGATGTCCAGCCTTAGCTGTGTCATCCATTTTGGAGGGAAGTATTGATTCAGGAATTTTTCTGTCAGCTGTTTTCATGTCCTTATGCTGGCCTTAGGTTGGTTATTTAACCATCTTTTGGCTTGGTCTTTCACAGCAAATGGAAACAGTAATAGTCTGTAGACATCCTGATCTACTTCCTTATCATGTACTGTGTCAGCAATCTGTAGAAACTGTGCCAGAAACTCTGTAAGTTCTTCCTGTGGAAGACCGGAATACTGGCAACTTTGCTGCACCATGATAATGAGCTGAGGATTCAACTCAAAGCTACTGACTCCAATGGAGGGTATGCAGATACTACTCCCATATGAAGCAGTAGAGGGGTTAGCATATGACCCCAGAGTCCTCCTGGACTGTTCATTTCCGCTTAGGTCCATGACGGAGAAAGGGAGATGATGTAGAATAGAAGAAAAATATTTTTATTTATTTAATTATTTATTTATTTTGAAAACAAAATAAATCAAAATAAAATAAATAAAAATGGGTGAAGATTTTCGAAAAACTGAGGAGAGAGAAAGTGGTTAGGAAGTTTTGAAAAGGATATGATGATTTTTGAAAAAGGTTTTAAATTTTGAAATAAAAAATCTAAATTTTAGAAATAGATTTCGAAAATTTGCTTTTAAAACAGAGAGAAAAGATATTTTTGAATTTAAGAGGAGAGAGAAAAACAATAAGATAGCACAAGATTTAAAATTTTTAGATCTAATGCTCCTTGTTTTTGAAAATTTTGGAGGAAAAACACCAAGGAACACCAAACTTAAAAGTTTTAAGATCAAAACACAAGGAAAACTCACGAACACTAGAACACCAAAAAGAACACCAAACTTAGAATTTTTTGAAAACCAAAATAAAATTTTCGAAAAACAAAGGAAAATCAGTAAGAAAACACCAAACTTAGAGTTTGGCACCAGATTTAATAGAAAAATAATTTTTGAAAAATTTTTGAAAAGGGAAATAAAAGACTCTGACTCAAAAGACAAAAATTTCCTAATCTAAGCAACAAGACTCGCTGTCAGTTGTTCAAACTCAAACAATCCCCGGCAACGGCGCCAAAAACTTGGTGCACGAATTGTGAATCACACTTTTCACAATTCGTACCACTAACCAGCAAGTGCACTGGGTCGTCTAAGTAATACCTTACGTGAGTAAGGGTCGAATCCCACAGAGATTGTTGGTTTGAAGCAATCTCTGGTTATCTTATAAATCTCAGTTAGGAGGTCAATTATAATTATCAGTTGACTTGCAAATGAACAAGGGAACATAAAATAAATACTTGGTATACAGTAATGGAGAATATGTTGGAGTTTTGGAGATGCTTTGTCTTCTGAATCTCTGCTTTCTCCCTGTCTTCTTCTTCACGCACGCAAGGTTCCTCCTATGGCAAACTGTGTGTTGGTGGATCACCGTTGTCAATGGCTACCATCCGTCCTCTCAGTGAAAAAGGTCCAGGTGCGCTGTCACCGCACGGCTAATCATCTGTCGGTTCTCGATCATGTCAGAATAGGATCCATTGATCCTTTTGCGTCTGTCATTACGCCCAACACTCGCGAGTTTGAAGCTCGTCACAGTCATTCAATCCCTGAATCCTACTCGGAATACCACAGACAAGGTTTAGACTTTTTGGATTCTCAAGAATGCTGCCAATGGATTCTAGCTTATACCACGAAGATTCTGATTAAGGAATCTAAGAAATATTCATTCAATCGAAAGTAGAACGGAGGTGGTTGTCAGGCACACGTTCATAGGTTGAGAATGGTGATGACTGTCACGGATCATCACATCCATCATATTGAAGTGCGAATGAACATCTTAGATAGAAACAAGCGTGTTTGAATAGAAAATAGAAGTAATTGCATTAATCCATCGAGACACAGCAGAGCTCCTCACCCCCAACAATGGAGTTTAGAGACTCATGCCGTCAAAGAGTACAAAGTTCAGATCTAAAAATGTTATGAGGTACAAATTAAGTCTCTAAAAGTTGTTTAAATACTAAACTAGTAGCCTAGGTTTACAGAAAATGAGTAAACTATAACAGATGGTATAGAGATCCACTTCTGGGGCCCACTTGGTGTGTGCTGGGGCTGAGACTTATATTTCTGGAAAGCTCTGAATGTCTACTTTCAAACGCAATTGGAAGCGCGCCGTTTCGAGTTCTGTAGCTCCAGAAAGTCCACTTTGAGTGCAGGGAGGTCAGAATCCAACAGCATCAGCAGTCCTTTTTCAGCCTGAATCAGATTTTTGCTCAGCTCCCTCAATTTCAGCCAAAAAAATACCTGAAATTACAGAAAAACATACAACTCATAGTAAAGTCCAGAAATATGAATTTTTCCTAAAAACTAATGGAAATAAGCTAAAAACTAACTAAAACATACTAAAAACTATATGAAATTAACCCCAAAAAGCGTATAAAATATCCGCTCATCAGTGATCCACTAACACACAGCTTGCCATAGGAGGACGTGCATGCGTGAATCAGGAAACAGAGGAAAGCAGAATTTCAGAAGACAAAGCATCTCCAAAACTCCAACATATTCTCCATTACTGCATACAAGTATAATTTGTGTTCTGCCCTTCTTACTTTTTACAATTCAAATTAAGAATTTTATTGATATTATATCCTGACTAAGAGTTACGAGATAATCATAGCTTGCTTCAAGCCAACAATCTCCGTGGGATCGACTCTTACTCACGTAAGGTATTACTTGGACGACCCAGTGCACTTGCTGGTTAGTTGTGCGAATTTGTGAAGAATTGTGATTTCCAATTTCGTGCACCAGAGACAATTTGTTCCCCGAAATAAATCATAAATTAAGAGATGTTGTGATCAAGATGTTGAAGATTGTGTATCATAAGTCTCATCGAGTGTGATAAGTTCTTGTCGAATAAAGGAGGTTGATAAGGAAAAAGGTAATTGGTTCGATGAAAGTTGTCGAGATAAAGAGAAGCAGATATGTTACAAATAATAAGATTAGAGATTCCTTTCAATTGGAAACGGTTATATAGTGTCTGCATTTGGCGGGAACAATTACTTTCCAGAGTTCTTCAGAGGGGACATTTGGCAACATTTGATTGGTGAAAGAAATCTATAAATGCATGAAGTTTAGGATAAGCAAGAGGTTGGAATTCATTTTCAAAAAATACTCTTGCACACTCACATTCCCAGCAGTTTTTTGAGTCTACCACAAAATTTTTTTCTGTAAAATTTATTCCATGTCTTTATATTTCTTTTCAAATTTTTCTGTAATTTTCTTTTATGTAAACTATTTTCCTTTGGTAAATTAATTGTCTTTTCTTTAAAGTTTTCAAATTATTGATTTTATTTTTAAGGGTTTTTTAACTTTGCTGAAGTTTCTTTATTTTGTTTTATTAATCTGTAATTTTCTTCTCTTTTAATTTAAATTTTTAAGTTTTAATTTACGTGATATTATTCTTTTGGTTCTGTTCAAAGAGAAATTTTTGGTGCATATTTAAAAAACTAATATTCATAATAATAAAAAAAAATTTTGTTGTCAAATTATTAGATATCGAATAAAAAATTTGTATAAGAGGATCATGTGAGTTTCCACCTTAAACGGTAGATGGGACTATCATCTAAATTTTATAACGACAAAAATACTGTTGAAAAAATATTTTTGGTCATTTAAATCCAAAATTTGAGGTTGATTGTTTAGGGGATGTTCCGATGCCCACTCTAAGCACTGAGGCTTGTGCTAGGTTAATTGACCCTGTCTCTTTTGCGGAAGTCAAGTCAGCAGTATTCAGTATGAGCCCTTTTAAAGGCTCCTGGTCCAGATGGCTTTCAAGCTTATTTTTTTAAAGAATATTGGGAGGTAGTAGGCACTGAGATTTGGAATATTTTCCGGAGCGCTTTTTTGGGAGAGTTCTTAAATCCTAGCATCATGGAAACTCTGATTGTGCTTATTCCTAAAATTGATAACCCTACCTTTATGAAGGATTTCAGGCCTATTAGCTTGTGTAATGTTGTTTATAAAATTATCACCAAAGTATTGACTAACTGACTTCGGCCTTTTCTTTTAGATATTGTTAGTTCTTTACAAGGAGGTTTTATTCCGGGTCGTGGTGCTCCTGATAATATTATTGTGGCCCAAGAAATTCTGAATTTCATGAAGCACACAAAATCCAAGAAAGGTACTCTTGCTTTTAAAATTGATCTTGAAAAAGCTTATGATAGGGTGGATTGGAGGTTTTTGGAGAGTACTCTCATTGCTTTTGGTTTTCCTATCATCACTGTTAATTTGATTATGAATTGTGTATGTGCATCATCTCTTTCTATTATGTGGAATGGGAATATATTGGATAGTTTTGCTTCTAGAAGGGGCTTAAACAGGGCGATCCAATGTCTCCTTACTTATTTATGCTTTGTATGGAAAGACTTGCTTGCTATATATCTCATAAGGTGGTCGAGGGTGTGTGAAAACCAGTTTCTGTCACTAGGGGTGGCCCAAAATTTTCTCATTTGATGTTTGCAAATGATCTCTTACTCTTCTGTCAGGCTACAAAGAGTCAGGTTCAAATGGTCATGCATTCTCTTAACATTTTTTTAAGGCATCTGGCATGAAAGTGAATCTTGAAAAGTTTAAAACTTTTTGTTCTAAAAATGTGACTGCTCGTAGAAGAGATATTTTTACTAGTGTTTCTTCAATACGTTTTGCTTTGGACTTAGGAAGATATCTTGGAGTTAACCTTAATCATTCCCGTACCAGTAGGGCTTCTTTTCATTGGTGATTGAAAAGGTGAGGGGAAGATTAGCTAATTGGAAAGGAAGGCTTCTAAATAAAACAGGAAGACTTTGCCTGATCAATTCTGTTGCAGCATCCATTCCTGTCTATCATATGCAGGTATCTTTTTTTCCAAATTGGGTTTGCGATAAATTGTCTTCTATGATGAGACAGTTCCTTTGGAAGGGTCAAGTTGATGGTAGAGGTCTTTCTCTTGTTAATTGGAGGACCGTGATCACTCCAAAAAATTTTAGTGGCCTGGGTGTTAGAGATCCTGCGTGTGTTAATATATCTTTACTTGGTAAATTGGTATGGCAACTTTTTCATTGTCAGGACAAGCCTTGGGTTGCTCTATTGAGGGCGGAGTATTTGAGGAATGAGGGAGTTTTAGATGACCCTGTCCCTTGCAATGCTTCTCATGTTTGGAAGAGTATCTCAAAGGCTTTTGGTGCTCTTAAGGATGCCTTCTCTTGGTGCGTTTGAGGACCTTTCTAGCTCTAATTGCACTAACTCTGGTTATACTAAGCATGGTTGCTAAACCTTTACTAAATATAGAATGAAAAAGAAGCTATTTTCTCTATCATTCCAGAAGATGTCAAACAGCATTTGAATGCTTATAATCCGGATTTGAATGCTGGAGAGAGTTCGGGTTGGTCGTGAGGTGTGACATCTTCTAGACTTTACTCAGCTAGGAGTGGGTACAGTTGGCTAGCCAAAAGAAAGTTTGACTGGAACGAGCATGATAATTGGTTGTGGGTATGGCGACTGCATATTCCTGAGAAGTACAAGTTCTTGATTTGGCTCAGTCTTCATAATGCTATTCCTGCGACAGAGTTTCGTTTGGGTCGTGGTTTAGTTTTATCTAGCACTTGTCATCGGTGTCAGAATGGTTATGAATCCATTCTTCATTGTCTTCGGGAGTGCCCTAGTGCCAAGGAGGTCTGGAACCTTTTAGGCATGTATTCAGATAACTCGAATTTACATGATTGGCTCTATAGAGGTGCAAGGAGTGGAGATATTTTTCTTTTCTTTTCGACCATCTGGTGGATTTGGAGAAGCAAGAATCATGACTTATTTAATATAGATGATTCATGGAGTGCTAGTAAAATGGTGAGTTTGATTCGTAGTTTAGTAAGGGAATTTCACACTATTTTTGCTATGCATCAATCTATGTCTCCTCCTTCACTTTGTTTGCATTGGGTTCCGCCTCCAGTTCATTCTGTTAAATTGAATTGTGATGCTAGTTGGTTTGCTCCTTTTGGCTATGCTGGTTTTGGTTGTATCATTCGCAATCCTGATGGATGTTGGTTGAAAGGTTGCACGGGGAAAGTCGAAGTGTGCAGTGTTCTTTTTGCTGAATTGTATGCAATTTGGAGAGGTTTACTTCTTGCTTGGGAGAGTGGATTTCGTGAGGTTATTTGTGAAACAGACTGTTTAGAATCTCTTTTCTTGGTAAACTAAAGAATGCTTGGTAAGGATATTCCGGAATGGGATTTGACAAAGCATATACAGGAGGTTATGAATTGGAATTGGAGAGTCTCTATTCTTTTAATTCAGAGGACTGCAAATAGTGTTGCAGATTGTATGGCTAAAGCAGTTGCTTCTGTCGCGGACATTAACTCGAATTGGAGCCAACCATGGAGTGAGCTTCAACATCTAATAGATTTAGATATGACCCTAACCAATTAATTTGGTTTTGTCTCTTTTTCTTCTTTCTTTTCTATTTAGTCACAAAAAAACAAAAAGTCAGAATTGGAGCCAACCATAGAGTGAACTTCAACATCTAATAAATTTAAATATGACCCTAGCCAATTAATTTAATTTTGTCTCTTTTTCTTCTTTCTTTTCTATTTAGTCACAAAAAAACAAAAAGGAAAAAAATTTGAGGAGTGCCTTTCTTCCTACGGACTATTTCCAATCCCACATTTACTGAAATGCCCCCACTTGGCCGTATGTGGAATTTCGCCACCTTATGGGGCCATATTCACATTTACAGTAGTAGAGAATGCATTAAATTAAATAGATGATTCTATCATTCTATCCAAAGCAGGAACCATATTCACCTTGGCGCTTCTTTTTTTGGCAAGTGTTCCAGAATCTCAGGAACCATCAACCATGGTTAACACCTCCAAACTATTTCCCCTTTTTGGATTGTGTCCATTCCCAACTCAAAGCTCCACCATGAATGCCCAAACCCGAAACCCTCACTCAAAAACCCGAAAGAAGCCATCGTCGTACGGCGCTTCTAGAAGATCAGCTCTCAAGAAAACCTTCACTCAGGAACAGGTCACCTTCACCGCCCCGCTCTCCCCCGACCCACTCGTCGCCATCATCGGCGGCGGCATCTCCGGCCTCCTCTGCGCCTCCTTCCTCGAACAACGCGGCGTTCGCTCCACCGTTTTCGACACCGTCAGTGTTCTCTTCCTTCACTCCCCTCATTTTCGCATTCGTCTTGTTTGTTAATAAACTAATTTAACATTGCAGGGTGTTCATGGTCTTGGTGGAAGATTGGGAACGAGGGTTGTTGATCGTAATTCGTTGGTATTTGACCACGCTGCTCAGTTCTTCACTGTCAATGATTCTCGTTTTGCTGAGCTGGTTCATGATTGGATCGATAAGGGTCTTGTCTCAGAGTGGAAGGGTCCCATTGGAGAGCTTCAGAGCGGTGGCAACTTTGTTCCTTTCCCATCATCTCCTCCAAGATACATTGCCACCCATGGAATGCGTTCCCTTGCTGATTCTTTACTTGCTCAGGTTATTCCATATTCAAGAAAGTACTAGCATATTGTTGCATTCCACAATTAGGAGTGAATTTCAGTGTCTGTTACTTGAATTACACTTGTTTGCGGTTGTTGTTGTTGTTGTTGTCAAGATTTTTGTATTTTTTGGTGTTGTTCCCCTAACAAGAATCTAACTCTCTCAGTGCAGGCTCGCATGGTTAATGTGGTGAGACCGTGCTGGGTCAGCAAGCTCGAGCCCTTCAATGGGATGTGGCACTTGAGTGAAAATGGGAAACCGTGTGGCCAGTTCGATGCTATTGTTATTGCACACAATGGTAAATTTCCTTGTCTATCCTTTGCATATCTGTGACTATGATTATCACTATGCTTTCATTTTTAATCTTTAGAAACGGGAGAAGTTATCAAAGGTTTTTGTTTTTCGTACATGTCATCTCGAGTTTGGACTTTACCACAAAAATGTGCGACTGGAGTACCCTTTGCACAAACATTGCTTGATTTTTAGATTCTTCTAGTAACTACTGCTTCTTTGCTGACAGGAAAATGTGCGAATCGCTTGCTCATGACATCAGGGTTACCTTTAATTGCAAAACAAATGAAGGTAAATTCAGGAAATGCCCTGTTGACTTCATTTATAACCTGTACTCTTTTCTGGTTCATTTATTGATAAAGCACAGTTATATACATCTCATACTGTTTTTGTTTTGCTTGTATTAGAGATTGGAACTGAGTTCAATATGGGCCCTTCTAGCAGCATTTGAGGACCCTCTTCCTTTTTGGGATGCCACAGAAGTTCCTTTTGAAGGAGCTTTTGTGCGAGGGGTTGATTCATTGTCATGGATGGCCAATAATACAAAGAAACTACAGAATTCTCATAATGGCGGTCCTCACTGTTGGACCTTCCTGAGCACTGCTGCTTATGGAAAACAGAACAAGGTTCCTCAGGTAAGGGGTTCAATTTTCAGTACAGTATGAGTTAGTTTCTTACTTTCTTTCATAAGTGTGAAATTGGCTAGACTTAGGATATAATGATCCATCGTTCATTACCTAGCGTCAGCCGTCATGCATTGGCGAGGACAATATAGTGACATATATCACATGCATTCCCTTTTTTAAATTTTTCCCCATGTCTCTGGAAGTTGACCCAGCTTTTTATTGTTTATCAGGAAAACATCCCCGCTGCTACAGCATCAAGGGTAACGGCAGAAATGCTAGAGAGTGTTGAGGCTGCTCTTGGACTATCAAAAGGGTCACTTCCAAAGCCGTCTTATACCAGGCTCCAATTATGGTGAGAGTCATGTTCATTTCCTTTGATATCACACATGCTCTCTCCGTTGCATTTCTTGTGTGATTGTTCTCAGTCACAACTCAATCCTCAAAATGTTTCTGATTGAGATTTGCAGGGGTGCAGCCCTCCCTACAAATACACCTCGAATTCCTTGCATCTTTGATCCCTTTGGAAGGGCTGGGATATGCGGTGATTGGCTGCTAGGTTCTAATATAGAGTCAGCAGTACTAAGTGGAATCGCTCTGGCTAACCATGTATGTTATGGCAGTGCCTAGTTGGGCATTTTCAGCATACTGAATTCAATTTTACTCTGCCGTGAAGCGCATTGAAAATATTCTTATGTTGGGTTGCAGATTGCAGACTATTTTCAAAGCACTGGAGCTGATCCTGCAGAATTTGCAGTCGGTTTAAATCAAGAGTTCCAACCACTGGAAGGCCATGATATTGGACAATTCCCAGGTTTGCGGTCAGATGATAAGATAGATGAAGCACAATTATACGAACTTGCAAAATAGGCCATGGTGCTCATGATCACGAGGGTCTCTTCTCTGGAAGCAGAAAATTCATGACAGGTTTGATATCATATCCATGCAAAGGAAGCCCCTGCTCCCCAGCGGGGAAAGTATTAACGTTAGAGATTCAATTAGAAATTGCAACTCTACTTAGGGGAAAAGCTTAGGGGAAAAGGGGCCTTGTTATCTCCCTTAACAGCCACATGACATGAAAATATGATATATGATTGTAATTAACTTGTATATTTTCAAGCAATTAAAATTTTGTAAAATTTTCTTCACTTAGAAATTAGGATAATGATTCTGGAGAGCATGTCATTATTCTTTTGTTAATGAATCAATAGCATCATCTTTGCTCTATTTGTTGTCTGTCTCTTTCACCGGCTATCTAACATACTAATTTTCAGCATTTACCATAATTTTGTTGACTGAAAATTTGATGTCGGAATTAATTTAAAATGATGAGAAGTTATTAAAACATGATACAACTAGTGATCATATGTTGAATTGATGATCTTAACTTTGCCAAGCAATGGCTGGAAACAATTTTAGTACACTTTACTAAAAAATTATCTGAGCTACCTGTTGGTAATATGTTTTAGGATTCTAGGACAACCATTAATCGATAATTGTAATTGTTAACGACTTATATTTAGTTAGTAATAGTATAAAAGATAAAGTGCAACTAAAGATAAATAACATCAAAAGCGTTGAGCTATGACTATCATAACGCTGGTGCTCATTGATCTTTCTCTAGAAAGCTCAAGTTACTTTTTGCTTTTAGTACATGCATATTTGGTGCATAAAGGAAAAATAAGACAGATTTTCTGTTTCTATAATTCTAATAAGATTAACAGTACCTACATAATAATTTGCAATTTGCAAGCAAGTTATCCAAATGCTTCCTTTACTGAGATCTATAGAGTATATAATACATGAATGAGATTCGGTCTATGTAGAACCGAAACTTGCTAACTATAAATAAAAAATATATGTATATAAAATATATATATGTATATCTATATTATGAACAAGAGGCAAGTTGAACATGACAAATAGGAGAGAATAGAAAAAGAGCAATCATAGCATTACATCCTTTGAAGAAGCAACGAAAAGAAGCTGGTGTTTTTATTTTGCTTGAATCCCATGGCTTCCTTGTATCTCCCCTAATTAAACTAGACAATCAAGAATCATCCATAGACCATAGCAGTTCTTCATCTCCCATTGAGGTTGACAAATTGTGAGTAGATGGCACCTGTATTAGCACTGGTAGAATCCTCCTGCTGCTGCTGGCTAAGCTCATTCTGAACCCCAAGGCTCTGGCTCTTATTATGGCTTGCTGTGTCTTTGTCGTCTAAACTTATTTCTTCAAGCTCACCTTCTCCGCTGTCTGACGCTGAAGAGTGAGTTGAACCACTCTCTTGCAGGGTGAGAGCAAATTCAAGATTCCACAACAGATCGTTCATGGTAGGACGTTCGACTCCAACGTCAGACAAGCACTTCTCAGCAGTGTCTACAAACTTCTTCAAGCTTTCTGGATTGATCTTTCCCTTTAAAGAAGGATCAATGATCTCCTCTAGTGTTCCCCTTCTTTTGCATAGTAGTGCCCATTCTGCAAGACTAACCTGTTCCTTTGGAAGATTAGGATTCAAAACAGGCCTAGCACATAGAGCTTCAAACAGAACAACCCCAAATGAGTACACATCGGATTTCTCGGTCAGTTGCTGCCTTCTGAAGTATTCAGGATCCAAGTAGCCGAAACTTCCCTTCACCACAGTACTCACATGGCCGTTATTCATGTTTGGACCTGTTTTTGACAACCCGAAATCCGAAACCTTTGCAGCCCAGTTTTCATCCAAGAGAATGTTAGTTGTCTTGACATCTCTATGAATGATGGTGTACTTAGCTCCAGTGTGAAGGTAGTGAAGCCCTCTTGCTGCTCCAATGCAGATCTCCAATCTTTGCTTCCATGAAAGAGTACCTAGACGTTTGTTTCCCTTGTAGAGATGGTCCCTGAATGTTCCCAGAGCCATGTAGTCATAAACCAGGCACATCTCATCATTGTCCTCACAAAAACCAATCAGTGACACCAAATGCTTATGTCTCAGCTTGGAAAGCATCTCAATCTCAGTCTGGAACTCATTAACTCCTTGCTCAGATTCTGGATTTGATCTCTTGATGGCCACTTTCATTCCATTATCAATGACACCCTTGTAGACCTTTCCAAATCCTCCAACACCAATAACATTGGCCTCATCAAAGTTCTTCGTTGCATGCTTCATCTCCTGCAAGGTGAAATAGCGGCAAAGACCTTGAGCCATGGCAGTGACGTTGGAGCTACCGATGCTACTAGCAGACATGGAGGATTTGCTGGCTCCTGATGAGTTGCCATGTATGGGGAGCCAGCTTGAGTGCGTGTGTTGTCCGGCATATTTCTTCTTCTTATGGACAGCAAGACATATGGCAGCCACCAAGGCAAAACCAGCGGCACCACCCGCGGCGCCACCTATAACAACGGTCTTATTGTATGGTTTGTGGCTTTCAAACTTCTCTTCGCTTTCACGATTGAACCTGTCTGAAGGCGTAGGATTGGGGCCAGACAAGTCTGTGTCACTGAGCTTGAAAATCTCGAGACCATTGAGTATGGCATCAAGGTAAGAGGGCTTTGTAATACCATTTGGGTGAAGAGCAACCCAAAGTTGGTCACTATCAGCCCCATCTTTAGCATAAACCACAAAGTCTCTATATAATGGGATTCCTCTGCCTCCTGCCATTGCAATCACATCAATTCCAGCTTCTGCCATTTGGCTGTTAAGGAAGATATTGAAAGCAAGGTCATTGACTTCCTTGTTAAAGTAATCACAGAAATGCAGCCTAACAAGGTACATGGAGTTGGGATCAATTTGGAAAACCCATGTGAGGTTATAGCCCATATTGACATTCTTGTCAGTACCCATTGATCTTGATGTGAGGTAGACATCAGAAGGAGCAGTGTACTCTGGCATGCTTTGGTAGTTGAGTTTCACATCACTGGGAGCACTTGTGGTGATTCCAGTGGATGCACCATAGATGTAAGGATAGTCATCGTACCAAATCCTTGTAAGGCCAGAATCTTGTGTAGGAGAGAGGTATTTTCCACCAACGTTTAATCTGAACATTGTTTGCAAGTGCATGCTCTTAGCATCGAATGTTTGGTCGAAACCAACCATAGAAGCAGAATCAAAAAGCTCTGGCATTTGGATCAGTTGAATGCCATTGACAAAAGCAAAAGCACCATTCTTGTCAGCAGGCTTGAAAGTGAGAGTCAAGGTGTCAGAACCCAGAGCTGCAAGGGAATACTCCCTATCAATGTAAGCCTGTGAGAGAGCAAGGCAAGTGATTGAGGCGCTGAAATTGCTGAGGAGTGTGATGGAATTTGCTGTGACAGAGAAATATGAATCCGCGCAGTCATGGCTTCCATAGAAAGAAGGATAGAAATGCAGCCTCAGCCAATAGCGCTTGTCAGGTTTGATAGGGAATTTGTATGTTGACTTGGATTCGAAAACTCTTGCAGTCATGTATGGAACTTCTGAGATTAGAGAAGGGTCTTGATAGGTGGCTCTGGATGCTATGGAATTGCTTCCTTTTGATAAGTACTTCTCATCAGGGCTCCATTGCCTTCCATCAAGATCTTTGGCACCGGCTTCATCGCCACAAGTCAAGAGTAATGCCCCTGTGTCCTGGCTCCATACGTGAAGAATGGCATTGGACAGAACAAGAGAAAGAACAAGCAAGAGACCTGCACTTTCTTGCATGGTTGGAGTAGACAAAGATATGAGGCATACAGGAACAAGAAGGGTTTTAATTTCCTGTACGCCAGAAAAGACTATGATGGATTCTTGGCTTTTTTGCTTTTGTGATGTGAGATGATTATGAAATTATGGGGTGTTTAGTTTTAAGGTTTTTGGCTTGGGTTCAAGCCATATTCTGGAGAGTCAAGGAAGACTTACCTGGGTTGGAGACAACCAAACCAGGTAAGAAGGGAGAGAGATGAAGTTTTTCTGTTCGTATGCTCTTTTGTATGATAATGGTATGAAGAATTTGTTTTGATTTTTGTTTTTATCTTTTGTTTTATTTTCTTTTTGTTTTCCACAGTTAAGAAATGGGAGGTGGGGAGTAAGAATCGTGAATGGTTAATAATTGGCTTTGTTTTTTATGAAACAGGTAATAAGCTATGTTTAGCATTAAGATATAGATTATTATGATTTCCCCCCTACAATTTATGGTCTATTTGTTCTGTTTACAGTCTGTAATGATTCACTTAGACTCAAAGAGGAACAGGTGTGTATTTAAATGCATGCATAGTATAATCTCGGATGATTCAAAAACTAGTAGACAGCAGAATGTATAAACTTTTTAAAAAAGTAATAAATAAAAACAAAACAACATAAGTTATACATTATATCGGAGTGTTCGCAACAAAATTTATTTATTCGATTGGTGCTGACAATTTTAGACAAATTGTTGGAATAAAGTATTTTTTTTTTAAATATTTTTGGTAAAAATATAACTCTTTTATAACGGTGATATTTGTGCAGACTAGAGAGACTGAGAGAGTGGTTTGTGTTTATAAACATCAAATTCAGTCTAAAAATAGAAACTATAAGTTAAGAAATTAGAGTATGAAACATAAAATAATAAAAATATAAAGAAAGTGATAAAACGAGTATCACAATTTTTCAAAAATGTTGGTGTGGTCATTTTTTTAATGTTTTTGGGATATGGAATGTCATAAAAGAAATTAACATGCAACAAAAAAGTAAAAGTCTCACAATTCAAAGAAATAAAACCTTCTGGTTGATTAACAAATTTTTTTTATATGTACACTAAAAATCCCTAGTAAATTAATTGTATTTGTACGTGTGTATATATATATGTGTGTTTTTAATATTTTTAACATGTGTTTTATACATATAACTAATTTAATTGTTGACTTCCGTGAGTAGCTAATATGATTGGTTTGTGAATTTGTTTTCATTTCATTGCGAAAAAAAAAAAAGAATAACCATCTATTTTCTTTCTATTGTTTTTTATGTTAGGTATAGAACTGTTATAGCATGATTTTTAGTTATTTGTTCTGGCAGTTCCCTCAAGCTCCAAGTAGCCAGTCAATAAGTGGAACATTGGGGATGAAGGAGTTCACGCAGAGTGAAGAACTAAAGAGGTTTTAAAAGTTAAAAGTTAGAACTAATGAACTATAGATACAGGAAATACCACATAGATCAAGGGAAACTGCATCATCATCATCATCATCATCATCATCTACCTTAATTTTGGGCATGCAGTTTTCAAGTGATAAAAGATTTTTACCGGAATATAGGTGCATGCAAAGTAGCTAGCAACCTAACCTCCAATAAAGGGAAAATAGATTATCCCCTATATCATCGCTCCCACAAATAGTGCTAATTAAATATTACCTAAACTACCTCCCACAAATCACTTGGTTAAATTAAACGCGAGAATATGGCATAAGACAGTTATAAACCAACGGTTAAATATACCATACACCATGATGAAAGCACCATTAATAGCTCATACAGATATATATTAGCACCCTTCATATCTACTTAGCCATAATTCCTTATTCATTTGATTCATATTCTTGTTCATAATTAATTAGTTAACAAAGTAGTAACTCCCTAATCAGACTTTCGGCGAGGCAAGGCCGATTTCAATAATCCTTGCCTCCGCCATTATCACACACAAATTATTAAAAATCTCTCATCTAATTCTTACTTTGTATTAATTAATTAGTATTATTACCGTAATTAATGGCGGTAACCATGTATAGGCCCTTGTTTGTATCAACTGGAAGGGAAGAAGAAGAGCTTCAAGGAAACGTTACCTACTTAATATCGCCATCTTCTTCGTCGGGCGAGTCATTATCGGAGGAGGACAAATTACAATTGCTGCAAGATATTCCGGTGGCGGCAGCAGCGGCGGCCGCGTGGAAGAAGAGGAAGCGGGCGATGTCGAAGCAGCTGTCGATGATTAAGACGGAATGCGAATCGGAGACGCCGCGGGACATGGCGTGGGAGAGGCGGCGGAGGCAGATTCAGACGCAAGAGCAGAGGCGGAACAGTAGCGGCAGCATGCACGACGTGGACGAGGTGACGGACGAGGACCTTAATGAGCTGAAAGGCTCCATTGAATTAGGGTTTGGATTCAACGAAGAAGATGGCCAGACACTTTGCAACACGTTGCCGGCTCTAGATCTTTATTTCGCCGTGAACCGCCAAGTTTCCGGTAGCACGGCGTCAACCCCTCGGAGCATCTGCTGCCATAGTCGTCGCTCTTCCTTTGGCAGCCCCGGCGTCCCTGTTGATTCCGATTCTTGGAAGATTTGTAATCCAGGTAATTAAATAATTTTGAAAAAGTATAGATGAGTAACAAGATTTTTGAACAATGTGTAAACAATGTAATTAATTAGGTTAAAAGACTAAATTTAATTAGTAGTATTAAATTAGAGTGTAGTGTATTTTCATTTGATTAATAATTGTTCATGTTGTTTAAAATTTTCATTGTTTCCCTAGCACTCTCCAATAATTTTTTAATGTGTTTATATGTTTGTTAATTTAGTTTAACAAAGAGCGAAAACTTGTATGAATTTATATGAAAATGGGCTTAACGTGAAATTAATAATTAAAAATAATTTAATTAAATTTATTAAATTATTTAATAATTTTTAATAGCACATAATATGATTGTTCACTATGTTTAATTTGTTAATAATTGATAATGATTAATGGTGCAGGGGATGACCCTAAACACGTGAAGACAAAGTTAAGGCATTGGGCTCAAGCGGTTGCTTGTTCTGTTATAATGCAAACTCATTAAATAAAGTCTGGGATGGGATAAATCCATGCGTGCTTTGAATTTGTACAGAGGAAGATAAAATTAATTAATTAAATATACACATATATATATATACATATGTTTCTATATATAGATGCAGAAAGAAATAGAGAAGATAGAGAGAGCAAGAAGAACCAAGGAAAGGTGGTACCAACAGAAGGAAGAGGGAGTCCCTTCAAGTTTATTAGTTATAGTTTATGGGCATTTGTTGATCTTATTATATATATTAAAAAGAAAAGGCCAAAATATCATAAGAAAAAAAATGTGGAAATTTGTTTTAATTCGTTGGGGTTTTTCCCGTTGGAGCTAAACAAATTCAAAGATTTGGCTTCAATGAGAGTAGTAGTGGTTGACTGGTTGGAGATCAATTATATATGATCTAAGCAATCATGCATCACCTCATGGGGTTAATTCAATTTCCTTTCATTAACGAGTAATTGTCTTTTTTTAATTTCATATGACAATAATAAGAGGGAAAATGTTACATGCAATATATATTGGATTATTGTATTTTGCAACACAATGTTGCAGGCCGCAGTATTTAGTTATTCGTCCTAAGTTCATAATTAAATGAAATGCATTAATTAGCAGTAGTACTGCGTTTTTTTTTTTTTCTTTTTTCTTTTTCTTTTAATCGGACAAGAAACTCTTTATACACAACTAAAAAATCTTAGATAAATTATTTGTCTTTTTTTTGTTTCTTATAAATGATATAAAAGATATATATATATATATCTATAACAATATATAATGCGAGTACATGGAGGTTAGTGTCCAATTTTCTTTCCTCTTTTAATCCTCCCAACATAATTCAAAACTAATTTTGCAATTATTCATCTCATTACAAAAAATTTCATGCATAATTTCTTCCTCAATCCTTCACTCAAATAATTTATTTTTTTATTTTTTTTACTATTTCTCGAATTTTATTTACTTCTTATTCAATTCTAACATTTTCAACCTTTGAATAATTTTTTAAATAGCTTTCTAGAACAGATGATGACTATACTAACAATATATAATGCGAGTACATGGAGTTTAGTATCCAATTTTCTTTCCTATTTTAACCCTCTCAACATAATTCAAAACTAATTTTGCAGTTATGCATATCACTAACAGATATAACAAAATTCACGCATAACTTCTTCCTCAATCCTTCACTCAAATAATCTACTTTTTTTTTTCTTTAATTTTTTTCATTATTTCTCTAATTTTATTTACTTCTTACTAATTCTAACATTTTCAACTTTTGAATAATTTTTTAGATAGCTTTCTAAAACAGATGATGATTATACCAAATGTTGATTTTCGAGCCAATATTTAAAAAGAAGAAAAAGAATAATTATGCTGAAAGAAAGTGTTCAATCATTATCAGTAGTGATAAAGAATTTTTAATCTTATTATATGTTCGAGGTATTCATTAAAATTATATTTTGTTTAGTTTTATGTTAATTTTAGTCTGTATCATTTTGTTCTGAGTACATTGTACTCTGATCAACAGTTTGTTTTTACTCTAATTATTCACAAATATTTTTTTGACATTTTTTTTAAATTGCTTTGTATGGGATATATTTTTTTAAAAATTTTTTAAATTATTGATTATGTAGAGTATTGTATTTAAAATTTGAGTACCTAAATACTTACTTTTAAATTAAACTAAAATAAATAAATCATATTACAAAAAGGTTTATTAATTTTGTCTTTTACAATATTATTTGTTTGGTATATTGACTAAGTTATTTAATTGTCAGACAAAGCATGCAAAAAAAATTCACACCTATTAAGTATTCTTTCAAATATTAGTATGCTAATTTTTTAAATTATTAATTATTTAGAGTACTGAATTTGATATTTAATTATGTAGAACACTGAATTTGCCATTTATTAATTTTCTAAAGTATATTATAAAAATTTAAAAATTAATTAATTTAATATTATTCATTTGACTTTATTTTTTTACTTTGAAAACTTTAAGTTCTAAAGATCTTCTATTTAAATGATTTCAACCATATGATTAAAAAGTGGTTCAAAAAAAAGGTTTAAATTTGGGCAATTTAATATTTATTATGAATAACTACTAGAAGAGAAAGATTATTGCATAAATAATAGAAATGAGTTGATAATATATAGGCTAATTTAGACAAAAAAAAATAAGTAACAAAAATAAGATACAAAATTTTATTTTTTATTATGTGGTACAAAGATAATATATAATAGGGTAAAGTATTAAATTGGTTCTCTATGTTTGGGCGAAATCCTCTTTTGGTTCTTAAGGTTTAAAGTGTCATATTTGAATCCAAAAAAGTTTTATTTAGTTTCAATGTAGTCCGACTGTGAGATCAAAGTTAAATAATTAACGAAATGTCCTACATGGCAGTGGCAGCAGTAAAAGAACAAGGTCAATAATATGGAGAATAAGTACAAACTCCATAGGCATAAAATCAACCGTGGATGCATCAATATATTTATTTATTATTTTTTTTACAACTTAAATGAAATATTTTCTCTAGAACTAAGGAGAATGATAAATAAATATATTGATGCATTCTCGGTTGATTTTGTGTCACTGGAGCTTCTACTTATTCTCTAAATTATCAAACTTGTTCTTGTACTGCTATCATATAGGACATTTCATTAATTATTTAACTTTGACCTCATGTTGGGACTACATTGAAGTTAAATGAAACTTTTTTGGATTCAAATAGGACACTTTAAACCTTAAAGACCAAAACAGGATTACGCCCAAACATAGGGGACTAATTTAGTACTTTATCCTATATAATATAATAAACTATAATGTTCTCATATATAAGAACATGAAACTTAATATTACCATTTTATATTGTTATAGATTTTTGCCCTTAAAAAAACTAATATCATTTAATTTTCACTATAAGAAAGTATCCGAATAGCGACCGATTTTAGCGACCGAAAAAATTGGTTGCTAATAGCGACCGATACAGAATTTTCAAGACCAAATCAATATTGGTCGCTAAATCGGTTGCTAAATTACATTCAGGGACCGATTTTAGTAACCAATAAGTTCGGTTGCTAATAGCAACCGAGTTAGCAACCAAATAATTTTAAATACAACCAAAATAAAATCGGTCGCTAAAATGGCCGCTATTTTTTATTTAGCAACCGATTTTGCAACTAATAGTGAAATAGGGTGAACAATTGTTTGGTCGCTAATTCAGTCGCTAAATTAATAATCGCTAAATCGATTGTTAATTGTTAATTTAGCGACTAGTTTTATACAACTAGAATATAAACGGTCGCTAAACTCGGTCGCTATTTTTTAGTTTAGCGACCGAATTAGCAACCAAAACAAAAGAATGAATATTCTTGAGACTCTTGGTCACAAAATCGGTCGCTATTATTTAATTTAGCGACCGATATTGCAACTAATTTATAGATAAATAGAATAATGTGGTTGGTTACTATTTCAGTCGCTAAAGTTATGATCACTAAATGGATCGCTAAGTTAAAAAAAGATATTATCTAAATTACCCAACCTAACCCTAAGCCACCCATACCATTCTCATCTCCAATTTTCAGCTCGCGTTCACGTCTTCTTCTCTGCGCCTCTCGCCGCCTATCATACGAACCTCTCTCTCTAATACCGTATGGATCATGGAACCTTCTCGAAGCTTCTTCCGTCTTACTATTCCAATTTTGCAAAGGTAATCGGTCGAATTTATGGAACACTTCCGTCTTACTGTTCCAAGCTTGAGCTGTCACAACTAGATTTCTTCTAATTCCTTTAGCTCGGTTATTTTATTTTGGCGCTGGTGAATTTATGAAAATTTTTGTTTTGTAATCAGCTTTTCATGTGGTGGATCTGTAATCAGCTTTTCTTCTAATTCCTTGAGCTTCTTTTTGCTCTCTTCTTTAATGCTTTTCATGTGGTGGATCTGGCTTCGACATCAGAAGCAAAGCAAGCGTAATCTTTTCTCCGAAACTTGAGAGAAACCATCATAGAAGAAACATAGAGAGTACCTTAGAAACAAAGCAGAAGGAGTCTTTTGCTGGCATTGAAACAGCACGCACACCAAGTGTTTGCCTTACATGCACAACTAAATTAAGTCAGCAACTTCAACAGAGAGCAGAGTCCCCCACTTTCTTAGGCAAGTACTTCTTCTTCCTTTTCTTTGCTTTGACAACTTTCCTTCTTCACTGTCACCATTGCATTCAATTCACATAGCCAATGAACTTATCAACAAGTTCGGCTTCTTGCGTCTTAATCAATCTTCATCTTCCCCTTCCCCTACTATTTGATTGCTTTTCCCAAACTATTTCATAATTTGTGTTTACGTTTCAACTTCAACAAGGATGATTAACTGTAATAGAAACAGCTTATCGCATTAGGAATTAGCTCTTTAATTTGTCATATGTTGGCAAATATTCTTTTGTTACAAGAATAGTGTTAAGAATCAATAGAATGTTCCTCACCGAGTAAAGTACTTATTCTTCAGCTTCTTACCAACACGAAAAAATGGCTAATTTTTTTTATATTGGATTAGTGTGTGAGTTGTGTTTGGTTATGGTGTATACAGGTGTTAGACACAGGTGTGAGACAGGGAGAAATTGGACCGTTCCGAGTTCTTAAAAAATTTATTGACCACAAATCGGACCATCCAATTAGTTTTTGTCTTTTTTTTTTATATTTGAAATCAAATCGGTTCAGATTTTTTTTTTAATTTTTTCCTTAAAAGAAAATGAACCCTCCGTTTTTAGATTTTTTTTTAAATTCTTCCCTTAAAAGAAAACGGACCCTCCGTTTTCAGATTTTTCTTTTTTTTTATTTTTTTTAAATCAAAACGGACCCTTTGAGTTCTTTGCTGCAATTCTCGCACAGTCCGATTTTGCTTTGGCAAGTCCCTCGGTCCGATTTGCATGTAAACTGACACCATACGAATGTAAAGTTCTCATCATCTCCATAACGCCATCCAGCACCAATATTAGTTCCATAATAAAATTAATTTCCGCAAAAAAATTATGTGATGCTATATATAGAAAATTAATTATTATAAAAATTAGTTAATAAAAAAAATTCTTGTGGCCTCTCACTACTTGTCAAACGCGCTCATACTTACTACTCAGTGGACTACTAATAAATTAATTTGGAAGTGATTTATAATTTACTAATAAATTTGTTGTTTCTTTTTCATTTTCTTAAATTAGACTGAAATTAATTAGTTAATATTCTTGTTTCCGTAGGCATAAATAAAATTCTGAATATACAAATTCGGTTTTCTAATTTTAAACAGGAGGAGCTAGATACAATGGCTTAAAATAAAAAGTTATTTAATGAAAAAACAAAAATATATAAATACAATAACTAACACAAAAAATGGTACTTTTTTGTTATTTAACATTATCAGTTTAACTGTTTCAATTCATACGGTATCACCAAAACAAGAAATTTAAAAACTAGTGTTGCATTCTTTATTACTCATGCATCAAAGAATGATTAATGGTTTTAATAATAATAATAATAATAATAATATGTAGGAAGAACTACTGAAGAAGTGGTGCCTGGTTTAAATAATTGAATATGATAACTTGTAACAAAAGAATATTTGCCAACATATGACAAATTAAAGAGCTATATATATTTATAAATAAAGTGTGAATTTATTTATTTATAATAAAAAGCTTTTTCAGCATCTATTTATTTATATTCGATTTAAGTAGGTTTTATTTTATCTTTTTCTTTAGGTTTGAAGTTGATTGCGTAGCTTCCATTCTATTTTCAAGTTTTGTAATTGTGTGAGAGTGTCCAACAAGTTAAAGTACTTTATTTTTATTTACTTAATTGTTTATCAACTGATGTTTTATTATAGTTTTTAAAATGTGATTTGTTCATGCATTTAGTTAAGATGCACTATTACAATGGACAAATTATGAATATGAGTCAGAGTCGCAATTGGATGTACAATAGACTAAGATCTGGTCGAAAGGGTTTAACTAGTAAATTTACAAAAAGGGTAGAAGAATTTATTTCTTTTGCTGAGAGATCAGCAGATTTGTCAAGTGGACAAATTAGATGCCCTTGTTCTAGGTATAAAAACAAGGTTTATATGAAATCTGAAGATGTAATAATCCATCTACATAGGAAAGGATTTGTTCATGATTATTGGCTTTGGACAAGTCATGGAGAAAATAACCCAACCTTATGTGAGATCCTAATAGGACGGGGGAGCTGGGAGTTGGGAGTTGGGAGTAGTGCACACCTTAATAGGACGGAGGAACTGATTTATGAAGCTTTTACTGGATTTGAGTTTGAAGGCCATGGTGATTATGAGGACGAAGAGTCTCCAAATGCTGATGCTAAGAATTTCTATGACTTGTTGCATGCCTCAAAAAGCCTTTATGGCCAAGATGTGAAAACCACACTGAATTTTCATTTACTGTGAGATTAATGACAATTAAATCTGAAGGAAATAGTGAATGGAAGACACAAGGAGATTCCTGTTAAAAGGATTCACCTCTTATTCCTAGGTTAAAACAATTATATGCTTCTTTGAGTTCTGCTCCACATATGAGTTGGCACCATGCACAACAGAGGAAACCAGGAGTACTATGTCACCCATCGGATGGGGAAGCAAGGAAACAATTTGATCTCAAGCATTCAGACTTTGCAGCTTGAACGAAGGAATGTGAGATTAGATTTATGTGCTAATGGATTTTTCCCTATAATCAATCAGCTACCCCTTACTCTTGTTGGGTTGTGATTGTGACTCCCTACAATCTTCCACCAAAACTATGCATGATCACACCATATATGTTCTTGACCTTAATAATTCCAGGTCCCCATAATTTCAAGGAAAAAATAGACGTTTATTTGCAACCGTTGATAGATGAGTTGAAGCTGTTATGGAATGAAGGTGTCATTACATATGACATATCTCAAAAGAAGAATTTTTTTATGAAAGCTGCACTCATGTGGACTAGAAACGATTTTCCTGCATATGACATGTTATTGGGTTGGAGCACTGCAGGTAAATTGGCATGTCCGTGTTGTATGAATCAATCAATTGCTTTTACTTTAAAACAAGGTGGTAAATGCTCTTGGTTCGATAGCCATCGTCAATTTTTGCCCTTGGATAATCCATATCAAAGAAATAAGGTTTCATTCTTAAAAAATCGAGTTGTGACAGCTCAAGCTCCAGTTAGATTGACAGGCGAGGAGGTTTGGCGAAGTGTTTGCAATCTTCCAAGAAGTACAAAATGTGAATCTTATTCATGTCTTGGTTTTGGTATTTCTCATAATTGGACAAAACGAAGTATATTTTGGGAGTTACCATATTGGAAAGGCAATTTGTTAAGACATAACTTTGATGTGATGCACATTGAAAAAAATGTCTTTGATAATGTCTTTAATAAGGTAATGGATATTAAAGACAAGAGAGACAATGTGAAAGTAAGAATGGATTTGAAGGAACTTTGCCGATGGAAGGATTTAGAGCTGCAATTGTTACCGAATAGAAAATACATGAAACCCAAAGCAAAATTCACTCCCTCTATGGAACAAAAAATGGCAGTTTATAAATAGGTTAGTGAGATTAAAATGCCAGATGGATATGCTTCTAATTTGCGTAGATGCATAAATATTCGAGAAGGAAAACTGTTTGGGATGAAGAGCCATGACTGTCATGTTTTTATGGAACGTTTGTTACCAATTGCCTTTACCAATCTTCAACTCCAAATCTGGAAACCTATAGCTGAATTAAGCAAATTTTTCAAGGATTTGTGCTCTACAATTTTGTACGCGGATGACTTGTTGTTGACAGAGCAAAATATTATCACCACCACATGTAAGTTGGAGCAAATTTTTCTCCAGAATTTTTTAACTGCATGCAGCATTTGCCCATTCATCTTCCGTATAAAGAAAGAGTGGGAGGTCCAGTCCAATATCGATGGATGTACCCATTTGAGAGGTATAACTTTAATTCAATGCTCTTAGTCATTTAATCTCAATCTTATAGCTGCCACTCTATGCTTACATGTTATGTTGCTTTAAGTACTTGAATAGATTAAAGCGAATGGTTAAAAATAACTCACGTGTTAAAGGATCCATTTGTGAGGCATACATGAGTCAAGAAACCTCTCATTTTTGCACTTATTATTTTGAGCCTCATGTACAATCAAGGAGAACTAATGTGGGCCGAAATGATGACGGTGGAGCCATCAACATTCAATTTTATCAATATTTAACCATCGTGGACGCGCATCTAGGATAATTAAGAGCCGATACTTAGAGGATAAGGAGTTGGTTGTTGCACATTTACATGTTCTACTTAATTGGGAAGAAGTTGAACAATACATCGAGTAAGATCACCAAATACTCCATTTTTATAGTTTAGTAGTCTTGTTTACGAGGTACTTATATATATATATATATATATATATATATATATATATATATATGAAATTTAGATATTTTGTGAAAGATTTGAGAGGTGAAAATCCAAATATCAGCCAAGATGAAACCAACCGAAGAATAACATTAGAATTTCCAACTTGGTTTGAGAATTATGTAAGTTTCCTAGCATTTCTTGTTAAATATTTTCATTTTTTAGTTATTAACACCTTGGATCTTTTCTAGATTCATGATAGCAGAAATTCAGTAATGAATCAAAGTCTACACCACTTGGCATGGAGTCCTAGTAAAAAAGTGCAAAGTTATTCTTGGTATATAGTAAATGGTTTTAAGTTTCACACAAAAAATTAGAGTGTGGTAAAAAGACTTTTAATGCTGGAGTTTGTGTTAAGGGAGATGATGACGGCAATGAGGTGAGCTATTATTATGGAGTAATTAAAGAAATCATTGAGATTGTATACTCTGGATGTGAATTGAATAGATTAGTGTTGTTTAAGAGTAAATGGTTTGATTGTACTCTTAATCGTGGAGTCAAGATTAATAAACAACTTGGCATTGTGGAGGTGTGTCACACTAGAGAATATTCAATATACGATCTTTTCATATTTGCTCAAAATGCAATTCAAGTTTATTATGTCTCATATCCTGAAATGATAAGAGAAAAGACCAATTGGTGGGTTGTTATCAGAACCAAATCAAGACGTACAGTTGATGATCGGTATACACTAGAACATGCATATTAAGATGAAACAACACCTGAAGAATTTGTAGGAAATGATGAACCATTAGGAAGTTTAAGAACTGAGGATGGTGCATACGAAGAAGTTTAAGTGAATGAAATAAATGTAGTTCACACAGATGATGGGGAGTTTGAGTTTGACAATGATTCTGAATATGACAGTGAAGATTAGATGGATACATTACTTGATGATAATGAAGAAGATAATAATGATGAGAATCAAAACAATATTGATGGTGATAGTGATAGTGAGGATTATTAGTCTATTGCTACCCCCAAAATCAAAGCTTTCTTCTCTTCTTCTCAACATAGGTTAACTTACTCTTCTCTTTTGTTTTGTGGAAAGGAACTAAATTGTATTTTGATGCCCTTGAGACCTTATGCACTTAATTTTAATTTGGTCTTTCAACTTCATTTCTATTTATTCTGTGTTAGTAGTTGTATGAGTGTAAGAGGAAGATAAAATAGAAATGAAGCAAATAGTATAGGAAGTGGAAGTAGAGAAATAACAAATAGAGATAGGTGAAGAATGCAAAAATTGCAGAGGGAATATCAGTGAGATAGTTCCCAAATTCACAAATCAATTGGTTTTATAGAGGCCAATCTCTCCACAAATTCCCACTCAATTCAATTCTTTTTCTACTTCCAAGTGAATAAATTGTTAATTGCTTATTTTATTGAAAGACTATTTATTTGAATTAATAATACATGTTGGTGCTTATTTTATCTGAAATTATGCAGATGCCTGACAGTGACAAAAGAAAAAGAAAACAAAAGATGACATCCAACAATAAAATAAAAAATGTAAAATTGACACGACTTGCTGAAAGTTTAGAAGAACCAATAACATCCAATTCTACCACTACTCCATCTGCTACAGCGGCTAATACACTTTCGTCATTAACTCCCAATCCAAGTACCTCTGAAAACGCTCAAACAGTGTCAAATCAAAGAGAGCAAGTACCTAAAAATGAAGTTGAAACCGAAGGCAATCAATTGGAGTGGTTATCTACTCAGGCGTCTCAAAAATTGACGTGGCGAAAATTGGCGAGTTAAGAAATTATTATAAGAAATACGTTGCAAGTACAGTTCTTAACCAACCAGAAATCCACGTATCAATTTAGAAGGGTTGTCACTAAATTTAAATTAAAATACTGGGAGTATGAATCTCAGGTCGTCTCCCAACGAGTTGCAGATAGATGTGCTATTTTATTAATCAGATGTTTTCAAAAATGGTTTGAGTTGAATAACAGGAAATTAAATTAGAGAATTTATGTAATGTTAAATAAAAACCTTGACTGGGAGTAGATTAGTTGGAAGCCCTATTCTTGTTGGAATACTCTCAAGATTAATTGATAATTAAGGGTTGTTCTGTTTAGTTATCCCTTACTAGGTAAGGGAAAGTCAAGCAAGTTGGAAAACTATTTCTATTCACAAATTCCAATCCGCTCAATTGAAAAGGATTGGTGTCAGTGACTAGAGGGCAATCCAACAATAAACTCAATTACAATTTTTCTTTTAAGCGTTCCAACTCAAGGTCTTCCTTTCAATCAACTCCCATCCAAGTTATGGAACTACTCGCTCATTGTGAATGTAGAATTCATAACATAAGAAAGGGAAATATAGAAAGACATGATAAATAATAATCAAGGGGATCAATTAAAAATAAAAATAGTTTTCGTATTAATAAATTCTAAAAATAATCCAATAATAATTCTGAGTAAACAAAGGACATGGAAGAGTAAGAGACAGGTAAAGAAAACAAACTAAAATGACGAAATCTTGCTGAGGTAATAACTCTTCTCAATATCCGAATGGGAAAAGCAATAAAAATAAAATCCTAAAAATTATGAATGTGTAGAGAGAAAACCTAGAGGAGTCAAAACTAGATCTAAAACTGAAAAAATTGTCTGTAATGAATGTTCTCCTTCGTTTCTACATGTTTCCTAGCTCTAGTCTGCTTTTCTGGGCCGAAAACTGGGTCAAAACAGGGCCCAAAATCGCCCCCAACGAATTCTGCAGATCGCGCGTGTCACGCGATCGCGTCATTCATGCGGACGCGTCATCTGGCGTTTTGCCTTGCCACGCGTACGCGTCGTCCACACCTCCGCATCACTTGTGCAATTCCGATCCGCGCGGTCGCGTGAGCCATGCGTCCACGTCACTGCAATTTCCTCTATGTTGCGCGGTCGCATGAGTCATGCGTCCGCGTCACTTCTCGCTGGTCATCTTCTCAATTTCTTGTGTTCCTTCCATTTTTGCAAGCTTCCTTTTCAATCTCCAAATCATTCACGCCCTATAAAACCTGAAACAATTAACACACAGATCACGGCATTGAATGGAATAAAGGATAATTAAAATACATAATTAAAGGTCTCTAGGAAGCAAGTTTTCAATCATAGCATAAAATCAAGAAGGAAAACGTAAAACATGCGATTAGTATGAATAAGTGGGTAAAGAGTTGATAAAAATCACTCAATTAAGCACAAGATAAACCATGAAATAGTGGTTTATCAACCTCCCACACTTAAGAGAAGCTATAAAGGAGTGAAGAAAAATGATAGAGAGTATGCAATGCAACCTATCTATGTGAATGCAACTACATGCAAAATGTTTCTACCTACTTGGTTTAAAAGTAAATAAATTTTCCAAGAATAAATATGAACTGGATTTCACTAATTCAAATCATAAAAATGAAGTACAAATAGACTTGTAGAAGAAAATAGCTCATGAAAGCCGGGAACAAAGAATCGAGCATCGAACCCTCACTGGAAGTGTATGCACTCTAATCACTCAAGTGTTTTAGGTTCGATTCTCTCAATTCTCTACTAACCTTGCTTTCTAAGGCTTGCTCTTCATCTAACAATCAACATAAATTTAATACATAGATACACATATCAAGAGGTCTTTTAAGGGTTGTAATGGGGTTAGAGTTAAAGTAGGATTGTATTTGGCCAAGTGGACTAAAATCTGAATCCTTAATTAACTTAAACTTTCCACCTAACTTTAGACAATCCATGTAATCATAATGCAAAATTTAACTATCTATTAACCATGTTTTCCACATATTCATGCATTCTAATTTCAAGTACAACTCATATGCATTGCTACCAACATTTACTTTAGGGCATTTTGTCCTATTTTACTTATTTGCTCTTTTTCTTTTCTTTTTCTCTCTTTTTTTTTATATATGTATTTTTTTTCTTTTTCTTTTGTTTTTCTCAATGCATATGATTAAATTATTGGATGCATGAATCATGTCCTAAACATTTCTTTCACATTTTCAGAAAATTCTAACATACTCAATTTTCAAACCAAATGTTTCCAAATTCGACTTCCCCACACTTAATTCATGAGCACTCTCACTAGTCTAAGCTAACCAAGGATTCAAATTAAAGACATTATTGTTTTCCGATTAGAGTTAATGATGTGCTAAAGTAAAGAACAAAGGGATATAATAAGCTCAACATTGGTTTGCAAAGAATAATGAAAGGGTAAGGCCATATGAGTATGTAAGCTCAGTGAAACAAAGGCCTCAATCATGTAAGTGTATGCGTACATCAAACCATGGAAATATAGAATTGAGCAAGAAAATGATCACAATTTTAGAGAGAAAAACACACACCAAAAATAAAATATTGGTTGATAAAATGCAACCAATTCAAATAGGCTCAAAAATCTCACAGGTTTTATGTGTTCGAGCTCTAAACCATGTTCCAGTATAATATTTCTTCAAACAAGTGTAACATTAAATTTTATTCAAATTAGTGAAATGCTCTAAAAGGTTTCTTGAAAAAGAAAATATTACTTCAACCAAGTGGTAAAATATGCACGAAATCAAATAATCATGCAAATGCAACAACTAACAAGGAAAATAAACCATTGGTGTTGAGATAGAAGAGTAACTAACCCATGGAGATCAGTATCGACCTCCCCACACTTAAAGATTGCACCGTCCTCGGTGCATGCTAAGATGTGCAGGTGGACGGGTTGTTTCAACTGATGCTTTTCTTTAAGGATTGTGCAGATGAGCTTGTTTGTCTCCCCTTTTAGAAGTTTCTCCCTTTTTCCGTCTTCAGTGGCCAGCCTGAAAGAAGAGAAAAAGAAGAACAGTAACTCAGAAATAAAGATAAGAAAATAAATAAAATATGGGTTGGTTAATGCCAAGTAATAAAGGTCTCAATTACATGGTAGCTACAACATGCAAGTGAGAAAATAAATAGAAGCACATGGCAATTCAAGAGTGCAAAAAATTACAACAATAGGGAAGAGAGTGTGGGTAAGGAGATATAATATAAATTCATGCCAATACAAAAATAATACAAGTATAAAAGATTGGCATTGATTTAAATAATATTACCTAACTAGAATAAAACAAGTCACTGAGCACTAAAATAATACCAGAAAAGACACAACAGTTGAATATGAACAAGTGACACCAATGAAAAATAATAATTTTTAGAAAAGAAAAAAATATGCACAAAATTAAAATGCAATGAATGAAATATGCAAATAAATTAAGTAAAATAGAATGAAGGTGAAAAAGAATGAGAAGTGAAAGAAATAAAGTAAGAAAGAAAGAAGAAAGAAGAAAATATAGAAGAAATTAGGATTAGAAAAGAAAAGATAAGATAATTGGCGCTGATCAGGATAAGTTGTGCGGCGCAGGCGACGCGGTCGCGTGAGTGACGCGGACGCGTGGGTCACGCGATCGCGTGGCCTGATTTGTGCGATTGGCGCGAGTGCAGCCTCGCGTTCGCACAACTTTCTGTTTGAAATGCATTTTGCCAAAAATCTGGGTGACGCGTTCGCGTGGGTGACGCGATCGCGTGGATGGCCAAGATTGGAGGATGACGCGGACGCTTGGGGCACGCGTTCGCGTGGTAAGGCTTGTGCGTTTAGCGCCAGTCCAACCTTACTCCAGCACAACTTTCGGCCATGCACCCCTTTCACGTCGATTTTCAGGTTACGCGGCCGCGTGGGTGAGGCAGTCGCGTGGGAGGAAAATTTTTCCACCTGACGCGGTCGCGTCGATCGATTTGTGCCAAAGGCACGCCCCTAGCCACGCTCCTGCGTGACTCTGTTCGCTTTCTTAATCTTTCTGAGCCACCTGCGACGCGGACGCGTCATTGATGCGGTCGCGTCGCGTGAAAATTTTTTTTTAATTAATTAAAAATATGCAAATGCAGATGCAAGTTATATATGCGAATAAGGAGAAAAGTTATTGAAAAAGAAAACTACGAATAAAGAAAAGAACGATCGTACCATGGTGGGTTGTCTCCCACCTAGCACTTTTCTTTAACGTCTGTAAGTTGGACGCTCCACTAGCTCAGTCTTCGGCTATGTGTGGATCTTCCAAGAGGAAGATCTCGAGCTCCTTGTCTTTCTTCAACTTCTCGCCATGGTACAGCTTTAAACGATGTCCATTAACTTTGATGAGTTCAGAGCTTGAAGGATGACTAAGGTGAAAAACTTCGTACGGCTCGGCCTTCTCTACTCTATATGGACCTTCCCATCTTGATCTCAACTTGCCTGGCATGAGCCTCAGTCGAGATTTGTAAAGGAGGACTAAGTCCCCAGGTTGGAACTCTCTCCTCTTGATGTGCTTATCATGTACAGCATTCATCTTCTCCTTGTACAGCCTCGAGTTCTCATAAGCTTCTAGGCGAAGGCTCTCTAATTCTTGCAGTTGCAACTTCCTTTCAGCTCTAGCTTTCTCAAATCCCATGTTGCACTCCTTTACTGCCCAAAAGGCTTTGTGCTCTACTTCCACTGGGAGATGACAGGCTTTTCCATAAACTAGGCGAAAAGAACTCATTACAATGGGTGTCTTGTATGTTGTTCTGTATGCCTAGAGTGCATCTTATAGCCTGGTGCTCCAGTCTCTCCTATGAGGTTTGACTATCTTCTGCAATATACGCTTTATCTCTCTGTTAGACACCTCGGCTTGCCCATTAGTCTGAGAATGGTAGGCGGTTGCAACTTTATGAATTATCACATGCTTCTTCATTAATCCTGTTAGTCTCCTATTACAAAAATGGGTGCCTTGATCGCTCATGATTGCTCGTGGTGATCCAAAACGACAAATGATATGGTTTCTAACAAAGGAAACAACAGTGTTAGCATCATCAGTGCGGGTAGGAATTGCTTCCACCCATTTGGAAACGTAATCCGCAGCTAACAATATATAAAAATAACCATTAGAATTTGGAAATGGACCCATGAAGTCAATGCCCCAAACATCAAAAACTTCACAGAAAAGCATAATTTGTTGAGGCATCTCATCCCTCATGGATATATTACCAAATTTTTGGCATGAGAAACAAGATTTACAAAATTTAGCAGCGTCTCTAAGAAGAGTAGGCCACCAGAATCCAGAGTCTAAGATTTTTCTAGCTGTTCTTTGAGGGCCAAAATGTCCTACACTCTCAGATGAGTGGCAGGCCTCTAAAATGGACTGGAATTCTGATTGAGGCACATACCGTCTAATTACCTGGTCAGCGCCACATCTCCATAAATATGGGTCATCCCATATATAATATTTAGACTCGCTTTTCAGCTTGTCTCTTTGATACTTAGTAAAGTTTGGAGGAAAGGTGCGGCTAACTAGATAATTAGCTACAGATGCATACCAAGGGACTACCTCAGATACTGCTTACAGGTTATCAAATGGAAAATTATCAGCTATAGGAGTGGAGTCATTCTTAATATGCTCAAGGCGACTCAAGTGGTCTGCCATTAGATTCTGGTTACCACTCCTATCCTTAATTTCTAAATCAAATTCTTGTAGTGGCAGTATCCAACGTATAAGCCTTGATTTGGATTCCTTTTTAGCTAATAGATACTTTAGAGCTACGTGGTCGGAGTACACTACTACTTTTGTACCAAGTAAATAGGCTCGGAATTTATCCAGAGCAAAAACAATAGCAAGAAGCTTTCTCGGTAGTAGTGTAATTAGACTGAGCGGCATCTAAAATTTTAGATGCATAAACAATTACAAAGAGGTCCTTACTTTCACGCTGAGCCAGTGCTGCACCTACTGCATGGTTGGAGGCGTCGCACATTATTTCAAAGAGCTGGCTCCAGTCTGATTCTCTCACAATTGGAACTTGAGTCAGGGCAGTCTTCAACTTATCAAACGCTTGTTTGCAGCCCTCACTGAACTCGAACTCAATATCTTTCTGCAGTAGTCTGAACTTGAGACATAGATAGGTTGCATACATAGTCTGGACTCAATATCTTTCTACAAGTCAAAGGAAGCTAAAACTGGACTTGGCAGGAGAAAGGTACATTTATATAGAATAAATGTACATAACAATTAAACTACTTATTAATAGAATAAGAAAATAGATACTTATTCAGAATATACATAATAAAGAATATAATGATTGAATAAGAAATTAATTATTATTTCTTAAAAAATAAACAAATCCTGAAAATCTTTATTAATTTGTTTTGAATGGGTCTAATTAGTTATTATTATATCTCAATCTCAATGATATATATTTCTGATTAGTTATTAGTAGTTTTTAAGGGTATTTTAGCATTTTTTGGTAATTTCTGATTAGTTATTAATTTGTAATATTCCATTGTTCATTTAATTTATTGATGTCCACTACAAGAAGATTTCACTCCTTTGGTGCTTAATCTGTTGTCATCAACAGATTTTGTTTTGTGGGGATAGATTTACTTCCTTAACAAATTTTTTAGATTTAGGATAAATTTATTCTGTTTTTACTATTAGAATATGGCCTTATTATTCTAAGTTTACTTCCTTAACATTATACAAGACTGCAATAATTTTATTTTTTGAAGTTAACCTCTTATATTGTATTCCGATTGATATTAAGTAATATCTACAGATTTTTACCTTCACCTACCGCGGCTCATGCAATTTCGGACATTATTAAAGGGCATTACTCTCAGCCGTGGCCTTCATAAAGAAATACCAGATGCTACTAGGAAATTTTGGTGGAAAAAAATTGAAGTAGGTTTTAAAGAAACATTTAATCTTTGGTAGATTAAAAATTAGTTCTAAATTTGAAAAATATAATACATATCAACTTATAACTATTCTTACTTGTGTTGATTATCCAGAGCAAACATCAGTTTTTTCTCCCGATCTTCATTGGGCTCGAAAAAATTTTGAGAAGCTAAGTGCGGCTTTACTAAAAAATTTGTTGGGAAAAGCTCGTGTAAGTCGTGTCAAACCTCAATGGATAGGAAATGTTGTGTGGGATGCTCTCTGTGTTTATTGGAATACTGACGCTAGGTTTCTACAAAAGAGCGCGCAAGGCAAGTTAAATCGAGCATCTGATTGTAGCGGATTTGGAGCGGCTCTTCGTATTGCTGGCTCAATTTCCGTTATCCAACACAAAGCTAATATGGTGATGTTATAGAAAAACTTAGATCTTTTATGTTATAATTTTATACACTTCAATTAGTAGTTGATACTCATAGGTTTTTTAATTTATATGTTTGGTAGAAAAAATCATTAAAGAGCACTCCAACACGGTTAGAATTATTTGCGAAAACCCACAAACAAAAGGATGAGACATGGATGAATAAGAAATCAAAACATGTTGAAGTGAGTCTATCTTAATCAAAATTTATATCTCTCCATCTGTATGTATTATTTTAATATTGCATTAGGACTAGTGTTTCAGCTCATAGGGTTGTAACATCCAATAGAAAGAGGCCTTGCAAGTTGTAATTAAACTATAAATATAAGAGGGAATGAAAATATCATGTTAGTTTAATTACAACTTGCAAGGCCTCAACACTAATCCTATGAGCTGAAACATTAGTCCTAATGCAATATTAAAATAATACATAGAGAGAGAAATATATATTTTGATTAAGATAGATTCACTTCAACATGTTTTGATTTCTTATCCACCATGTCTCATCCTTGTGTTTGTAGGTCTTCGCAAATGATTATAACGGTGTTGGAATCTTCTTTAATGACTTTTTATACCAAACATATAAATTAAAAAATCTATGAATATCAGCTACCAATTAAAGTGTATAAACTTATAACATAAAAGATCTAAATTTTTCTATAACATCACCATATTAGCTTTGTATTGGGTAACGAAAATTAAGCCAACAGTATGAAGAGTCACTCCAAATCCGCTGCAATCAGATGCTCGATTTAACTTGCCTTGCGTACTCTTTTGTAGAAACCCAGCGTTCAATATTCCAATAAGCACAGAGAGCATACTACACAACATCTCATATCCATTGAGGTTTGACACGACTTGCACGAACTTTTCCCAACAAATTTTTTAGTAAAGTCGCACCTCGCTTCTCAATTTTTTCGAACCCAATGAAGATTTGGAGGAAAAAACTGATGTTTACTTCAGGATAATCAACACAAGTAAGAATAGTTATAAGTTGATATATATTATATTTTTCAAATTTAGAACTAATTCTTAATCTACCAAAGATTAAATGTTTCTCTAAAACCTACTTCGAACTTTTCCCACCAAAATTTCCTAGTAGCATTTGGTATTTTTTTTCCACGAAGGCCACAGCTGAGAGTAATGCCCTTTAATAATGTCCGAAATTGCATGAGCCGCGGTAGGGGAAGGTAAATATATGTAGATATTACTTAATATCAATCGGAATACAATATAAAAGATTAACTTCAAAAAATAAAATTATTGTAGTCTTATATGGTGTTAAGGAAGTAAACTTAGAATGATAAGACCCTGTTCTAATAGTAAAAACAGAATAAATTTATCCTAAATCCAAAAAATTTGTTAAGAAAGTAAATTTATCCCCACAAAATACAAAATAGAATCTGTTGATGACAACAGATCAAGCACCAAAGGAGTGAAATCTTCTTATAGTGAACATCAATAAATTAATGAACAATGACATATTACAAATTAATAACTAATCAGAAATTATTAAAAAATGCTATAATACTCATAAAAACTACTAATAACTAATCAGAAATATATATCATTGAGATTGGGATATAATAATAACTAATCAAACCCATTCAAAACAAATTAATAAAGATTTTCAAAATTTGATTATTTTTTAAAAATAGTAATTACTTTCTTATTCAATCATTATATTCTTTATTATTTATACCTGAATAAATATCTATTTTCTTATTCTATTAATAAGTAGTTTAATTGTTATGTACATTTATTCTATATAAACGTACCCTTCTCTTGCAAAGTCCAGTTTTAGCTTCCTTTGACTTGTCTCAATATTTGAAGACGCGTGAGTAGATAACCACTCCAATTTGATTGCCTTCGGTTTCAACTTCATTGTTAGGTACTTGCTCTCTTGGATTTGACACTGTTTGAGCATTTTCAGAGATACTTGGATTGGGAATTAATGACGGAAGTGTATTGGCCGCTGTAGCAGATGAAGTAGTGGTAGAATTGGATGTTTATTGTTGGAGGTCATCTTTTGTTGGAGGTCATCTTTTGTTTTTTTTTCTTTTGTCACTGTCAGACATCTACATAATTTCAGATAAAATAAGCACCAACATGTATTATTAATTCAAATAAATGGTCTTTCAGTAAAATAAGCAATTAACAATTTATTCACTTGGAAGTAGGAAAAGAATTGAGTGGGAATTTGTGGAGAGATTGGCCTCTATAAAACCAATTGATCTGTGAATTTGGGAACTATCTCACCGATAGTTTCTCATCTGTGATTTTTGTATTCTTCAACTATCTCTATCTGCTATTTCTCCACTGCCACTTTCTATACTATTTGCTCTATTTCTGTTCTGTCTTCCTCTTTCACTCATACAACTACTAACACAGAATAAATAGAAATGAAGTTGAAAGACCAAATTAAAATTAAGTGCATAAGATCTCAAGGGCATCAAAATACAGTTCAATTCCTTCCCACAAAACAGAAGACAAGTGTAAGTTATAACCTACGCTGAGAAGAAGAGAAGAAAGCATTGATTTTGGGGGCAGCAATAGACTAATAATCCTCCCTATCACTATCACCATCAACATTGTTTTGATTCTCATCATTGTTATCTTCTTCATTATCATCAAGCAATGTACCCATCTGATCTTCACTGTCATATTCAGAATCATTGTCAAACTCAAACTCCCCATCATCTGTGTGAACTACATTTATTTCATTCACTTAAACTTCTTCGTATGCACCATCCTCAGTTCTTAAACTTCCTAATGGTTCATCATTTCCTACAAATTCTTCAGGTGTTGTTTCATCTTAATATGCATGTTCTAGTGTATACCGATCATCAACTGTACGTCTTGATTTGGTTCTGATAACAACCCACCAATTGGTCTTTTCTCTTATCATTTTAGGATATGGGACATAATAAACTTGAATTGCATTTTGAGCAAATATGAAAAGATCGTATCTTGAATATTCTCTAGTGCGACACACCTTCACAATGCCAAGTTGTTTATTAATCTTGACTCCACGATTAAGAGTACAATCAAACCATTTACACTTAAAACAACACTAATCTATTCAATTCACATCCAGAGTATACAATCTCAATGATTTCTTTAATTACTCCATAATAATAGATCTCCTCATTGCCGTCATCATCTCCCTTAAAACAAACTCCAGCATTGAAAGTCTTTTTACCAACACTTCAATTTTCTGTATGAAACTTAAAATCATTTACTATATACCAAGAATAACTTTGCACTTTTTTACTAGGACCCCATGCCAAGTGGTGTAGACTTTGATTCATTACTAAATTTCTGCTATCATGAATCTAGAAAAGATCCAAGGTGTTAATAACTAACTTACAAAAATAAAAATATTTAACAAAAAAATGCTAGGAAACTTACATAATTCTCAAACCAAGTTGGAAATTCTAATGTTATTCTTCGGTTGGTTTCATCTTGGCTGATATTTGGATTTTCACCTCTCAAATCTTTCACAAAATATCTAAATTTCATATAAATATACATATATATAAGTACTTCGTAAATAAGACTACTAAACTATAAAAATGGAGTATTTGGTGATCTTACTTGATGTATTGTTCAACTTCTTCACAATTAAGTAGAACCTGTAAGTGTACAGCAACCAACTCCTTATCCTCTAAGTATCGGCTCTTAATTATCCTAGATATGCGTCCACAATGGTTGAATATTGATAAAGTTGGAAATTGAATATTGATGGCTCCACCGTCATCATTCCGGCCCACATTAGTTCTCCTTGATTGTACATGAGGCTCAAAATAATAAGTGCAAAAATAAGAGGTTTCTTGACTCATATATGCCTCACAAATGGATCCTTCAACACTTGATTTATTTTTAACCATTCGCTTTAATCTATTCAAGTACTTAAAGCAACGTAACATGTAGGCATAGAGTGGCAGCCATAAGATTGAGATTAAATGACTAAGAGCATTGAATTAAAGTTATACATCTCAAATGGTACATCCATCGATATTGGATTGGACCTCCCACTCTTGCTTCATACGAAAGATGAATGGGCAAATGCTCCATGCAGTTAAAAAATCCTGGAGGAAAAATTTGCTCCAACTTACATGTGGTGGTGATAATATTTTGCTCCATCAACAACAAGTCATCCGCGTACAAAATTGTGAAGCACAAATCCGTTTGCTTAATTCAGCTATAGGCTTCCAGATTTGGAGTTGAAGATTGGCAAAGGCAATTGGTAACAAACGTTCCATAAAAACATGACAGTCATGGCTTTTCATCCTAAACAGTTTCTCTTCTCGAATATTTATGCATCTACGCAAATTAGAAGCATATCCATCTGGCATTTTAATCTCACTAACCCATTTATAAACTGCCCTTTTTTGTTCCATAGAGAGAGTGAATTTTGCTTTGTGTTTCATTTATTTTCCATTCGGTAACAATTGCAGCTCTAAATCCTTCCGTCGGCAGAGTTCCTTCAAATCCATTCTTACCTTCACATTGTCTTTAGTGTTGTCTTTAATATCCATTACCTTATTAAAGACATTATCAAAGACATTTTCCTCAATGTGCATCACATCAAGGTTATGTCTTAACAAATTGTCTTTCCAATATGGTAACTCCCAAAATATAAACCAAGACATGAACAAGATTCACCTTCTGTACTTCTTGGAAGATTGCAAACACTTCGCCAAACCTCCTCGCCTGACAATCTAACTGGAGTTTGAGCTGTCACAACTCAATTTTTCAAGAATGAAACCTTATTTCTTTGATATGGATGATCCAAGGGAAAAAATTGACGATGGCTATCTAACCAAGAGCATTTACCACCATGTTTTAAAGTAAAAGCAATTGATTGATTCATACAACACGGACATGCCAATTTACCTGCAGTGCTCCAACCTGATAACATGTCATATGCAAGAAAATCGTTTATAGTCCACATGAGTGCAGCTTTCATCAAAAACAACTTCTTTTGAGATATGTCATATGTAATGACACCTTCATTCCATAACAGCTTCAACTCATCTATCAACGGTTGCAAATAAACATCTATTTTTCCCTTGGGATTATGGGGTCCTGGAATTATTAAGGTCAGGAACATATATGGTGTGATCATGCATAGTTCTGGTGGAAGATTGTAGGAAGTCACAATCACAAACCAACAAGAGTAAGGGGTAGCTGATTGATTATATGGGGAAAATCCATCAGCACATAAACATAATCTCACATTCCTTCGTTCAGCTGCAAAGTCCGAATGCTTGAGATCAAATTGTTTCAACGCTTCCCGTCCGATGGATGACATAGTACTCCTGGTTCCCTCTGTTGTGCACAGTGCCAACTCATATGTGGAGCAGAACTCAAAGAAGCATATAATCATTTTAACCTAGGAATAAAAAGCAAGTACTGAATCCATTTCATAGGAATCTCCTTGTGTCTTACATTCACTATTTTTGCATCATACCGTGGTGCACCACAAAACTTGCATTCCTTTAAATCTTTGCAATCTTTCGCATAGAACATGCAACCATTAATGCAACAATCAATCTTTCCTGAAGTTAACCCCAGTTTAGAAACTATTTTTTAGTTTCATAGAAGTTTTTTGGAATTACATTATCTTTCAGGTGGGTCTCTCTCATGAGTTGAAGCAGTTGATCGATAGATCGTTTCGAAATATTTCCTACAGATTTAATTGTCATTAATCTAACAGCAAATGAAAGTTCAGTATGGTTTTCACATCCTGGCCATAAAGGCTTTTTTGATGCATGCAGCAAGTCATAGAAATTCTTAGCATCAGCATTTGGAGACTCCTCGTCCTCAGAATCACCATGGCCTTCAAACTCAAATCCTGTAAAAGCTTCATAAATCAGCTCCTCCGTCCTATTAAGGTGTGCACTACTCCCAGCTCCCTCGTCCTATTAGGGATCTCACATAAGGTTGGATTATTTTCTCCATAACTTGTCCAAAGCCAATAATCAGGAACAAATCCTTTCCTATATAGATGGATTATTACATTTTCAGATTTCATATAAACCTTGTTTTTACACCTAGAACAAGGGCATCTAATTTGTCCACTTGACAAATCTGCTGATCTCTCAGCAAAGGAAACCCCTTTTGTAAATTCACTAGTTAAATCCTTTCGACCATGTCTTAGTCTATTGTACATTCAATTGCGACTCTGACTCATATTCATAACATGTCCCATTGTAATAGTGCATCTTAACTAAATGCATGAACAAATCACATTTTAAAAACTACAATAAAACATCAATTGATAAACAATTAAATAAATAAAAATAAAGTACCTTAACTTGTTGGACACTCTCACACAATTATAAAACTTGAAAATAGAATGAAAGCTACGCAATCAACTTCAAACCTAAAGAAAAAGATAAAATAAAACCTACTTAAATTGATTATGAATAAATAGATGCTGAAAAAGCTTTTTATTATAAATAAATAAATTCACACTTTATTTATAAATATATATAGCTCTTTAATTTGTCATATGTTGGCAAATATTCTTTTGTTACAAGTTATCATATTCAATTATTTAAACCAGGCACCACTTCTTCAGTTCTTCTTCCTACATATTATTATTATTATAATTAATATTAAAACCATTAATCATTCTTTGATGCATGAGTAATAACGAATGCAACACTAGTTTTTAAATTTCTTGTTTTGGTGATATCGTATGAATTGAAACAGTTAAACTGATAATGTTAAATAACAAAAAAATACCATTTTTTGTGTTAATTATTGTATTTATATATTTTTGTTTTCCCATTAAATAACTGTTTATTTTAAGCCATTGTATCTAGCTCCACCTGTTTAAAATTAGAAAACCGAATTTGTATATTCAGAATTTTATTTATGCCTACGGAAACAAGAATATTAACTAATTAAGTTCACTCTAATTTAAGAAAAAGAAAAAGAGACAACAAATTTATTAGTAAATTATAAATCACTTCCAAATTAATTTATTAGTAGTCCACTGAGTAGTAAGTATGAGCGCGTTTGACAAGTAGTGAGACGCCACAAGAATATTTTTTTATTAACTAATTTTTATAATAATTAATTTACTATATATAGCAGCATATAATTTTTTCGTGTTGGTAAGAAGCTGAAGAATAAGTACTTTACTCGGTGAGGACCATTCTATTGATTCTTAACACTATTCTTGTAACAAAAGAATATTTGCCAACATATGACAAATTAAAGAGCTAATTCCTAATGCGATAAGCTGTTTCTATTACAGTTAATCATCCTTGTTGAAGCTGAAACATAAACACAAATTATGAAATAGTTTGGGGAAAGCAATCAAATAGCAGGGGAAGGGGAAGATGAAGATTGATTAAGACGAGCCGAACTTGTTGATAAGTTCATTGGCTATGTGAATTGAATGTAGTGGTGACAGTGAAGAAGGAAAGTTGTCAAAGCAAAGAAAAGGAAGAAGAAGTACTTGCCTAAGAAAGTGGGGGACTCTGCTCTCTGTTGAAGTTGCTGGCTTAATTTAGTTGTGCATGTAAGGCAAAGTGGCTTAATTTCCATTCAATTTTATTTGTCAGTCACTACTTAAAACATAACTGAATAAATATATCTGGATAAAATTCTATCTATCTAGATACATTGATTTATGTATCAAAGTGTTGATGTCAGTTACAAATCAAAAGGAAATGGGAATAACAAATTTCAAACAAATAATTTCCATTCATGTTTGAGCTGAACAAAAAATGTACATAACAAGGCAGAACATTTTTCTTGATTACACATTCCAAAACTATTGAAAACTCATTGCAATAAACATAAATGACGAATAAAAATAGCAAGTCTTGTGGAAATTGAAGTACATCAATTTCTACAGAAAATGGACAAATAAAATATGAGAACAAGCATAAAGGAAGCAGATGCTCAGAAAGCAATGACTTACAGTGATGGTATCATAGTAGTTCCATCCAACCTCAGATGACAATCTACCAAGCAAGCAGAATTTGTGTCCCTTTTGAAGCCTTAGAACCCTGATTCCATTTATTAGTTTAATCATCAGTATTCATAACAGGAAGGATAAATAATTAAGATAATTATGAGTAATACTTACTGAAGGATGTGAAATTCCACTGCACCAATATCATGTTTGCACAAAACTCGTATCTTAAATATCAAGAATGTGAAATTCCACTCAAGGAAAAGTATCAAAAAGCTAAAGTACTAAACAGGAATCAAACTTTCATAACAAGCTAAACTACTAAACAGGAATCAAACTTTCACAACAAGCTAAACTACTAAACAGGAATCTCATAAAATTAATTTGTACCCGCAACAAGCACAAATCGATTCAGTCTCGTATCAGACAAGTACAGCAACACAACGTTAACCTAAAGCTGCAATGTCCATCGACACAATATGCTGCAAACCCATGGAGAGTTGCAGACTACCAGTTTTATCCTAAATGCAAAATAGCTCCATTTTAATAACCCTTCTCAGTGCTCTCCACCCATGCATCTCCCACTACACAAACACTAGCAATTATTTCCCTATTACAAAGTGAACAATACAATTGAAATGCAAGAAAAAAACAAACAATTAGGTAATTCTAACCAAAGGTATGTACTATGTAGTAGATATTTGAAAGAGAAAATAAAAGTTAAAATTCTAACCACAATAAAAATATACAAAAAAATTAAATAATCACTAAATGTGGATTCAACCGCAGCCGTCAATCCATATCATATTTAAACCCTAGAAAACAAATGTAAAATTCATGTATCTGTGCATGCAAAATAAACATCATTATAATAAGTGCATGCAAAATTTGCTGATTATAGTGAAGAAGAATGACGGGATCCCAAAAAGGGGAAGGGGGAGCAGTGATGTTTAGAATATCTTTCTATATTTTGGATCGTACTTTTGCTATGAGGTCTCTTCTGAGTATTTTTCCTGAAGCTGTCTTAGGAACACTGCTGATGACTGCTCACTTCTAAACCTGCAATGCACACATTCCAACCATTCAGATAGGATCAATTATGTTTATCAAAAACTGATTAGCAATAATAATGTTTATGTTAATTAACCTGATTAGCAATAAACTTCTGAACATTTTGTTCAGTGAGTGAAGTGTTGGGTGAACGAACAACAAGGGCAATTGGAATCACACCAGCCTCATCATCTAGATATCTAAACACAAATTAAACTAATTAATTAACCCAATTATTAGCATAATAATTAAATATTAATTTGTTACTTACGGGATGACAACAGCATCTAATATTTGAGGGTGAGAAACGAGAAGTCCTTCAAGTTCTGCTGGTGCATATTAATATTAACAAAGTTAATTACACAATCATGAATAACAAACATCTATTTAATATGACTAATAGTTTCATTATCTATAGTTAATTTGATGGTTATGTACCTGAAGACCTTTATACTCGATGAGTTCTTTGAGATTGAGCAAACTGACCAGCGATGGAGGAATCCAACTGACGGCGCTTCGATCTGCAAGTCCATGACGATGAAGACGAAGACGATTTAGAGAAGACGGCCACGAAGAAGCCTACAAGGCCAAAGGCGACGAGGAGGAGGAGAAGAGGATCGACGGCCAAGAGCTTCGAGCTGACCCTCTGTCGTCAATGCCGGCTGCGAGGCACCCTCTGGCTGACGAGAAGAGTTCGGCAACGGCGGTGGCTGCTGCTGGTGGTGGCTGAGAGAGAGAGAGAGGGGCTGCTGGCTGAGAGAGAAAGA
>NC_029790.2:15513250-15519792 GCF_000816755.2 Arachis ipaensis | reverse complement strand
TGGGTTAGCCGGTTGGGTTTTTGGGGGAGAGAGGAGTATTTATAGTCTCTTTTTGTTTTTTTTTTTAAATTATAATTCTGAAAACCGTTAAAAAACCGTCCGGTTCATCGGTTTACCGTCGGTTCGACTAGTTTTTTCGTCGGTTTTTTGTCAAGTGGTTTTTTACATCAACCGGACTGACTATAAGACCGGTTCCCAATTAATCCGGTCAAATTAGTCGGTTCGGTTCGATTTTTAGAACACTGGTTTTGGTTGCTAAATCGGTCGCTAAATAAAAAAATAGCGACCGATTTTATTTTGGTTGTATTTAAAATTATTTGGTTGCTAATTCGGTTGCTATTAGCGACCGAACTTATTGGTCGCTAAAATCGGTCACTGAATGTAATTTAGCGACCGATTTAACGACCAATATTGATTTGGTCTTGAAAATTCTATATCGGTCGCTATTAGTAACCAATTTTTTCGGTCGCTATTCCAATACTTTCTTGTAGTGTAGGCATTAATATATGTATGTTTTGTCTGTCAACTCTTGCTTAATTTTAAATTCAATTTAGTTAGCTAATATTTTAAGGATAATAAATTTTAAGAAAAAGTATAAGTGATTAATTACATGTGCAATTAACTTGAAATTATTTTTTTAAATTTTAAAAAAATTAATTTCAAAATTTTTTAAATTTAAATTTGCATTTAAAAAACCTCTTTTCATAAGAAACGGCGCAGAGCCATTTTTCTCATATTTTGATATGACGTTGTTTCTACTCTCTCCCTACGTGATTTGCCTCCTCCATATCGCGTCATGCCGTTATTCTCAACTCTAGACTCATGACAGAGTTTACAGAGGTTTAGAAAGTTTGAAAAATGGTTGAGAACTTAAAAATTTATTTTTCAGTAAAACAGGGATGGTCATGTATGCATACGTATTTTCGCGTATGCATGAGTGTAAACTTGCAAATCTCGCATATGCGGACCACTTTCGCGTGCGCAGGGATGTTGGGCAGAACGAATACTCGTGTATGCATGACATGTGCCCGCGTACGCATGAGTGTCAAAAGACATATTCGCATACGCGAGCAACTTTTACGTACGCGGGAGCACTTAGTCAAGCCAAATGCTCGCGTACGCATGAGTGTTTTCGCGTACGCATGCATACCAAGTTTTCAAAAAGCTGATATGCTACATAATTCAGTTTTTCATCCCAATTTTTAAACTTTTATACCTTTTGTACAACATTCATTTTTCAATCATTCTTGAACCATTGAAAAGATTGTCAGATAAATTTTCATAAAAGTCTACTTTCGTTAAATTCTCAACTCCGATGATCGAGTTACGATCAGTTGAAATTAGTCAAAAATCAGTTTTTGCCTAAAAACAGAATTTATCAATTTTTCCAAAGGTTCACAAGCCACCTCAATTTCTACTCAATCGAATGACCCCTGAACCATCTAATTCAATCATTTACAATCAACCAAGTTCAAACCTACTCAATTAACACATTACAAACTCTACATCATCAACTTCACATCTCAATTTCAAGCCTAATATTCCAATAACTTACCGGACTTACCTTTCACAGCCTCCGACCCAAAATTCACGGCCTTTGGCCTAACATTCATCAATTCAACTCATAATTCATAAATACACAATCATCAACCAAATTTAATTTTTAACAATACATCAATTACACATATTCATTCCATTCAATACACAATTCAAACCTATTCCTAGGGGCATCGAGCCTAGGATTTCATGCCACATTACAGGTATTTAAATGAAACTTAAATCATACCTTTAGGAAGCCAAGATCGACCCTCAATTTTGGATTTCACCAAGGTTAGGCTCTAACTTTCACCTCCACCAAGCTCAGCACCACCAATGATCAATTCAAAGCTTCTACTCAATTTACACTAATTTCACATAATATTCACAATATTTAATAACTAGGACTTTGTAAAATTTCATAAACACATGGAAAAAAATGGTTTTTATCTTTACCCACTGAATTTGGTGATGAAATTTAGCTGTAGCTTATACTAGAGTACCCCTAAACCATCAAAATCACAAAATTTTTCAATACCCAAAGCTCAAACTCAAATTTGCCATATATAGCGAAAATGGGATAAGAAAATTCGAAATTTTTACCAATCTATTTGGATAGAAATGTAGAGCACGAGATGGGCTTCGCGTGGCCATAAACGATGTGGCGGTCGAAACTCCGGAGAGAAAGCTATGGTAGTTTGAAGAAGGAGGTGAATAGTAATAATGGTTTCACTTTTACCCCTTTCCTCTTTTAGGGCATGGTTTATGTTTGAAATGAATGGAGAGTGTATGTGCTAAGGGTAGGTTGAGTAAGGGTGCAAGTGAGTGGGTCTTGGGCCCAATTGGGTCTGATTCACTCGTTTTAGCCCGTTTGCCTAATTTTGAACCAAAACCTTTAAGATTAATGTTTTAATTTGTATTCGAATTATTTTAACTTTCCAAATTATAAATTCTAATTTTTTAACCCTCTCCACTCATAATAAATTTTCTCTGTTGCAGTACCGGACAGATTTAAGCTGATACTACCAGTTATAACACCAATATGCATTTTTACGAAGAAAACTATGTTTTCTTACTCGAAAAAATCCTTTGAATCCAAATATCATCGTTAAATTTTCAAATTACGGCCGCTAAATTTTTTAACCCTTTTTGCCCATATTTAATTAATTACTTGTTTAATTATGGTTTAATCGAATTTTTACACATTTTGTGCCTATTTTTTCTGTTTTTCCTCCAATTATTACTGGTAATGATTTGACTTGACAAATTCGACACCTAAACCGTCAATAAATTTGTCGGTAAAGTCGACGCTAATGTGCAACATTAAATCCGACAGTATTCAGCATTTTTCTTGTAGTGGTCAGCTCCAAGACGACGGTTAGGGGTATCTGTAAGAGAAAAAATATTTTATAAAAACTCTTGTAATTAAAAAATATGTGAAAAAATAGAATTAAAATTAATGCATTCAAAGATATTGAAAATTTTGAATTTATAAAAAAAAAAGAGAAAAAACTAGTGAAGGAACTAGTTTGGTACACGACATTCAATTTTAGAGACTAAAATGAGTCACTTAATGCAAAATGAAGGACTAATTTGGTGCATCTACAATGATGTCATAGCGAATGATGTAACGACCCAACTTCTAGCATGTCATGACCAATGCTAGCTGACAAGCACTACTACACGGTTTTTCCTAGAGGCTCTAGACCTTATATTAAATATTTACATATGAGCTTGTAGCGCTAGTCGAGATTGCGTGTCAGATATATAGATATAATGAAATAGGTAACAGATAAATAGATAATATATACATAAAACATAGAAAATACAGAAAGCATAGTAATATCATACATATATGCTCGAAAGCTCATTTAGTACATCATAATTCACACCGGGTTATGTCGTTGCTTATTCATGAAAATATTTACAGACTCCATATTTATACTAACAGGTCTCGACTCACAAGAGTCACTCTAGTTTGGAACCTGTTCTAACTTATTTATATAGGTATTTACAAAATCACCTAACCCTCTAAAAGTCTATGCAGAGCGAGGGCAAAGACTACTACTACTGTTACTATTATAACTATTGTTCTGAAAACTGAACCGGATTGGCCGGTTTGATCGGATTAACCGGGAACCAATCATTTGTCCGGTTCGATTGCTGTGAAGAACCATCTTGCAAAAAACTGGCTTAAAAACTGGTCAAACCGACAGTTAACCGGTGAACCGCCATAACTGTTCGGTTTTTCCTGGTTCAGTGATAGACTGGCTTAAAAATCGATCATTTGGGTTTTCTCTCACTGGGCAAACCCAAACCATAATAGCGGTAGGAACCCAGCCCCATCCCATCACCGAGCTCTTCTCTTCTGATAAACAGTGTTGTCGCTACCGGCAGAGACAGACTTGGGTGCCGTCTTCGCTCGTGGAAGGTCTGCTCGCTTCTCAATCCTCTTCTCCTCGACGTCGAGTGCTTGCTCGGAACTGTTGGTGACGCCGCCGCGAAGGCTTCTCCATCGTCGTCTCTACTCGATTTGTTGGTGCCCATCTCTCTCTTCGAGTTCTCTCTCTCTATTTGAGGCTCCGAGCTCTCTCTTTCTCACTGTCACGTGTCACTCTGCTCGGCTGTGGAGTATTCACCGCGCCGTCACTTCTTTCCTCCCTACCCGCCGGTAAGCACTACTGCCTCAATTTATTTTTGGTTATTTTGTTAATTTTATTTATTCTGATTTTTGAGTTGTTGGCCGTTGATATTTTTGATTCTGCGTTGTTGATGAACATTGTCAATGCTAGAATTTTTTCTGATTCTGAGTTGTTTATGTTAATTGTGAGTTGTTTATGCTGGTTTTTCTGATTCTAAGTTGTTAATTTTGGTTGCTGATTTTTGCTGAATCTGAATTATTGATGGTGGTATGGTAAAATTGTTTTTCATCATTTCACATCTTTCAGAAGCACAAATTACATTTCTTTCTTGTACATTTTTGTTTAAATTTATACTCTTCTTTGAACTTTGAAGTATGTTAGAAAGTGTGTTTCAAATTGTTTTGCATTGAAAATTTCAAGCAAGTTCCTTTGTACTGGGTTGGTCAAAGTTTCTAGTTTCAATGTTGGTGAAATTCTCAATGCAAGTGGATAATAATAATAACTCTTGCTTTATATCATTTATGATTATGAATATTTAGTTTATTTGTTGTTATTCTTTGTTTTTGTACTGATTTTCCCAATTTATGTGGTTTGAAAATTTGTAGGAGAATGAGAGGGAGAACATCACAAGCAATTGTATTCAACAAATTTGATATTGCTATTGTAGAACATTATAATTTTTATTGTTAATTTTTTTTTCTATTGATATTTTTTATTTTTATAATTTTTATGAAATTGGAATAATTGTTTGTGGTTGAACATTATTTCTTTATCATTTAAGTGCATTTTGATTTTTATTAGTTATAAAGATTGATGTTTGAAGTTATTTATGAACTTTTAATTATAAATTATGGACAATTTATTATGTAAAATTATAAAATTTTAAATTTTATTAGTTTAAAAATTATTGAATTTAAATATTTAAAATTATATATTAAGAATTTTTAATAATTTTATTTTATATTTATTAATTTATTATGTAAAATTATAAAATTTTAAATTTAATTAGTTTAAAATTATTGAATTTAAATATTTAAAATTATATATTAAATTTTTAATAATTTTATATTTAATTATACCGGTTAAACTCTGGTTGAACTCCGGTTGAACTTTTGAACCATTGAACCAGTCACTCGACCGGTTTGGTTCTCGCAACCTTGATTATAACTACGGCTGGTCATCGATCCCTGGTAGCTGAAGAAACACAGAAGTGCTATATGGAAGTAAAATAAGTTTTTATGATCCTCCGGTAATGCCATTGCTGCTCGCTAGTCGCAAGGCTGGAAACTCAAAGAAGATCTCGCCAATTTGCATCTACGAAACGGGTAAGTAAGGGATGAGAACCTAAGATTTATAGCAGGGTGCTACACAAAAATTCAATGGGGTTCCGCAGCCCTAAGTCTAAGACTTTGCACAATTATGTAGGTAACTCACGCAAATAGGTATAAGCACGAGTATATAGCAGAATAGTAATCAAGCACGAAATACAAGAAGCAGAGATAAAACACAATCACATGTACAAGTAAGCAATCATAAACATAGAGAATGCAATAACCCAGTATGATTTATATCTGGTTCTATGCAGGCCATGAACTCATGCGTCGGTTGACTACCTGCAACCCGACGTTATCTAGGAACTATTCCTAGATATGGCTTCTTGATTGCGTTCGTTCATGCATATATATCTATATGGTTAAGAATACCACCAGTCCATGACAACAGGCAATCTTCGCAAAAATTGGTGCCATAATATACGCACAAAGGAGAAATTGAGTTTTAGCAGTCAATGAATAATACCCGCCTCCAAACAACCTCAAGCACATTGGGGTTTACAGTTCTTTTCTGCCTTTCTTTTGAAAATTTGTACCCAATCATTTCTTAAAATATTTCAGCCTTGTCACATATTTTACCATTTTACCCTTTGTATTTTGTACATTTTTTATTTTACCCTTTTGTACATAACTTCATTTTTCTAGTTTTTTTTAGACTTTTAGTGACGCTTTCACCACTAGTATTATTACTTCACCATTTTACCCTAATATTTTTTTCTAAAAAACTTTTTTACCCTTTATTAAGTTAATTAATAATTTTAAATTTTGTCTTTATACCTAAGATTACTAATATTCCCCTAAGTAATCTAATATTACCGTTTAACCTGATTTAGCGTCAAAATATTATCGGGTTAATTCTAACATTTTTCTATGATGAAATTATCCAAAATACTTTTAATTAACGTCAATTCTACCCTTAAGGACCTAAAATATCATTTTATCCTTTATTAATTTATTTACTTATTCTAATTACTGTTTTTTACCATTTTACTTCTAATTTTTACTAAAGATTTTATTTAGACTCGAGATTTTA
>NC_029790.2:15501712-15513189 GCF_000816755.2 Arachis ipaensis | reverse complement strand
CCTTTATTAATTTATTTACTTATTCTAGTTACCACTTTTATCATTTTACTTCTGATTTTTTTCTAAAGCTTTTATTTAAGTCCGAAACTTTATTGTAATTATAATTTTGACCCAATTAATTTATATAATTACTATTTTATTCTTCATGACACTAAGTTCAAAAATTTTACTTATCTTTCAATTAAATTATATTTTTAACTCTCTTTTTACCTAAAAATGATTATAATACCCTTTTTAATTTTATACCTTTGTTCCATAGGATTAAAATCAGTTTTTTAACCTCTTTTAAACCCTTATACACGTGACTTTCATGATCATTTAGTGGCTGAATTTCAAGGGGTGCAGTTTTTTATTTTTATTCACTTTTAGTGACTTTTAAGGCTTGAAACTTAAACTTCAAATACTCCAAATAATTTTAGTGGTTTCATACAATTTTTAGAAGCAAATAAGATTCATATATCACTCAAATAATAAGACAAAATAAAGAAGCACCGCTGAATTTACAGATTACAAAATTAAGTACAAAATTACCACAAAGTGACTTATATGAATACCAAATCAAGCATAAACATATTCTAACTATTCCTAACCTACCCTTACCTCTTATTTAATTCAATTCTTAAACCTTTCACACGCTAAGAAATCTGCACACAAAGGAAGGTGGTGGTGGTGCAGTTTCTTTTTTGGTCGAAAAGTGTGATAAAAATGTCAAAATCCAACCACATTGAGCTCGAATTTCTCTAGCTTCTTAGGCATGCTACATGGGTGATTCAATACTAATTTTCTATACATGAAGGAGAGTAAGAACTCATCATAACTACTGTTAAAAAAGTAGAAAAAGAAAGAAGAAGGAACAACAATTTACCTTGTCAAAATTTTGGTATAAACACAAGAATTATCGAAAACGGAAAAAAGTTTGTGTGTTGTACGGATTGAATACTTGAAGAACACATGAAGAACAATGAAAGAAGAGTTGAAACAGGGGGCTGGGGCGCAGAGAACAAGTGCAAGAATTTTTTTTTCTCTTTCTCTCTCAAAAATTCAGTCAAAAGAGTGTAAAAATGTGTAAAGTGTTTTCTAAATTTTGTGACCAATGCTTCCTTAAATAAAAAATAAAAGTCTTGCTGAATTTATGATGATAAAAGAGGTTGAAATTTTCGTGGTCATGGATTGGACTTTAATGAATAAGGGGCGTGAAAATGAGAAAGCTTAGTCAGCGCTTGCGTGTCGAGCTTATCCACAATTAACCGAGTTAGTTACTCGAGGTTAAAAATACAGCAGAGAGGGGTGAAAGGTTGAGATAGTCTCAGCTTAGAGGCTGAGAAGGAGAGACAAGTTACTTGAGTGGCAAGTAAGAAGATTTGGGGTCTCTAGAAGTCGTTTGCAGAATACTAGACAGAAATTCGGTTCAGAATACATTTTACCATGTGATAAAATAATTAATGGCTAAGATTTATTGTTAAAAAAATAAATCATGAATGAATATCTAATATTAATCTTGGGACACAATTACTAAGGTAGAAATTATTTTTACTATTGGTTTCGAAGTTTTCGGTTAAAATAATTTTTCTCAACGCACACAAAACCGTCGTTAAAAGTGAATTTCTGTCTCAAAAAGTATCGAATGAGGAAAATAAACCAATGGTAAGCAAATATTTATTATTTACTAGTCAAACTTGACTTAGGGGGATTAGTTATTCTCATAAAGTCAATTTTGACCTTATTAATGGCATTTTTCTATTTATTTTTTCTTTAATTTTTATTTTTTTTACCATTGTGTCAGCCTCACTATTTCTTATTGGGCCATGATTCGAAATTTTGCAAAATAAATTTTAAAATGGCCAGAAAAGTCTATTTACTGAAAATTGGATTCTTACAGATGATACGTGAACGAATACTGTTGCGACACATGGCACAACTGTCCACATCAGCATGTCATGTGTCATTGGTCAACACATTATCATACCATTACACGTGTCCAAACTATGGAGTGACACGTGTCACTAACAGTCCATGTCATCAAGTCATGTCATTACACCGTTAACGAAAAATAGGTTAGATATTAACATAATACACTTTTATCAATCTCAGAGACGTAATTAATGCAATTAGATATTCAAGGATGATTTTAATGTAGAGTAAATGCCCAAAATGGTCCCTTAAATTCAAATCGGTATTCGATTCAGTCCTTAATTTTTCTAAATGACCAAATAAATCCCTAAAATTCAGAAACGTGCGTCTCCATTAGTCCCTCCCAGAATTGCCGTCTTAACGTTGCTGATGTGGAACGTTAACTGCCATGTGGGCATTCCAGCTGTATGCTGATGTGTGCCAAGGTTGAATTTGTTTCAACTTGGTATCTGGAATTGCCTAATATTACCCAAATTAGTCCATTTCAATTATAAAACCCTAATTTTCTTCTCTTCTTCAAACTGTATGCTACGTTCTTCTGTTCTTCGACTCTCCTTCTCTTCTCCGACTCTCCTTCTCTTCTGTTCGACCTCTCTTCTTCGCCGTAAAACCCAAATTAATTTTTTGTCTGTGTGAGTGATGATGGGTGGTGGCGAGAAAAGCCAAAGTAGCTCAAGTAGGAACAACTCTGCAGGCAGACCTTATGGCAACAAAGGAATGCGAAATAGGGGAGGTAAGAACGCTGTTTTCTGTAATTGCGGGCTTCGAACGGTGATAAAGCACACAACAACTGCAGAAAATCCTGGTAGACCATTTTATGGTTGTCCGAACTATGAGGTAAGGTTATAGCTGTGAAGAAAATGTTAAGATGGTTTGAGTTTGAGTTTGGATTCACCTGCATTTTTTACTTTGCAGTATAGAATTCACTGTAATTTGTTTCACTGGGCTGATGGATGTGAAGAACAAGTTTCTGCAGCACCCATTCCACTAGAAGTTTTGCATGAGTTGAGTTGGAAGATGACAAGCTTGGAGAGTGATGTTAAGACAGTGAAGATGATGACAATGGTGCTATTGGATTTTGTAGTTACTTTTGGTGTGTGTTTAGGTTTTAGTTTGTTGGGGTTTATATTCAACAAATGATGATTATGTTATGAAATTTTAAATTTCTTAAGTGGTATGTATTGTCTTGATGAAGATGGAATGAAATGAAATGAAACACTAATTTGATATGAGTTCAACTCTTGATGCTGCACTTATTTTGCTAAAATTGTGTTCAACTAAACCAGAAAGAGATAAATCACAACATGAACTAAACCAAAAACTTCATTAATTTAACATAACTAATTCCGGAACATGGAACAAGTGTTGTTTGTGCTAAAGCACATTGTGCAAAACATACTATCACAACCCAAAACATCATATGCCATAACAACATTCAAAGGCCATACATACAAGTTTCAAAGGTTACATTACAAAAAGACAGCATTGTTTAACCATAACATTCAGCTACAACAACATGAACTCAAAAAGCCACCACACTTTGTGCTAGTTAGACATTTTTTCTTGGTGGGTTGAATCTTGGAGTTGGAACAAATTTCAAGAAGGAGGCCAGTTTTTCAGAGGTTGCTGCACTAGCTCCCTGAATAGTCTCTCTTGAAATCTCAGTCGGATGTGGAGCAGCCGCAGTAGTAGCAGCAGTGGATGAAGTTGTCCTCTTAACAGGGAGTTTGTCTATGCGTCTCTCACATTTAGTTCTCAGATGGCCTTTCTTTGCATTCTTTGTAGTCTTTACAGCATATGATATCAATAACAACAATACAAGTGTCATTATATGGATTTGTTTGTTTCCAGATTTATTAACTCAAGCTCTAATTTTGATTAATGTTTGTTTTTAATACTATTACTACCTTAGTTGCAGGTTCTTGTTCATCTCCTAGACCCCCTTCAGCAGCAACTTCTGTTTGAGTATCAATTTGTCCTCCTTCAGCACCAACCTCACATTCTTCAGTAACAACCTCACCTTTGTTACCTTTAGAACCAGTGTCACCCTTATTTGCAGCATCTTCAGCAGCCTTTGCAGTAGCTGCTAGCTCATCAGCCTTTTGTTTCTTTGCTATTCTACAACTCCTTGTTGTGTGACCAACATCTCCACATGTCCCGCATGTGAATTTGTCATATTTTCTCTTCAATTTTGTTGCTGTGCGCTCTTGGCTCCCCTGAACAGGTGCCTCATGTGCATCTTTTTTTCTTGCATAATGTGATGGCCTGCCACGGGGTTTGCTCCTTACAGGTGGTAAGCAATGGAGGTATTCTGATGTTTCCCACAACTGTTGGCCTCTTACCGGATTGATATGGTACTCATAAGTCTTGTTGTATGAGCCCATTGTTAGCCATGCATGGACATAATTCTCGGGTCTACCATTCATGATTGAAATCGCAGCTATTGCATGATGACAAGGTAACCTTAGCACATAATAAATTTGAGTAACTAAGTGTGTTGATAGGTATACTACGGTGCAATTACACAAAAAAATAAAAACAATCAAACAAAATAGTACTTACCCGATAACTGCCAAGACCTGCAGCTACATGTTTGGTTTCCCAAATCAACCACCACATTATGTGGTTCACCATGCACTCCAAACATCACTTCAGCCGCATCTCCAGACTACATTAGTGTATAATACCTGCTGTAATACCTTTCCTTTGCAAGTCTACTTTATTGAATCGGAGGTAAGTGTCCCACATGGCTAGAGAGTTTCAGTTTGTTCCTTGCCATACTAGTCATGGCATACCTCCTAACCTCCTCCAGTAAAGTCAAGACGGGCTTACATCTGTATAGTTTGGTGGCAGCGTTGAACACCTCACACATGTTATTGCAGACATTGTAAACCTTTGGAAAGTCCTTGTAGTGAGCCCTAGTCCATGCCTGCCTAGAAAACTTGTCTAAATATGCCCACGCCTTCTCATTCACCCTCTTTATAAACTGCATATGCCCGTTGAATTCCTAGACAGTCATTGCTCTAACACACTTCCAAAGCAAACTCTTCAAGTGTGAGTCCTTCCATTGTTTCTGAAAGTTTTACCAAAGGTGCCACGCACAGAAGCGGTGATGCGCACCTGGCATAACTTCACGCAATGCTGGGATTAAACCCTACAAGATAACAAAGTAATCACCTAAAAACCTGAGCAAATAACAGATTCTTGATTTTTACCAGATATATAATAATAAATTGAAAAATAGGGTCTATTTTGAACTTATGCGCTTAAGGATTCTTAAATTCTGCAATTGCCATAACAATAGTATATAGGTTACCATATACTTAAATTCTTAAATTCTAAAGTTCTTAAATTCCTAAATTCTGCAATTCTCCAAAATAGTCCTTCGAATTTTGTTCATTAATCCAAAATGGTCCTTAAAATCATTTATCGTGCCTCTAATTGAAGCATATAGGTTACCTTCTGCATGTCAGAGATGAAGCACCAACCATGCTCTGTCTGATCTCCAATGTCTTCATGCAAGGGCTCCAAGAACCACTTCCAGTTGTCTTTATTCTCAATATGAAAAATTGCCCATGCAATTGGGTACACATGACTGTTCACGTCCTGACCCATGGCGCACAGCAGCCATCCTCCATAATAGGTCTTCAAAAAAGCCTCATCAAGTCCTATCAAGGGTCTGCAGCCACCCACAAAACCTTTCTTGCATCCATGCAAACACACATAAAACCTTTCGAAGACACCTTCTCCGTTAGGCATTGGACTAACACCTAACTTGACAGTTGAGCCCGGCTTAGATCTCAACAGCTCCCCTGTATAATCTCTGAGTTTAGCATATTCAACAGCTTCATCACCCCTCACTATTTTCCTTGCATCACCCAAAGCTCTTGTAATTGTAGTCCTAGACAGTTGTATTCCAGTTTTTGCTTTAAAGTAATTAAACACCTCACAGTGTCTAAAAGCTGGGAGCTTCCTAACCTTCTTAACAAGTACATCAGTTACCCAAGACCTAGTTGCACATCTATTCTTAAAAGTTCTCTCACATGTATGATCATCATTAAAGGTCTTAATCTGCCAACATCCATTCGGTTTGCTATAAGAACAAAACACCATCTAGGGACAATCTTCATTCTTGCATACCACCCTACATCTAGTAGTATCATTTTTCTTGTACCTTACACCCCTACCCTCTTGCAATGTATAATTTCTAACCCCTTTCTTAAAAGCATCCCTAGTGGTAAACTCCATACCTAGCTCTAATCTCACATGTCCAAACTTGGCAGTATCATTGAAGATGAGATTCGCAGCTGGGTCTGCTTCATCTTCAGAGTCTGGTGGAGTCTTCAGTTCATCAGATTTCCAGCTATCATCAGAGAAAGACACTGCCATACAGATTCATACATTACATCACCAACAGAAACAGAATAAAATCAATACATATGCACATTAATTATAATATACGTTACATACATTGCAAGTTTTCTTCATTCTCATCATCATCTACCTCCTTCTCATAATCATATGCATCCATTGATGGGGGACGAGAAGTATCTTCATCATTAACAACCTTTTTCTTGCCTTTGTCATTGTCACTGGCAGTCTTCCTTTTTCTCCTATCGCTGCTAGGACCAACATCATCATTGTTGTCACTGCTTGAGTCCAGAGAGTCAAGTGGCATGTGTGGCTTGCATAAACTGTCCTCTGCAGACTCATAAGAATCAGATGAGCTATCAACATTCAAGTGAACTGGCTCCTTGCTTGCTTGTTTTCTCCAGCCTTGTGATCTTGTGATATACCTTCTAGGCATTTTAGTAGACGTGTTGAATTTAAAGTTAATAGGCTTGGATTGTTTCTTTGATGCGCTGTTTTTTTTTATTTGTACATTCTTCGTTGAGGGAGTGGGTTGAGACCAAACTTTCTGAGATACAGGTTTGGATGTAATGGGATTTGGTTGGGATAGAGATTTAGGGGACTTCGCCTGTGAACATGATTTGTGGCCATTAAAATTGAGGGCAGTTGAACTTCGTGGACTGGGTTTCGAGGGAGTGGGCTGGGAGGCAGTGGGCTAGGGGGAAATGGGCTTGGGAACAACGGGCTGTGTCACACTGGGCTGGGAGGCAGTGGGTTGGGGAGGGGGGGAATGGGCTTGGGAGCAACGGGCTGTGTCACAGTGGGCTGGGAGGGGGGCAGTGGGTTGGGGGGCAGTGGGTAGGGGACAGTGGACTTGGTGCAGTGGATTTCAGTTCAACTGGGATAAAGGTAACTGGTTCTTCAAGTTAACTTAATATTGTGCTAGTTTTCTTCACAGATTCAACACCTTCTACTCTATCTTCTTCCATGCCTTCCATTCCGACCTTCTGGCCTATAGCATGATCCTCCTCAGACAAATCCATTACATCAATTATCTCAGGAATCGAAGTTCCGTGCTCAAAATAGATGTGGATGACGTTGTTATTCTCATGGCAGTGCTTGATCATACTAATAAAGTCCTGGTCTACTTTCAATCTCCTAAGACCAAATTCCAACACATGTTTAGGCTCTAGATACCAACATGCTTTAGCCTTATCATACCCCAACTCTTTATAATAACCTGTTACCACAAACACGTCAAGATAGTCTTCATCAACTCCAACCCATTCATCATACAAGTCAGAAGTGTAGATAAAATTTTTCCCAGGATCTGTCTCAAATGCTCCACCATGGTGGAAAACAAGTTTCAATCGATCAGGCATCTGAAGTTTACAGCACAATGCACAAAACAGACAGGATTATTCATTTTGTCACAAAACAGCCATATTGCAAAGAACTAGAAATCAAACTATATTTGTAATAAGAATGCATATATTTACTTCCTATTGACTATAACTTAAACCAGACTATGATTTATGTGGTTACAACTCTCATATTAGAAACCCTAAACCCTAACATTTGCGCCATCAACAACCACAACACTCTAAACCACTCCCTTACATATACAACAACGCATTCACACATAAGTATCAAGAACCCTCAATGAAATACAAAAAATGGAAGAAAATGATCAAGTTGAACTGTTACCTCTTACCGTCGGCAGTGTACGAAGGTGATGCTTCGTCGATAACTTCTTCACTGACCGGAGAGAACAGATTCCAAGGATGATCCTCGGCGAGGAAATGTTGAGTGGGAAGTATGGGAGAATGAACGGACGTCGGAGAAGAGAAAGCTTTTCTGAAGTTTTGGTGGGAAACGTTGAAGTGGAAGGGGGGGACCAACAACAATTGTTTATTCAAAGGGGGAGAAGATGTTATTTCAAACGACGTCGTTTAATGGAATGCCCACATGGCAGTTAACGTTCCACATCAGCAACGTTAAGACGGCAATTTTGGGAGGGACTAACGGAGACGCACGTTTCTGAATTTTAGGGATTTATTTGGTCATTTAGAAAAATCAAGGACTGAATTGAATACCGATTTGAATTTAAAGGACCATTTTGAGTATTTATTCTTTTAATGTATGACTCCAATCTTAAAAACTATTTTAGAATTTAATTCTTATTATTCACGTAATAAATATAAAAATTAGTCATTTTTATTAATTTGACAATACTTAATTAAATCTACCGTAAATTTACATTAATATTATATTAATTTTTTTAATTTAAATTTAATAAAATAATAAAATTTAAATCTATACCAGATTAATCTTTAACCTGTTAAATTAGAGAATAATGAGAGAAACCAAAAGTATGCGAGGGAGAATAAAAAGTTAAAAAATAAAAACTAATCAAGTTGGGTTATGAATTATGTTTGGGCTCTAATGAAGCGTAATCCGAAACGGTTCTTCATTGAAAAAAAAAAGGGTGTGTATAAATACGATACATTTTGAGGCTAACAAAGTCACAAATACGTCAAACCTCAACGACAACGTGTTCAAGGTTTTGGGTTTTTGTTTTCCATTGACACCGAGAGACTCACTCACCGTTCATTCATAAACCCCAGAAACCTCCTTAGCTTTCTCTCTCTCACTCACTCTCACTTTCAAGTCAGTGTTCAGTCGACACCTATGGCTCCCGATGCTTCCGACGCTCTCGCAGGTTTCATATCTCTCTCTTTCTCTTTCTCTCTCTTCATATCTTATGAGGTTGTATTGTTTGTTCTTCAAAATGTAACTTTTGATGCAGTGAGGCAGAAAGTTCAGCAATTTCTGAACGCTGCTCGCACCGGCAATCTTGATATCCTCAAGAGTAAGAGCTCACTTCACTCCGATTCATTGTTCATCATCGCCCTCCAAACTGCACTAATCTTTTCATGCTTTTTCTAGATTTAGCGACTCAGCTGGACGAGTCCAAGGATTTGGCCAAGACCGTGGACTCAATTAAGGACGCAAACAAGCGAGGAGCCCTGCACTTCGCCGCCCGCGAAGGCCAGACCGAGATTTGCAAGTACTTGCTTGAGGAATTGAAGCTCCATGTCGATTCAAAAGACGATGATGGTGTGTGCTTCTCATTCTCATACACATGCTTTGCAATTGATGTATTTGAAGTTTGAACAAGCTCTTGCTGATTAGCAAGATTCTAACTTTTTGGAATTGGGATTGCTTTTCAGGGGAAACTGCTCTCATTCATGCTGCTCGTCAGGGGCACACTGCCACTGCTAAATATCTCATTGACCGTGGTGCTAATCCCACCATAGCTAGCAATTTAGGGGCTACGGCCTTGCACCATTCTGCAGGGATAGGTTGGTTCTGACACTGTGTGATCTTGCAAAACTATTATTAAATTTTGTTACCTGGATTCTTTTTTGTTCTGTGTTTTCTGACTTTGTTTTTGTAACTTTTGCTTTGTTGTAGGGGATACTGAGCTGCTCAAGTATTTGCTTTCTACAGGAATTAATCCTGATTTGGAAAGTGATGCCGGAACGCCTTTGGTTTGGGCTGCCGGTCATGGCCAACAAGCTGCTGTCAGTGTTCTACTAGAACATGGTGCAAATGTAAGTGTATCTGTATATTGCCTTCTGTTTGTTTGGGATTTTTGTTAAAAGCAGGAAAGAAAATGAGATTTTTCACACATCCCCCATAATCTTCAAATGCTTTCCTCTAGTTGATCTTTGGAGCTCCCCATTTTTGTAGAAGCTATGTAGTTTTTTTAACGTTTCATGTTGTTGGTATTATTTTGCAGCCTAATGCTGAAACCGATGATGGTATTACCCCACTCCTTTCATCTGTGGCAGCCAGCTCGCTGGCATGCTTAGAGGAGTTAATTCAGGTAACCAGACCATTCTTAAATTCTCAGTTTTAGGTTAATTGAATGTAAATGGTTAATCTAAACCGAAATACTAACTAGTTCAGCTCCTAAAAGGGAGTAGGTGAGAGATGGCAGGCACAAACTGATTTATTTATTTGTTATTACAACTTAACTTTTATGTACTGTTTTCATGGGTGTATTAGTATGTGGGTATATCTTTGTTGGTAACATGTTACTTTCTTCCCTATGATTTTTATCTTGTGCTTCTTTCTGGATCCTAATATTTGAATTTTATTGTATGCAGGCCGGTGCGAAAGTAAATATTAGTGCTGGCGGAGCAACTCCTTTACACATTGCAGCTGATAATGGCAGTCTGGAAATTATAAATTGCTTATTGAAAGCTGGAGCTGATCCTAATGTGTCCGATGAGGTGAGAGACAGATATTGTGTTATCTTTTTCGCTCATCACCATCTTTTTTTAGGAGCTTAGCAATCATTTAGTTTGTGTCTCCATGATCTATCCAAACTTTCAGTATCATTCATTTTTTTTGTCATTGTCAAATGGAGTGCTTCTGGTTGTTGTAAACACTGTGGTTTTGTTAATATTTGGAGTAAAATTTGAATCTGTTTGCATTTCAGGATGGTGTTAAGCCAATACAAGTTGCAGCTGCAAGGGGCAATCGTGGAGCTGTTGAGATATTGTTCCCCTTGACATCCAAGATTGATGCCGTTCCTAATTGGACTGTTGATGGGATAATCGAGTATATGCAGTCTGAAATTAAGAAGCAACAGGTACTGAAAGTCTTGAGTTCTCATTTTCCAATTGGTTTGAGCTACGCCATATCAGTGCTGCAGGAAAATCAAATAATTACAAAACTGCGACGGCAATAACTACATATTTCTTTACTGCGCCACTATTGCTTATAGCTTTTTCAGTTTCCTGAAGTAAATATATTCGTATTATATTATTTTACAGAGAAGAAGGCCTTGAATTTTACCATGGTTTTACAATTTTGTGCCGACAAACAGATTTCACTACTAGCCCTCTTTGATGTTTGTTTGCATTTTTTTCCTGGCCTTTTTTTTATAACTATTTAATAAAATGATAAGTACGATTTGCAGGATGAATCAACAACTAGCCGGCCGAAGGATACTACTGTGTCTCATCAGAAAAATGTCCCTGAGGTGTGCATTTCCTTTCTTAATTGCATATTAGTTTTACTATAATCTGTTTTATCTGTACTATTTAATGAATATAGCTGCCTAGTGTAAAAATTACAATACAATAAAATAGACAAGTACAATTCAATTATGAAAGTAAGTACAATTTATTTATGTTTAGTCA
>NC_029790.2:15477789-15501574 GCF_000816755.2 Arachis ipaensis | reverse complement strand
CCCCCCTTCTTCTCTCTTTCCCCCTATTTTACTCTCTTAGATAATCGGTAATGCAATATTCATTGTTATAATACATGGTCAACTATCTCTCTAGCGAAAGTTTTTAGGTCTGCACATGAATGACTTTTTATTTATCATTGCATCTTGCATAATCGGTTGTGAACTTATCAGGTGGCACCTGAAGCCAAAAAGAGAGCAGCAGAAGCAAAAGCAAGAGGGGATGAGGCCTTTAGGAGGCAAGACTACAACATGGCTATAGATTCTTATACCCAAGTAAAGTCTCCTGTTCTCTCATTTGACTCTTGAATTTCTTCCTCTTCTGTGCTTTCATAATGTTGTGTACTTACCTAGTGATGGGTTCCTTTGAATAACTTCTATTCTTTGCCATGGGTTCACAGGCAATTGATCTGGACCCTAGTGAGGGTACTTTGCTATCCAATAGAAGTCTCTGTTGGATTAAGTTGGGTCAAGCTGAGCATGCTTTAGCCGATGCAAAGGCGTGCAGAATATTAAGACCGGATTGGCCGAAAGCCTGTTATAGGGAAGGAGCAGCTTTGAGAATTTTACAGGCATGCCCTTCTATCAATCCTTTTTCCCTTTTACATTAGCATCAGGATGTGTCAACGTAGTTACTATGTATTTGTAGAAACTAAACTTGGCTATACTTGTTGCAGAAGTTTGATGAAGCTGCAAATGCTTTTTATGAGGGAGTAAAGCTTGATCCTGAGAATAAGGAGCTAGTAAATGCATTCAGGTCTTCATACTATTTCATAGAGTTATAGACAAATACTTCATACGTATCACTATTCACTCACTTTGATCTTGGATGATTGTATCTCGATGTGTCATTTTTTACAGGGAAGCTGTCGAAGCTGGGAGGAAGTTTCATGGTACAAAAGCTCAGAATAATTCATAATATGGTCTTTACCAATGTCCTTGTTGAGGGAAGAGAGACCAACATTGCATATAGAGCAGCATTATTCATGTAATACTATTTGCTATAAACAAATATTTAAGGGGAAAAAAGAGAGGTGGTGTTTTCCACTTGTAATGAGTGTACTCTCGTACGGTTAGTTAGCCATTAATTTCACTTATTTCTTGAGATTGTTTGGTGCTCTGTTTGACATCATTTTTTTGTTTACTTAAATGAAATATTTGAGTCATAAGACCAGAAGATTTGCAAAATTTCCCAAAGGGTTTATGGGTTTTAAGAAAACAAACAAACTAACCCAACCAATCAGTTTTGCCGTAATTTTGATTTTTGCGGTATCACTATAACACCATGTCATATGGAAAAAAGGAAAGAAATAAACAAAAGAAAAGAGGATAGGATAGAGTACACTCTTCAAGTAACAGCATAATAGAGTATAAGGTGCAAAATTGGAGGATACACGCTATCGGGTTGTGAGGGAAACAAACTAAAGGGATTAAGAGCTCAACAGAAATCAAAGAACATATTCCTTTGCTTGGATATATCAGATATTTTTATCAAGTAGTTGAATGTCTATGTAAAGAAGGAAGGCAACATTGTAGTAGGGCGGATGATAATCTCAATGAGGTACGACCTTTCGACAATATGATAAAACCATGACAAAGTCCTTAGCCGAGGAGCCCACAGATGCCGGCATCTTCTTTGTAGTTGACCCTGAGCAGAACCACAAGTCTACTAAGTTATGCAGCTGCAAATTTGGCAACACAGGCTGACCCCGGCACATTATTTCCACCTGCACAAGAAACATACCATGTTACTGATACTCATGTCATGATGTCATTTCTCTCAGAAATTTAAGCTAATAGAAGGAGACAATATAAATGTTTGGATTTGGATTCTCTAAAGTTTGAATTTCACTTTAGAGAGGAAAGTGTGATCTCTCACCATTGATTTCATAGGTGGGATCAATAATAAATATGAAAGAAAAACTATTCAATGGTAGAAGATTACACTTTAATCTCTAAAGTGAAATTCAAACTTTAGAGGATCCAAATCCTAAATGTTTATATCTCTAACATGCTCCCTCAAGCAAGAACCTCTTTTGGCTTTGCTTATTTTTTTGTATAGGACTTATTTTCTCTTTTTATTTGTTTTATGCTATTTTTTTTCTTTGTTGGGATTCACCAAGAATCGAACTCTAGACCTTTCGAATATAGAGTTCTGATACCACATTATGGTACTACTTCTTCCAAAAGCTTAAACTAATAGGAGAAGACAATGTGAATAGTTATATCTCTAACATCCAGCAAATTTTGGTATCATCCATGTAATTCCAGTTTATTATTTGGCCTCTCCTGTAGCAATTTTTCAGAGATAACCAAGTAGCAAAATTAGAAATCATAAGCTCACCTCTGCTTCATTTGTTAGATTAAGTTTCTTCACAAGATACTTTTGTATAAATGAGACAGGCACAGTACCATCCCTGCAATAATATTAAAAGGAATGAATCATATGCTTACGACCAATGTGAAGGGGAAAAAACCTGTTATGCTGTCCAAACATAGATATAGAAAAGACAGTTGCTTGCTACAACATAAATTGTGGGTGAACATACAAAATATGATCAATGAGGCAGGCTTGTGTATAACTATCCAAGTTCTGTAAAAATATAAACGTAATATGTCAACTTAGATGTACAAGTTGAGTGCGCAAACTGTAATTCATGATGAATAGAGTTATGTATTAGAGACATACATATCTTTCATACAGTTGCAGTCTTTTTGTTTTCCTCTTAGGTTGCTTTTAATCTGCAAGTTTGAATTTTTTTTTTTTTGGCCTAGCAAAATTGAAGCGCAATTTCAACTACACCAACAGCTTTGAAAATCCGTTTACAAAATTATGAATGAACAAACAAAACCACATATTTGTATATTTTTGTTGAAATATAGAGGAATTTTGGCACATAGAAAAAGGAAAAATATGTTAACTCATGCTCCAAACTCCAAAGTAACAGTTTCTAAATTGCAAACTCAAGCAAAAACTTTAAGGGTAGGGGAATTGGACAAGCAAAAAAAAGTAATGAGTTGAGAATATTACTTTATTCTTAAATAACATGCTGAAATCTGTGGCAAAGGAACATCTCCCTTCCTGAATCATAACATCAATCCAACTCATTAGGATCCACAGAAAATAAAAACCTCATGGTTTATGCATATATCAAATTAACTTACTGGTCTTCCGAAGCAACTAAGGAAAACCAAATAGGACTGTTTTTCCCATCACACCTGCTCCCTGTTGTATCTGAGGCAGATGTCTCAGATGCTTCTGCTCTTTCCTGAACAGGACGCAGCGGCCTTTTTTGCTTCACTGCAGATCCTGAATGCAGGGTGTGTCCCTCCTTGTCAGCTCCGAACCTTTTATGTCTATTATCCTTGATTTTAGTTTTAACCATGTGAAATGCACTCTTCAATGAAGTAGGTAGGTCTGATTTGGTTGTGGTTGCAACCATGTCTAGTCCACCATAAGCAGTTGATGGAGACTCTAACTTGGCATGAGGAGTCCCTTGTGAGTTTGATTTGGAGGACTTTGTTCGATTGGCAGCTTCAACGAGACAGTTCAAGGGCGTCCAGAGATCACCCTTCCCTTCTGCAAGTTCCATACTGTTTTCTGTATCTTCATTGGGCCTCTTCTTAGAAGGATCAGCTACAAAAGAACCCTACAACAATGTACTGATCATGCATTGCCAGTATCACAGGAAAACAGTAACAACTATCAAGAATTGAATTCCATGAAGTTACAAGTTCAGTCCCAGTGTCCATGTCACATGTATGACTTTCATTTTCAACAATCAATTACCAGATTATGTTCACCATATGTTTCTTCAGCTGCCTTTCTTGTGCCAGATTTTGTTCTCTTGCCTGTGAAGCCAGTCTGATTTGAAACCTTGGGAGCATTAACCACCAATGATGAAAGTGATCTTTCCTTCCTCTTTGCAGGCAAGGTTATTGAAGGAACAACTTGGGGAGCATCGATTTTTCTTCGCCTAAAAGGGAATATTTTGGCCCTAATATCTTGCAAATTGTGGTCTGGCCTGCATGATTACTTATGAACAGAAGGAATTTAACTAGAAATTGCAGAGAAACACGAATTTAAATGAACCTGAGTTTTTGGAGTGGAAGGCATCCGAGATCAACATAACATACTGGACAACAATCCATCTCGTCATCTGAAAGCTTCTTATATATGCACTTCCTGCAAACTGGTTCAGAACTGATTTCAGTTCTCAGAATATATGAACAAGTAAATGGTGGTGTTATAGAAGGAAAGAAGAAAGACCGACAAGTGTGAAGGCAGAGGGAGATGGTGGTGGCGTCTCGGAGGAGTTTGTGGCAGAGTGGGCACGTGATGCATGCTTGCAGCTTCTGCCTCTTCACCTTCGCCATAACCATCTCAATGCGGATCTGCTTTCCAACACACCAACCCACTCTACCACTTCGTTTCTGGATCGCTTTCTTTTACTGTTTTACCGTTTCACTTCACTTTGCACCAACTCAACTCAAATGCGCCTATTGTTAACTTAAATCTAAATCCAAGTTATCAATCTCAATTTACAAGATATTCTTTTTTGGTCGGCGGCGGGCGGTAAGAGTTAATTTATTACAAATCTGAAGACACTTGTTTAATTCGAACGAATCTGTTTATAGGATACTTATTACGGTGGCACACAAAGCTAAGCTAGCCGCAAACCACATCCTTGAAATGTTTTTTTTGTTTTTGGACTGATCGAGCATATGTTACGAGTTTTTTTTTTTGATCAACTGGATTAGACAGTCTCTAATTTTAGGCATTACTCATGTATTACACACCCACACAACATACTTACACACACTACATGAATTCATTAAGGGTTCATTTTTTCTCTTATAGGACTTGAACCCGGGTGCAGCTATTTGCGAGGCAGCCTCGGCTGCAGCATATGTTACGAGTTTAAGCATTTGTTGCACTAAATTAAATATTCTTGAGGACCAACAGGCCCACAGTCAGTGCCCTTGGGAGCACGTCAGCATGGGCTAAACCTTTGTTTAAACACACGCCTTTGTTTAATTTCAAGATATCAAGAAAGTGATAGGGTCACTTGGCAGATAGGATTTGATTGAATCCTTCCCCGATTTCAATAAAATTCTAAAAATTCTTGCGTCCTGCTTGCATGAACATAATCATCACGGAGTAATGCGCTTACTAACGCCATAACAAGTTGATAAAGATTTGAGTCACCATAAGTTTATTATTACCATAGTGTTCCTTTTAAAAAGAAAAAAAAAAAATCCTACATGACGAGTTACGTGAATCAACTAACATTTGGATATTTTAATAGAATTTTTTAATCATAAATATAAAATTGTAAGTTAATTTTTTTAATTTATTATTTAAAATACATAAATGTAATTGAATGATGGTGTAAAACTATTTATATTGTTTGTGTGTCAATATTAAAATCATTTTAAAATTTGTAAACCGTATAATTAAAAAGTTGCATTAATAATTATACCATTGTGTTTAATGTTTATGGCTAATTATAGACAAGTCTACAAATCATATATCACATTGTTATTTTATTTAGTCATAATTCGTAAACGAAACACCATACCAGCACAATGGTAAAGGGTATAATCAAGATGAGTACATTTATTTAGTTACTAATAAGAAGGGCATATAAAAGATAAAAAGAAGCAAGCTTAGTCACCACAGTCAACAAAGTCATAGTTGACCGTGAGATGGCCCTGAGCATTCCCATTACCATCCGTATCCAGCTTCTGGAAAACACCGATGTCCAAATCCAGCCCTCCATTGCTGCACTGATCAACGATCCTAACCGTTTGTTGAGCATTCGTTCTTGTGTTAGTGACCTTCAAGCACAGTGGCGGAACTTGAAACAAAATTTTGGGGGGGCCAGATAGAAAATAATTGTCAAAATATTTTTAATATGAACCCCATTTAAGATAAGCTCGTCTAATCTCATCTCTCTGGTTTGGGTGATATTGCCAAATTTAAAGCCGTTTTTCAAGATCTCGTTCCAAAAAGTTAAGGTTAATGACGCCAGGACGTCGCTTGGATCACCAATCTTGGCGAGGTTAACAACCCCACTATGGTGACATAGTTTAGATTCACCAATCTTGGCGAGGTTAGCAACCCCACTATGGTGAAAATAGCCATAAACCCATCTTAGTTGGCCAAGCCAAGGATGCACCTCTTACTCTCAAAGAGCCTAGAGGAAAATAAGCACACAGCTTATTTCATATTCAAAAATCAACTTCAACTCTATTTCATAAATAAAAGGTACATGAGTTATTTATACTAGTGGGAGAAGGAAAAGCCTTCATAACTTGGACGATGTGGGACTAATTCATAACACAAAATTCACTATCTTAAACAATATGGGACTTGTATTCCCTTATTACAATTAACTAATATAATTAACCTACTAACTCTACTATCCACACCAAAAAGATTTCATTGGCGAATCCATGCCAAAAACCTACACCCACAAATCAAATAAAATTCCACTAAAGCAAGGTGAAGGCCACAAGGACCGACCTTGCTCTGATACCAAACTGACGCCGGGACGTTGCTTGGGATACCAATCTTGGCGAGGTTAACGTCGCTTGGAATACCAATCTTAGCGAGGTTAACAACCCCACTATGGTGACATAGTTTACATTCACCAATCTTGGCGAGGTTAGTAACCCCACTATGGTGAAAATAGCCATAAACTCACATTGGTCGGCCAAGCCAAGGATGCACCTCTTACTCTCAAAGAGTCTAGAGAAAAATAAACACACAGCTTATTTCATATTCGAAAATCAACTTCAACTCAATTTCATAAATAAAAGGTACATGAGTTATTTATACTAGTAGGGGAAGGAAAAGCCTTCATGACTCGGATTTGAACTTAAAGATAGAGAGAGTGTTGTTTATTGAATTTATTAGATACTTTAAGTCATAGTAAAGTATTTAAGTCAATTGAACTATTTTTTATCTTCTGAAAAAGTACTACTAAATTTTTTATAAAAAGTTTGGGGGGGCCATGGCCCCCCCTTGTCTGAACTAAGCTCCGCCACTGTTCAAGCACTTCCCACAGGCTGCTTGGCCCGTAGGCCCAACAGGCCCACAGAAAGCAGTCCAGCCATATTTCTGGCGCCATGCGAGGGGCTTACCGGCGTCCCAGGTGGCGCAGTACGCACTAACCGCATTCAAGTCCCAGTTATGCTGCTCCGGGTAGTATAGGTTATAAGTCGCTCTCACATTCGTAGCACTCTGCCCTGAAACTACTCCCACTAAAGCACAAATTGCACACACTACCAACACAACAAGCTTCGCCATTTTCATTTCAATCTCTCTTCACTACTTCTAACACACACTTGCCTGCTTCTATTTATACTGCTTATTGCTTAATTAGTCTTCAATTAACCGTGAAATTATGGAAATGCCTACCCTTGTTGAAAAGTATATGATGCGTGAATGTCATGACTTTTACTAGCTTCACATCTTATCATTACAAGGAAAAAAATTTCAAAGTCGTCAGTCCTACCTGCAGTCATTCTTGAAAATGTCTTCATGATAATTTAGATCTGGATGTATTATATATTAAATAGTTCAATCAAATATGTTAAACTAGTTAATGATTCTCAACTATTATTTTTATACGACGAATATTAACGCGTTATGAGTATTTTTCCTTAGTTACGTGAAGCTAAGGGTTTAAGGATGTTGTCTACTAGCTTCGTAGACAGCACGCTGCACACATGGCTTCTGCTGATCCCATATCTTATCAAAGAAAAAATTCCAGAGTCTTCGAGGATGAAACAAGTAAAAATTCAATGAGGTTAATCTAGAAAAGCAATAATGGCGGTTTTCATTATAATGAGTGTTCTGATGGCGGATGGGTTTGAAGTAGTCATATTTCAGAGAACTACTTGTACGTTTTGGAAAGCATGATGGTAATCTCTAATACTAGGAAGACAAAAGAAATAGTTAGAATTTATTATTTATTAATTATCGTAATAATATTAATAAATGATAAATAATATAAGTTTTAATTTTTTTTTTTGCTAGCATTACTGATTAACTATTATTTTTGTTTGTTTTGAAAAAGTATAAGTATATAATAAATTTAGTGAACAATGTAGTTAAATATACAGTAACTTCTCTTCTTTATTTTTTTTTATTAGGTTAATTTTACAATACATTATTCACATTGTTTACTAAACAAATAACTATTTTCAGATTAATTTCTATGCTATTATGATGTATAATAAAAAGAGTTTTACTAAGTAATTAAGTTGATCGATATAATTATGAAAAAAGAGAGTAAAATTTATTATAATGAGAAGAATGCTAGAAGTAACAATCTATTATTAACGGGTAATATATATAAAAAAGTCCACAAATCGTTTGCCGTGATAGTGTGAGTATTTGTACATGATATAAGCTAAGGTAGATGCTATAACAAAATGGAGTAAAAATATTTTTGGACAAGATATTATATATGATTAAACGATAAAATTATGACATGCGATATATATTCGTTCAAACTTAATCTTTTTTAATCGAAAATGACTAAATTAATTGAATTGATCGATTTTTAAAAAATAAAATAAAATAATTAATATTAAATTAAATTCAGAACTGTCCTTCAAAGAGATACTTTACCTTTCTTTTATAGATATTTCTTCGTCCGTTACATTCTGGGTGATCAATTGTCGGTTTCTGCGATGATTGGTTTTGTAACCGATTTTGTCATACCGTTTGAGACGTCGGTTATGATAAGAGTATTGATGTCATCGAGTTATAGCTCATAAGATCAGAGCAGTAACGAAAAATGACGAGTTATGGTGACTGCCAATAACGGTCATGAGGCCGAGTTATAGCTCGTATTAATGGTGACCATATCACAGCCCCCAAGCTTAGCCTGAGGAAAGTTTTTTAATGAAGCAGGTTGAGCTTTTGTGATGAGTTATAACTCGGTAAAGTGGATTACTGAGTGAGCCCCCAGTTCAACGTACTTCATTAAATTAACTTTGTATTGTGCCACGTGGGAAATCGTGCCCATTTTTTATTGAGGAGAGAGAATGAGTGGTAGTTCATTAATATTTTGATGGTTTCCAATGCTCCTTTCGCCGTTTGATGTGATTGAGGCAGGGTGATATTTGGAACGTTTTCGATTGTGATTAATTATTTCTACTGATTGGAATTTGGGCGTTTTGATTTTCTGCTTCTGTTTGAAGAATGAGCAAGAGAGGTATGGTTATGTCTGTGTTCTTGTGATTTCTTTCTTCCCTCGTCTCTTTGTATTTCTTGGTTGCATGTTTGTTTTACTGTTTCTGATGGAGTTTGAGAAGGAGAAGAAAGTTAAGATAGATTGGTCTTATGACTGGGTTGGGGATGATGTGAGGTCTCGGGTGTCGTTGTTCTGTAATGAGGCTGCGGTTAAGGAGGTGGATGTGAATAAGGTAGTGAGGCAGAATGCTGGAGTTGGGGTTGAGTTACTGCCATGTAGTGTTAATGATATGGTTTATCACCGGGGTAGAGGCTTTGAGTTTTTCTATATGCACAGCTGTGTTCTTGAAGAGCTGAGAGTTAGGTTACCCTTTACTGATTTCGAATGTCAGGTTTTGAGACAGTTGAACTGTGCTCTGTCGCAGCTTCATCCAAATGGGTGGGCATTCCTTCGTTCTTTTGAAATTCTAATGGAATTTCTGGAGGAGGTGCCGTCTGTGGACCTGTTCTTTTCGTTATTTCAAGCCAAGGGGGTGTGGAAAGGTGGTTGGATAAATTTCAATAGCACTCCTGGATTTGGCATTTTCAGATTGTACAAATCTTCTTTCAAAGATGTTAAAGAGATTTATTTCAAGGTTAGAGGTCTGGAAAAAGATTTTTCTTTTTTCGTAGATGAGAATCTGGCTGAGAAGTTCCCATTGTATTGGTGCTCGGAACCTCAAAATATACTCGGACCTGAAGTTATCTCTCAGAGAAATATTTGTTTGATTGAGTTTCTTGTTGAAAATATTGGTCAGGGAGACCTGATTTCAATGTATGAGCTTCTGAAGTGGGAAGAGGATAAAGATGCTGTTGTAACATATTTGGGTGAGTTATAGGGTTGTTGCTAATGTGTTTATTTCTTTTCGTCATATATCTGATGTTATTTGTGTTTTGCAGGTGGTAAATATCTCGGTGTTTCAGCCGCGTCCCTTAGGACACGTTTCAAAAATAAGAATCTGGAGAAGGAGGTATCATCTTCTAATGCTGAGAAGGTTGCTGGGACTAGCGAAGTTACTCAGCCTCGTCAAGGTCGGAGGAAGGTGATTGCGAAAAAGAGAAGGAAGTCCGACCTTGTTGAGTTGTCCGATGATTCTGATGAAAAGGAGTTAGGGGTTCCTCTGGAGGAAATACAAGCTTTTATGGGTAATAAAAAAAGGCTCCATGAAATTTCTGAACAAAGTGAGGCATTTTCTGTGTGGGGAAAAGAGTATTCTTATATGGCTGTGGTGGACGAGTATTGTCATTCGTCGGCTGATGTTTCTCTCGCAAAGGAGGTTGGGGACATGGCTATTGGGCAGTATATGCAGGTAATTGGTGACCGTGTTTGCTTTATTTCTGTTTTCTCTTTGGTAGTCTTATAAACTTTGCTTTATTGCTTTCTCTAGGTTGTTGGTCTGCGCCTTGCGAGTCTTGGGCGTAGCCAAGAGTTGAAGTATAAGAGAGTTGCTACAGAAAAAGGAGAGGTTTCTGTTTTGAAGGAAGAGTTGGTTAAGAGTAAAAGTGCTGCTGCCGAGCTTCAGGCGCGTTTAACTGAGACCGAGAAGTTATTGAAGGAGACTAAAGATAGTTATGCTAAGGATGTGGAGGATTTGAAGAAAAAGGAAAGTGATTTGGCGAGTATACAATCTCGTCTAATTGAGGTGACTGCCCAATTAAAGGAGTTGGAGAAGAAAAAGGTTGATGAAATTCTGGATTCTTTTGTTGAGGGGTTTGAAAGGGCTTTGTTACAGGCGAAGTTTTTGGCGCCAGAGGCTGATCTGTCCGGGATGGACCCTGGGAAAGTCGTTCGTGATGGCAAGATGGTCGAAGATGATGGTGACGTTGAAGATCAGGCTGATAATGTGTAGTTTTTTATTTTGTTAGTTATTTTGTTTTATTCTGTAATGGATAGCTATTTGAACTTTGATGTTTGTTATGGATTTGAATGTGTTTGAATGGTAGTGTTTTCCGTTTAGGGAAAAGCTGTTTGTTGATTAATAGGAAATGATCATGAGGATATTTCATTTCGGTTTGAGAAAACTGCCGAGTAGGGGCAGGTTGCGATTTTAGACGATTATTGTCATTTTCCGAGCTATATTGATAATTGATAGTACATGATTGAATAGAATTAGGTGTTATTGATGATAAATTTGTATTTATTTTGAATACAAATTTGCAGGTAGGCTAGCCTCGTTAAAACCTCTCCAAGCAAAACCATTTGGGACAAAAACTTGGTAGTAGGATTAAAAAGAAACCTTCCAATTGATCAATCAGTATTGATCAATCAGTGTAGGAAGTTTTTTTGGTAGTAGGATTATTCAAATGGACTAGGAAGTTTTTTTGTTATCCTGCTATATTGATAATTGGTAGTACATGATTGAATAGAATTAGGTGTTATTGATGATAAATTTGTATTTATTTTGAATACAAATTTTCATATGCTAATTTATTTATTTCTTTTCGTCATATATCTGATGTTATTCACATCCACGGGAAATAGATAATTTCAGGTCCGAGTATATTTTGAGGTTCCGAGCACCAATACAATGGGAACTTCTCAGCCAGATTCTCATCTACGAAAAAAAGAAAATCTTTTTCCAGACCTCTAACCTTGAAATACATCTCTTTAAAATCTTTGAAAGAAGATTTGTACAATCTGAAAATGCCAAATCCAGGGGTGCTATTGAAATTTATCCAACTACCTTTCCACACCCCCTTGGCTTGAAATAACGAAAAGAACAGGTCCACAGACGGCACCTCCTCCAGAAATTCCATTAGAATTTCAAAAGAACGAAGGAACGCCCACCCATTTGGATGAAGCTGCGACGAAGCACAGTTCAACTGTCTCAAAACCTGACATTCGAAATCAGTAAAGGGTAACCTAACTCTCAGCTCTTCAAGAACACAGCTGTGCATATAGAAAAACTCAAAGCCTCTACCCCGGTGATAAACCCTATCATTAACACTACATGGCAGTAACTCAACCCCGTCTCAAACGGTATGATAAAATCGGTTACAAAACCAAACATCGCAGAAACTGACAATTGATCACCCAGAATGTAACGGACGAAGAAATATCTATAAAAGAAAGGTAAAGTATCTCTTTGAAGGACAGTTCTGAATTTAACACTATACTGACTTAAGCATTGGAGTGCCTTTGCAGGTACACTCCACCCTCTTTGTATTGTTCGTGCTCTCGCACAAACAACAAAGACAAGAAGCTCGGATTCTAAGAGACGGACGTTCAACTTTGCAACACATAGCTCGGCCGATTCTGAGGAATTAAAGCCGATCTATTTCCCAGGCAAGATCAATTGGCGCCCACCGTGGGGCCGAGAAGATCATATTTTTTCTTTTGGTCCCATCACCTCCATATGCATTCATGGCTGACATGCCGCCTCCTCCACTGTCCGAACTCATGCGAATGGTAGCTGAGCTACAGCAAGCCAATCAACGAATGGCCGACGAGAACCAAATAATGGCTGCCCAGATCGCTGAACTAAACCATGCTCAGATTGAGCACAACGATGCTCATCGTCAACAGATAGAAAACGAGGAACATCAGTCCCAACCCTCTCATGTCTCGGAGACTGCTCGAGGCGAAGAGCAACAACCCGAAGATGAAAAAGAAGAGGCTGACGACCTTGTAGGTCCCTTCACGGAACAAGTGATGAACTTCGAACTGCCGAAGAGGTTCACTCTGCCACTGACCCTCACGCCTTATGACGGACTCGGAGACCCGAAGAAGTTTCTAAAGAAATTCCGATCAATAATGATCGTCAATGGTGCATCAGATACAGTTTTATGTTGTTGTTTTCCGAATTATTTAGACGGCCCTGCACTTGATTGGTTGTGTGCTTTGCCTGCAGGTTCCATTTCACGGTTTCAGCAGTTGGCGAAGTTATTTGAAGAACATTTTGCCGGATCCGCAATATACTTGCACGATTCCGATTACTTGAATACTATCAAGCAAGGACCGAATGAAAGCTTAAAGGACTACATGACCCGCTTCACCAAGGTCGCAATCAGTATACTAGACCTCCACCCCGAGGTCCATCTACACGCAATTAAAAGCGGCCTTCGACCCGGAAAGTTCCAGGAGACAATCGCAGTAGCCAAGCCGAAGACTCTAGCAGAATTTTGCGAGAAGGCAAAGGGACAAATTGATATCGAGGAGCTCAGACAAGCTCGGAAGTCTGACAAGTCACATTTCCGAGAAGACGATAAGAGCTCAACCCCTAAGAAGAGTTTTAAACTAACACCTCGATTTGATTCTTATACGCAGTTTAACACTAAGAGAGAAGACATAATCAAAGAGATCTTGAATTCAAAACTGATCAAGTCACCAAGAAAAGCCGGTACCTACCAAGATGCCAAGAACGTTGACAAGTCGAAGTATTGCGCCTTCCACCAGAAACACGGTCACAATACTGATGACTGCGTGGTCGCCAAAGACCTTTTAGAGCGACTGGCAAGACAAGGACACCTCGACAAATACATCGGGGGTCACATACAAAAGCGCGGATCTAGCTCCACAACAACCGACCTCTCTGAACAAAACCGAGGAAAAGAGAAGGCATCTCCAAGACAATATGAAAGACCACGAGGTATAATCAATTGTATTTCAGGAGGATACGCTAGTGGAGAATATTCGAATTCGGCAAGGAAAAGGTCGTTCCGAGCAATATGCTCGGTAAACGGACCACAGCAAGACGCAACAATCACCCATCAACAACCAGAAGTGACTTTCACACACGCCGACTTCAACTCCAGCATACAAAATTTAGACGACCCTGTGGTAGTCACCCTTCAGCTAGGGGATCTGTTAGTAAAAAAAGTACTCTTGGATCCCAGGAGCAGTGCCGATGTTCTGTTCTACTCCACATTTCAAAAAATGAAGCTCAGCGACAACATGCTACAATCCACAGGAGGAGACTTGGTCGGATTCTCAGGAGAACGAGTTCCAATACTCGGATCAGTGTGGTTACAAACCACACTGGGTGAGCATCCTCTTTCAAAAACTAATGATATTCAATATTTAGTTGTTGATTGTTTCAGTCCATATAACCTTATTCTTGGCCGACCTTTCTTGAACAAGTTCGGCGCCATTGTTTCTACAGTTCATCTCTGTGTTAAGTTTCCACTGCAGGACGATCAGGTTGTAACAATCCACGGGGATCATAAAGAGGCACGACAATGTTACAACATCAGCATGAAATTCCAAAACCGCTCAACTCAACAAGTCAACAATGTCGACCTCAAGCAAAACGGCCATTCACTAGCCGACCTTGACCCAAGAGCTGATTTTCTCGAACGACCAAAACCTTCCGACGACCTACAAAAAGTCTATTTTAATAATGACCCTAACAAATTTACTTACGTAGGTACATCAATCAACAAATTTGAGTTACAGGCCATAACAACCTTCCTGCAAAAACAAGCCGACCTTTTTGCGTGGACACCTTCAGACATGCCCGGCATCGACCCCAAATTATCAGTCATAAACTAGCAATAAACTCGGCGGTACGATCGGTCCAGCAGAAGAAAAGAAAACTCAGAGAGGAGAAAAAGAAAGCGTCACTAGAAGAAACCCAAAAGCTCATCAACGCAGAATTTATCAAAGAAATCAGATTCACTACCTGGTTAGCCAATGTGGTAATGGTAAGAAAACAAAACGGTAAGTGGCGCATGTGCGTTGACTTCACTGATTTAAACAAAGCATGCCCAAAGGATTCTTACCCTCTACCATCCATAGACTCTTTAGTAGATAACGCCTCAGGTTATGCTACTTTAAGTTTTATGGATGCGTATTCAGGGTATAATCAAATACCCATGCACCCCTCCGATCAAAATAAAACGGCTTTTATCACTGATTTCGGTAACTATTGTTATAAAGTTATGCCATTTGGATTAAAGAACGCAGGTGCAACTTACAAACGCCTTATGGATAAAGTGTTCGCTAAACAGATCGGCAGAAATATCGAAGTCTACGTCGATGACATGGTCGCCAAAACAAAAGTCGGACATAGTCACATCAGCGACCTTACAGAAATCTTCGGCCAGATTCGCCAATACAACATGCGCCTCAACCCCGAGAAATGTGCATTCGCCGTTCAAGGGGGTAAGTTCTTAGGGTTTTTACTAACATGCAGGGGAATAAAGGCAAATCCAGACAAATGTCGAGCAGTGCTGGACATGGCCAGCCCTAAAACAGTCAAAGAAGTTCAGCGCCTCACAGGACGACTTGCCGCACTTTCCAGATTTGTTCCTTGCCTAGCATCCACTTTTATTCATTTTTTCCAAACAATTAAAAAGAAAAACAGATTCGAGTGGAACGACGATTGTGAGAAAGCCTTTTCAAAACTAAAAACAACTCTCTCACAACCGCCGATTTTGCAAAAGCCCCTACAAGGGGAAGACTTATTTCTATATCTGTCAGTTACTGATTGGGCGATAAGTTCGGCCCTTGTTACAGAAAGAAACAAAGTTCAGCATCCGATATATTTCGTCAGTAAAACTCTCCAGCACGCCGAGCTCAATTATCCACGGATAGAGAAGCTCGCACTAGCACTGATATTTTCGGCCCGCCGTCTCCGACCTTACTTCTAGAGCCACGTTATACATGTCAGAACCGATCACCCACTAAGACAAGTATTACACAAACCAGAAATTGCAGGAAGACTTATAAAATGGGCAGTCGAATTATCTGAGTTCGATATCAGATACCAATCCAGAGGACCAATCAAGTCACAATTCCTGGCAGATTTCATCGCTGAGCTCACAATACCATCAGAGGAAGATCATACAAAACAATGGACTTTGTATGTAGACGGCTCTTCAAATAATGGGGGCTGCAGAGCAGGAATCCGTCTGGAGGCCGAGGACGGATTCATATTGGAACATTCAATACGCTTAGCTTTCAAAGCCAGCAACAACCAATCCGAATATGAAGCATTAATCGCTGGACTCCGACTTTGTCTAGATCTCCAAATCTCGACGATCAAGGTATATTGTGATTCTTTATTAGTGGTACAACAGGTAAACGACCTTTTTCAGGTAAAAGATCCTCTCCTCGCTAAATATCTGCTATTAGTAAAGAAATTATCAACAAAATTTGCCAAATTTGAAATAGAACATATACCACGCAAACAAAATCAAAGGGCAGACATCTTATCTAAACTCGGCAGTACACAGTCCGAGTTATCTACACTACAACAGTTCACCATAACATCACCCACTGTTACTCTGACAAATATGTTAAGTGTTACACAGGTAAAAGACTGGAGAGACGACTTTATACACTATCTACAAACAGGTGCTATACCAGAAGGGGTCGAGAACCATAAAAAGTTCCGACGACAAGCATCTTCCTTCACAATATTCAACGGGACACTGTATCGACGAGGTTATACTCGGCCTCTACTCAAATGCCTTAACAAATCGGAAGCTGAGATAGCATTAGCCGAGGCACATGAAGGAATCTGTGGCACACATACAGGTGCTCGGAGCTTAGCATCTAAGGTCCTCCGAGCTGGTTTCTTCTGGCCTACTTTGAACCAGGACAGCCAACAAAAAATCCGATCATGTAACGATTGCCAAAGACACGCACCACTGATACACATACCCGCAGAGCAATTACATCAATCAGACATCAGTTGGCCATTTAACTGATGGGGTTTAGATATACTCGGTCTGTTCCCTACGGCACCGGGCCAGGTAAAATTTCTCATTGTCGGCATTGATTATTTCTCCAAATGGGTGGAAGCCCAACCTTTGGCAAAAATAACATCCCAATAAATGATTTCATTCGTTTGGAAAAACATTATTTGCCATTTCGGCATACCTCAACATATCATAACTGACAATGGTCGCCAGTTCGCCGATCAGAAATTTCAATCTTTTTTGCAGAATCTCAAAATAAAACACATTTCGCTTTTGTTGAACATCCTCAAACAAATGGACTAGCTGAGGCCGCAAATAAGGTCATCCTACATGCACTTAAAAAGAAGCTAGATGATGCCAAAGGGCTCTGGGCCGAGCTTATACTTGAAGTCCTTTGGGGATACAACACCACCAACAAACATCAACAAAGGAAACACCGTTCAGGCTTGTATATGGCTCCGAGGCTATGATACCACTGGAAATCTCCCAAAGCTCATTCAGAACACAGCTCGGCAACCAGGAAGAAGTTCGGAGAACCGAACTCGATACCATCGAAGAAGTCAGAAACATCGCAACATTAAGGCAACGCGCAGCACAACAAGCAGTAGCTCGCCAATACAACAAAACGGTTAAAAGCAGATCCTTCATGCAAAGAGACTTAGTACTTCGTAAAATGGAAACTGCTCGGAAACCAACCTCACATGGAAAGCTCGCAGCAAATTGGGACGGTCCATACCGAATATCAGAAGTTCTCGGTAATGGAGCATACATACTCGAAACAATAGATGGTAAACTACTACCCAATACCTGGAATGTATCCTCCCTAAAGAAGTTCTATAGTTGAAAGTCAGGGACAGGCTAGTACTCTTTTTCCTACTACCAAGTTTTTGTCCCAAAGGGTTTTGCTTGGAGAGGTTTTAACGAGGCTAGCCTACCTGCAAATTTGTATTCAAAATAAATACAAATTTATCATAATAACACCTAATTCTATTCAATCATGTACTACCAATTATCAATATAGCTCGGAAAATGACAATAATCGTCTAAAAGCGCAACCTGCCACTACTCGGCAGTTTTCTCAAACCGAAATGAAATATCCTCATGATCATTTCCTATTAATCAACAAACAGCTTTTCCCTAAACGAAAAACACTACCATTCAAACACATTCAAATCCATAACAATATCCAAAAAACAAACATCAAAGTTCAAATAGCTATCCATTACAGAATAAAACAAAATAACTAACAAAATAAAAAACTACACATTATCAGCCTGATCTTCAACGTCACCATCATCTTCGACCATCTTGCCATCACGAACGACTTTCCCAGGGTCCATCCCGGACAGATCAGCCTCTGGCGCCAAAAACTTCGCCTATAACAAAGCCCTTTCAAATCCCTCAACAAAAGAATCCAGAATTTCATCAACCTTTTTCTTCTCCAACTCCTTTAATTGGGCAGTCACCTCAATTAGACGAGATTGTATACTCGCCAAATCACTTTCCTTTTTCTTCAAATCCTCCACATCCTTAGCATAACTATCTTTAGTCTCCTTCAATAACTTCTCGGTCTCAGTTAAACGCGCCTGAAGCTCGGCAGCAGCACTTTTACTCTTAACCAACTCTTCCTTCAAAACAGAAACCTCTCCTTTTTCTGTAACAACTCTCTTATACTTCAACTCTTGGCTACGCCCAAGACTCGCAAGGCGCAGACCAACAACCTAGAGAAAGCAATAAAGCAAAGTTTATAAGACTACCAAAGAGAAAACAGAAATAAAGCAAACACGGTCACCAATTACCTGCATATACTGCCCAATAGCCATGTCCCCAACCTCCTTTGCGAGAGAAACATCAGCCGACGAATGACAATACTCGTCCACCACAGCCATATAAGAATACTCTTTTCCCCACACAGAAAATGCCTCACTCTGTTCAGAAATTTCATGGAGCCTTTTTTTATTACCCATAAAAGCTTGTATTTCCTCCAGAGGAACCCCTAACTCCTTTTCATCAGAATCATCGGACAACTCAACAAGGTCGGACTTCCTTCTCTTTTTCGCAATCACCTTCCTCCGACCTTGACGAGGCTGAGTAACTTCGCCAGTCCCAGCAACCTTCTCAGCATTAGAAGATGATACCTCCTTCTCCATATTCTTATTTTTGAAACGTGTCCTAAGGGACGCGGCTGAAACACCGGGATATTTACCACCTGCAAAACACAAATAACATCAGATATATGACGAAAAGAAATAAACACATTAGCAACAACCCTATAACTCACCCAAATATGTTACAACAGCATCTTTATCCTCTTCCTACTTCAGAAGCTCATACATTGAAATTAGGTCTCCCCGACCAATATTTTCAACAAGAAACTCAATCAAACAAACATTTGTCGGAGAGATAACTTCAGGTCCGAGTATATTTTGAGATTCCGAGCACCAATACAATGGGAACTTCTCAGCCAGATTCTCATCTACGAAAAAAGGAAAATCTTTTTCTAGACCTCTAACCTTGAAATACATCTCTTTAAAATCTTTGAAAGAAGATTTGTGCAATCTGAAAATGCCAAATCCAAGGGTGCTATTGAAATTTATCCAACCACCTTTCCACATCCCCTTGGCTTGAAATAACGAAAAGAACAGGTCCACAGACGGCACCTCCTCCAGAAATTCCATTAGAATTTCAAAAGAACGAAGGAACGCCCACCCATTTGGATGAAGCTGCGACGGAGCACAGTTCAACTGTCTCAAAACCTGACATTCGAAATCAGAAAGGGTAACCTAACTCTCAGCTCTTCAAGAACACAGCTGTGCATATAGAAAAACTCAAAGCCTCTACCCCGTTGATAAACCCTATCATTAACACTACATGGCAGTAACTCAACCCCAACTCCAGCATTCTGCCTCACTACCTTATTCACATCCACCTCCTTAACCGCAGCCTCATCACAGAACAACGACACCCGAGACCTCACATCATCCCCAACCCAGTCATAAGACCAATCTATCTTAACTTTCTTCTCCTTCTCAAATCCCATCATAAACAGTAAAACAAACATGCAACCAAGAAATACAAAGAGACGAGGGAAGAAAGAAATCACAAGAACACAGACATAACCATACCTCTCTTGCTCATTCTTCAAATAGAAGCAGAAAACCAAAACGCCCAAATTCTAATCAGTAGAAATAATTAATCACAATCGAAAACGTTCCAAATATCACCCCTGCCTCAATCACATCAAATGGCGAAAGGAGCATTGGAAACCATCAAAATATTAATGAAGCTACCACTCATTCTCTCTCCTAAAAAAAATGGGCACGATTTCCCATGTGGCACAATACAAAGTTAATTTAATGAAGTACGTTGAACTGGGGGCTCACTCAGTAATCCATTTCACCGAGTTATAACTCATCACAAAAGCTCAACCTGCTTCATTAAAAAACTTTTCTCAGGCTATGCTTGGGGGCTGTGATATGGTCACCATTAATACGAGCTATAACTCGGCCTCATGACCGTTATTGGCAGTCACCATAACTCGTCATTTTCCGTTACTGCTCGGATCTTATGAGCTATAACTCGGTGGCATCAATACTCTTATCATAACCGACGTCTCAAACGGTATGATAAAATCGGTTACAAAACCAATCATCGCAGAAACCGACAATTGATCACCCAGAATGTAACGGACGAAGAAATATCTATAAAAGAAAGGTAAAGTATCTCTTTGAAGGACAGTTCTGAATTTAACACTATACTGACTTAAGCATTGGAGTGCCTTTGCAGGTACACTCCACCCTCTTTATATTGCTCGTGCTCTCACACAAACAACAAAGATAAGAAGCTCGGATTCTAAGAGACGGATGTTCAACCTTGCAACCCATAGCTCGGCCGATTCTGAGAAATTAAAGCCGATCTATTTCCCAGGCAAAATCAAGTTCAATAAAAAACTAAAGTTGACAAACAATAAAATTATACCAAATGTCATACTTTCGTTGCTTGATCGTAATATAATTTACTTAAAAACATTTTGCCTTCATTTCATTTAAGAATTCTATGGTTTTATTGTATAACTAATAACTTAATGAAAAGAAGTGTAAAAGAAATGTAAGGTAGCTGACGAAGGCTACCGTAAGAAGTTTAACTTCTTTGAAATTTATCACCTCATCGCAAAGAATTGAATTTTAAGACCGTTTATTTTTCTAATTCCTTAGGTGGTTGAAAATCAAAATTGTCTTTAACCTTTTTTTAATTCAAAATCATTCTTAATATTAAATTTTGTTTTAAAATTATTATTTTTTTAGTTTCCAAACAAAAATATTTTTTGTTAATTTATCACATCTATTTCTTAAAATCACCATCACTAAAGCAAGCAGCATTAATTTTCTCAATTTTTCTTTCGCACACATTTATCATACACCCATAATCTTCTCATTACTTTCACTCACCACACACACCTACACATCATTCGCACCCACACTTAGAGAAATACAAAAGAGAAAGGAAAAAAAAAAATACCAAAAGACGAGAAAAGAATGAGAAAAGGAGAAGATAAAGAAGAGAAAGAGAAAAAAAAGAATTGAGATATAAAAGAGTGAGTGAGGAAGATCCACTACAAACAAAAAAAAGTTTATGATTACGCTCTTTTTTTTTTGTCACGCTTTAAAAGTATGGCTAAAAATGATCAATGGCCACGCTTTTATGAGGGTGGCGATTGATTAGAGATTTAGCCACGTTTTTTCTTGTTACGTTTAAAAAACGTAGCAAAAGGGATCTATGGCCACGCTTTTATGAGAGTGGCAATTGATTCCAGATTTGACCACGCTTTAAAAGCGTGCCTGTTTCTCTCTATGGCTACGCTTAAAAAGCCTAGCCGTTTCTTACAATTCTTTTGGCACGCTTCAAAAGTGTGGCAAAAAAGTTGCCAAAAAAAGTTTCAAAAAAGATATAATTAGTTAATTACATTGCACACCTTCTTCGAAACTCTATCTTTCTCCTTCGAACCATAAACTCTTGGAACCCTTTGTATTCACCCTAAAAAGAAAGGCCCTTCAAAAGAACCCTAAACTCTTCAAAAGAATCCCAGCACTCCGCGACCCCAGCAATCCAAAGAACATCGCCGGCGCTTGCAATGCCTCTGTCGGCGCTCCCTGTTCTGGCACTCCCACCATCGCTGCTCCCACCCTAAACCCCAAACCCTCATTCGGCGATGACTCTCTCTGGCGGTGACTCCCTCAGCGCTCACTATTCGTCACAAACCCTCCGTTGATGCTCCTTCCGCTGCCTCTGCCTTCCGTCGGAGCATTGGAGATGGTTTGTTGTTCAAGGCCGCTCCCTTCCATCGTCAAGCTCGAGGGGGTTGTTGTCACAACCGGCGAAAAGGACGAAGATGCCATCCTCGATCTGTAATCCCTAACTCATACTTTTTCAATAAATCTTCGATCATCATTTAATCATTTATTTTGAATATTACAATAAATTTGTGCTTTTAATTGTTATTACTCTTTTCCAATTTATTTTAGAAAATTGAAGTTTTATCGATTTGAAAAAGAAGGGAACCGATGAAAGGAGAGAACCGCAGGTACCATCAAGTTCCCAAAGAACAAGGTTACCAGCAAGGTTTGGCTTCTCATCTAAACAAAATTCATTTGTGCTTATTTGTTTATGTTGTTTATTCTCTGGTTCATTTGTGCTTTCCTAGTTCTTTGATTCTTCAGTTCATAAGTAGTTAGAGAAGTTTAAATGATAAGTATTTGAGCCTCATATAATAATGTCGAACGTAGTTCTTTTGCTGTTATTATAGTAGTTAAATCTAAGAAAGTTAATTGGTTCATTTGTGCAACTAAATTTTGTTCTTTTTTTGTGTGTGTTTTTATGCAACACAAAATCATTAGTGAGTGTGGTTCTTTAACTATAAGCATTCTAAATCATTGCAAAAGATAATTCATGTATTCCATATTTTTTTTTATTTGAAAATCATACTGGAACAATATAATCTGATATAAGAAGCTATTAATGCTCTAGCTTGATTTATATTTATAAGAAATTATGAACTGATTGGTTGAATAGCTTATCCTAGGATCCTAAACACTTTTGTCTCTCATGTTTCAAAGTGACCATATATAAATATTGATGAACTCAACATATTGCTATTTGCTGTCGCTGCTACCTCTTATTCTGCTTCTACTTTGCTGCTGCTATCTGACTTTGTGTTCCAATCTCAACTTCAGATGTCCTCTTCCCGTATTTGCAGAACTTCTCTCAAGAGCTTCAACAACTTAAGGAGTATTGCATGAACCAAAAATTCATTGATTCAATGGTAAACTGCATCTAAGTCGACTCAATAACAACAAGTTCAATCTACATGGTGTCGCCCACACGAGTCGAAAATAACTACCGTCTCGAAAAACAAGTTAGAATCCTTAACTTTAAGTGTTTGGATCTCACGTCCATATTCAAAACCCATCATGATTTCAGATTACAACTCGGAATAACAACTTTTTTACCGTTAATTTTTTAAAAAATAAATCTAAAATAATGTCATTATAAAATTAATTCATCTTGTTTGATTGTATTAGAAATTAAAAATTAAAAATTGATTTAAGAAAAAAAACTTAATTACACTTTTAATTCATTTTAAAAAACCAAAATACCTTCTTTATAACTCAAACAATGTTAAACTTTAAGAAAAATTTAAAATTTTTTTTTCGTAGATTCTATTTTGATTTTTGAGAGACTAAAAAATTCTTGTAGCATTAGTTTAAAAACAAAAAACAAAAACAAAAAATTCCCTTGTAGTTCATATTTAAAGTACTAAATGGTCAAATTAGTCCCTAAAAGATCACTCGTTTTTCAAATTGGTCCTAAAAAAAATTTTATTAATAAAACTCGTTC
>NC_029790.2:15473960-15477782 GCF_000816755.2 Arachis ipaensis | reverse complement strand
TTGGTGCAAGAATTTTAACTTATTTTTTATGTATTATTTATTTTAATTCTAAAACTCAGTTACTTTTTTTTTGGTATAAACAAGTTACTTTTAATATTTATATACTATTTTTTTGTTTTAAACTTCAGCCCAATATCTAAAATTTATAAAAAAAATTCAAAATTTATAAAAATAATGATTAACCTGATAAAATATAGACCATTCAATTAAAATATAATAAATGAAGAGTTTAGATTTAATGAATTAATAATGTGTGCAGCACTCCATACTTAACCAGAAGCGTTTAAGCATGAGCTATTGTTTTGGTGTCATTTTCGAAAAAGATCTTTTTTTTTAATGATATTTTTTAAAAGATTTTGTTATAAAAGTAAAAGTAATTTTATGTTTGAATATCTCATGTAAAAAAATCTTTTTATCTATCAATTATATTTAGATAAAATAAGATAAAAGTATTTTTTGTTCATTTATTATGTGAAAATATCTTTTTTATTTAAGAAAAAAATCTTTTAAAAAATAGATATAAATTTTAGTTTCTCTTAGAGGAGACCAAGCTTAAAAACTTCCCAACTCAGTTGAAAGTAGCACCACCGCTTGGCTGAATTATATTATATCAGTGTATATGGTCAGTGAAGACAAATCATATTCACTCAAGCACAATCTTAATCATCTTAACCATTTACATTATTTATATTATATCTGAATGGTAAAGACTAACGGAACATCGAAGTTTCGCTCAACTACAACGGGATACCAGAACCGCTTCCTAAACTATTAGTCCAACGAAACCATATAAGCCCTGTTCTGCTTCCTACTCATACCTGCTTCTTGCTACCTTGCTCGCTCTCATTGGAACAAAATTGGGGAAATTTGCTGCGTAGGCTGCAACGAACGGAATAGAACGGAACACAGATCGGAAAAGAGAACCCTAATTTCTGAGGATTGAGAGACAGACATGGCTGCGGAGTTAGGGCAACAGACGGTGGAGCTGTCGACCCTGGTTTCCCGAGCTGCCCAAGATTCATACAGCAACCTGAAAGAACTGGTTGAGAAATGCAGGTCCACCGAATTGTCCGATACAGACAAGAAGATCAGTATCCTCAAGTTCCTCAGCAAGACCCAGCAGCGCATGATCCGCCTCAATGTGCTCTCCAAGTGGTGCCAACAGGTTACCCCGCCAAAAATCAAATCTTGCTATTTTTTCTTGCATAGCACTACTCTTCATTCAATCCATTGGTCTCTCTACAAATTCCAAAACTTTGTGTATTTGGGAGATACATAATTGATAATGAATAGAATTAAGGGGTGGTTTGGGGCACTGGTTGAGCTGAAAACTAAAAGCTGTTATAAATCAGGGAAAGGAAGTTTTTTCTTTCTTTCTTTCTTTGTTGGATGGGATGTGCTTATAGGTTTTTTGCTGTGTAGGTTCCTTTGATAAAGCACTACCAGCAGCTGGCTTCGACTGTTTCAAATCACGATATGTGTTTTACTCAAGCTGCGGATTCTTTGTTTTTTATGCACGAGGGGCTTCAGCAAGCCCGTGCTCCGGTTTCTGATGTGCCCTCTGCCATTGACATTCTCTTAACGGGGAGTTACCAGCGGTTGCCTAAATGTATAGAGGATGTTGGTACTCAGTATACCTTGAATGAAGAACAGCAAAAGCCTGCTTTGAAGAAGCTGGACGCGCTTGTGCGGTCGAAATTGCTAGAAGTTTCTCTTACGAAGGAAATTTCCGAGATAAAAGTTTCCGATGGTACGGCATTGATTAAGGTGGATGGAGAGTTTAAGGTTTTAGTGACTCTTGGTTACAGGGGAAACTTGTCCATGTGGAGGATATTACATTTGGAGCTACTTGTTGGTGAGAAGAATAAACCTATCAAACTGAAATTAATGCGGCGCCATGTTCTCGGGGATGATCTAGAGAGACGAATGGCTGCGGCAGAAAATCCATTTTCAATATTGTACTCGGTTCTTCACGATCTATGTGTTTCACTTGTCATGGATACTGTCATCAGGCAAGTGCAAGCTCTTCGACAGGGAAGATGGAAAGATGCAATTCGATTTGAGCTCATATCCGAGGGTGGAATGGGTCATGCGGCAGGTTCCAGTTCCATGCAGAACCCTGACGGGGAATCTGATTCATCCGGTCCTCGAACTCCTGGTTTAAAAATCATATACTGGCTGGAGTTCGATAAAAATGCTGGCATGTCTGACTCAGGTGCATGCCCATTCATAAAAATTGAACCTGGGCCAGATCTTCAGATAAAGTGCATACACAGCAATTTTGTCATAGATCCACTAACAGGCAAGGAGGCAGAGTTTTTCTTGGACCAGAATTGTATTGATGTTGAGAGGTTGCTGTTAAGAGCTATTAGCTGCAACCGGTATACTCGTCTACTGGAAATTAAAAGAGAACTGGGAAAAAATAACCACGTCTGTCGAGCAGCAGATGATGTTGTATTCCAGTCTCACTTGGGTGGACCTGATGTTGAATATAAACAGGTTAGTGTACATTTGTTAGGGAACATTTGGAGTATCAATTTGATATGCTACATCGGGCAATTTTTTTATTTTTATTTTTATTTTTATTTTTGGGTTTTGGCATATGTGGTTTGATGCTTCTTGTTTGGTATCACCCCAATTTGGGGTTTTCCTCTGTTAACATTCTTGTAACTTTCGAGAACTATACCGTGAATTACGGATATTTGACTATTTTCGTACTTTGCCACCATAAGTACTTCTCATCATTCTTGCATGGACTATCTGTAGCTAGATTCTGATATCTTCTGTCTGTTATGTATGTATGTATGTGTGTGTGTGTGTGGAATTTCCGCTGCTTGGTAAATACTTTGCTGCTGAACACTTTTGACATGTAGTTAATTTTCCAGTAAACACAGTTGGCCTTTAAATTTTGCAACCTATGATACGATTTGTGGCTGAATTTGTGATACCCTTTTACAAATCTTGTAATATTATATCCTACCTCTTTCCCATTCAACCATTCATTAAATTTTAAAAGATGAAGCTGCTTTTGTCTGTAGAAGGATGATAAATGCTTCAGCAAGGAATCTGAAGGGTATGAGGTGTTGCGTGTGCGTGCCTATGCCTCATGTTTTTTTACTCTTGGAGTTTTGTCCCCATACTAAGGTAGATTTGTTTTTTTGTGAACTGATTTCTGTTTGTTTCTTTCCTTTGACTACAGCTGGTCGATTTCTTACATACTCTGGTTACTTATGCTACTTATTGGGTGTAGATACAACAATATCATTTGATCAGAATGTTTTTTATGCTTTTACTTTATACAGTTTCTAGAAGATTTCATAAATGGAGCTGAAGTTTCATCGCTTTTGGATTGCATTCGGCTGACTGCGGCTCCCTTGCATGATCTGGCTGCTGCAACCAGGCCAGCTCGAGCTGGTCCTGTTCCAGGAGTTGCAGCTGCTCTATCTTCCATACCTAAACAAACTGGTTATATACAACCACAAGGACTTCTTGGTAGCTCAACTTCAAACATTGGCCAGCCTACCTCTGGTCCTGCGGGAAACACTGCCATGTCTGCTCCTGGTGGTCTTACCAATCAAACCCTATCCATGTTAGCTGCAGCTGGGCGAGGTGGGCCGGGCATTGTTCCAAGTTCACTTTTACCTATCGACGTCTTTGTTGTGCTCCGCGGTCAACAGGAAACAGTTTGCTGTTGACATGGGTTGCTTTGCCGGTGATCAACACCGCCTAAAGTAAATAATTATTCTATTTAATATATATTTAAAAGTATTTTTTTGTTGTATGAAAAAGAAATATATGTTACAAGAATGAAAAACTACTCAG
>NC_029790.2:15432983-15473908 GCF_000816755.2 Arachis ipaensis | reverse complement strand
AGAAAAAAAATTATATATCATATATAATAATCCTTGATATATATAGTGTCATGTATATATTAAGATTCTCTATTTTAATTATGTGAGTGATTATTGTTATTTTCATTTTTTCGTTACATTAGAAAATAATATTTAAAACTAAAAAAGAGATAATTAATTTTTTTAATTTGAATTAAAAATGTCTTGTAAATATATCTAACTTTTACATATACTAAGTGTTATAATATTAAATAGTATAGTATTTGCTATAACAATGATTCAAAATATTAATTTAAGATATATTTGGGTCTAGTAAGACCTCAATGCAAGCAAGATCAACTAAAATCTATTGTTAGGGTCCCAAATCTGACTTAGGTTCATTACCTTAAAGGCCCAATGTAGATGAAGTCCACGCGTCCCCTCTTAAATCGGCTCAGATTGGATCTCTGTTGCTAGTTAGATATGGTAATGAGGACTCGGGGGAGCGTGAGAAACCCACTTTCCATCCCTCATTCCTATTTAAAAAAAATGTCATCGTTCTTTCTCCGTCATTACAAGTTCCTGTTTAATTACCCCTTAGAGAACGTAGATCTCTTCGGGTATCTACAAATATTCTTTGAAATTTTTTTAAAAAATTAACACAAAAAGACATAATATAATAAATCATAAAATAATCAATTCAATATAATTCAACACAATTTATAACATATTCGTTAGGAAAAATAACATTTCAAAAGGAGAAAACATAAAAAAATAATCCAACATAATAACATAACATAATTTTTTAGGACGATACTGAGCGAGTAGTGACGGACTTGATGAGAGGTAGAGAAAGTGAGTTAGAGAGAGAGAGAGGATCAAGGCTGAGAATGAGTCTGGAAGAAAAAGAAAAAATTCGAATTGGAGGCAGAAATTAGGGTTACTAAATTCAAGAAATGGATTTACGTATATATAAATTAGGATAAATTAATAATTTTATATTCGCGTATATTTAATAAGTTTTATGGGGGCGGGTACTTATGTCCGTGCCCCTATTAGGAGTGGCAAACGGGAAAGTCCGCCCTGTCTCGCCAAAAGCCCGCCCCGCCTAGTAAGATGGTCCTGAATTTTCCCCCCGCTCACCTAATGGTAGGCTCGCGGGATCTCTTTTTTTTTATAAGCTATTAAATATTAAACAATATATATAATTTCACAACAATTTCAATAAATTTATAATTTTTAAATTCACGCACATTAACGTCTTTATAATTATAAATATGTAATAAATATAATTATAAATCAATTTTTTTGAAACAAAATAATAAAACCAGCATTATCCAAAACAAAACAAATATTATCCAAAATATATAATTAAACATCTTCAAGTTTATAATCAATCAAATATAAAACATAATCCAAAATATAACTTAAAACTTCTTCAATTATCATCTTCATCCTCTTGTAGATCAATAACATCATAGAAATTTGTAAAAAAATGGCTCTACCAAAATAAAAGCTTGGCCCAGCGGGAAAGCCTGCCCTGCCCTGCGGAAGCCCACCAAATCTCGTGGATTAAGCGGTGCAGGGTAGGCGGGATTTTTAAGTTTGGTGGTTATAAATTTCCAGTCCAACCCGCATTTTTTTGGCGGGTTATGCGACCAGCTCGACAGGTTTCGACCCGTTTGCCACCCCTAGTCCCCATCCATTTTCGCGTGGCAGGTCGTGAGGATTTCAGGAGTCCCCATCTAACTCCAAAACGCGAGTAATCCCTGCAAATACCCGTTTCGACTGTTTTTGTGATCATCCTTATTGCTAGTATTCATTGGTTCGTGACGTGGAGCTATTTTAGCCACTCAATAAATTCTCATATAATCAAAGTTTAGGTTATATTTTTATAAAGTTACATGTATCCTTGTTATAACAATATTAATAAAAGATAAATGGATAAACACTAAACTATTGTTTGGATATAAGATAAAAAATAAGAGGAAAGAAATGGAAAGAAAAGTATATTTTTTTGTGTGTTGTTTAGATGAAAAAAATGAATGAAAAGAAAATAGAGGAAAAAATTTCTTTTGCTTGAATGGAAGGAAAAGTAAGAAGAAAAAAAATTATAATAGAAAAAAATTATATTAATGTTTTTATATATTATATATAAATTATAATTCAAATAGTAACTCTGTATTTTTATCCATTTGCACTTTTGAATCAATTTTCTTCGCAATTTTGAAGAGAAAAAATTTACGTGAGCTCCATATACACTTTTATGTTTTTCATTCAATTTCTTTGTTGAACCAAATAATGAAAAATTAATTTTTCCATCCATTTTCTTCTCCAGCATGTTATTTCTCTACAAATTCTTCTAATCTAAACAATGCATAAATATGTCACATTTTTATATATATAACAATAACTAATATCACATATTAGGCTAATTTATGTTGATAAACCAAAGTCACCCTAAAATTACCTGAATCCCTAAACCTAATAACGTTACTTAGTTGTCTCCATTTACATTTTCATATAAATCGAATTTAATGAATTCGAATTAGGGTAATAAGTAATAAATCTAATTTATATTTAATAATTTACCTCTAGCTTATGGTAAAAATGTAAGATATGATGCCAAAAAAAAAAAAACTAAAGCGTCATAAATTTTTTACTAACAAAATTTTTTTTTTCATTTTTTAGACACGTATCTATTTTTTTAAGTTATACATTTTGATTTATATAAATTAATGATAATTAAATGTACAAAAAATACTAATTAATAAAGGAATAAAATTTAAGATAAACATGTCCTGAACAAATTGAAATAAAATAAAGACTTTTAATTATGATCATTAATTATAATTACATATATTTATTTCAAGATTTATACTTCAAAAACACAGTATATTAATATTTTGTATTTTTATTTTTTAATTTTATACTATCACAAACATTAGTTACTTTTCAATAATGACAATACTTTTAAAAAAATAAACATAACTAAATTATCTTAAAATTATATAATAATTTTCAACATAACAAAAATAATATACAATTGGAATTTAGAAATCTGGAAAAAAAAAAGCCTTGAAAAACCAAATAGTCACCTAACTTTCTTTGCCCTCAATTCTGTGACCTCATTATGTGACCTCATTCCAAAAAACCCAGGAGAGTAAAATATTGCTTGACTTGCTTTTAAATACAATAGAGAAGAGCATACAACTTTCATCTCGTCACCGTAATTCCACCTACCCAATTACTACTGTTGTCGTGTCTGCTCCGCCGCCGTGTGCGTTGCTATGCGTCATCTAATTTAATGAATTTAATTAGAATAAATAATAAATTATTTATTTTATTTTAGACTTCATAAATGAAAAAACCAATTCACTGATACAATAAATTACATCTACTCCGCCGCCGTGTGCGTTGCTATGCGCATCCAATTTAATGAATTTAATTAGAATAAACAATAAATTATTTATTTTATTTTAGACTTCATAAATGGAAAAACTAATTCATTTATATAGAGGGATACATATATAAAGATGTGAATTGTAAAAATAGAGGGATACATACACTTTTTTCGAATTATTTATTGTTAATATCAGGTCAATTTTATAACATTCAATAATGACATAAATGATTATATTTGAACCATAAAGTTAACCTAAAATAAAATATAGAAATTGTTAGAAGCATAAAAATAGAAAAAAATATCAAATTTAAATAATGTAAAAAAGAATCTAATATATAAAGATGTGAATTGTAAAAATAGAGGGATACATATAGAAGAATAGCATGTATAAACTTTTTTTCACTATATCATAATTTGCTCCCGTTATACGATGAATTCAGCGGCAGTCGGCAGCTCCAAAAGTTTGCATCGATGCACCTCGAACACATGACCTGATTTCTTAAGCCGCAAGTATGCCGAGCACATTGTCGTCCAATTCCATCAGCAATGGTAATGCCTAAATTGAGACATTTTCGAGTTATAAACAAACAATTAACGAAACACTATTTATCCATACCTTCTTATTTATCCATAAAAGAAATTTTACATAAAGAAAAAAAAAGAAGAAAAGAATAGTTGAAATAGCAAGAGCGATAAAAATGATGATTATTATCATTTTGTTTGGCCGTCTATATATAGAAGACCAGAAAATCATGATTATCTAACAAAATTAATTTGTATTTATTGCATTTAATTTGAATAAGCAAGAAATTGTCATATTTTAGTTTATTATTTAATTCACATGATTTGAATTTGACTTAATACATATAATTTAATTTGATTTAATTATTAGTTAAAAATATCTCAATTGCTTATTTTATTTATAGATTTATTTTTAATAATTTAATGATCGGGAAACACTCCCCGAAGCATGCCACGTCAACTTTATCATTAAGTACAGACATCTGATTTTTATATAATAAAATAGATTTTTTTAATTACAAAAAAATCTTTTGTTACAAATTAATTGTAGCTTTTGAAACAAATGAATATTTTACTACAAAATATTTCGAACTTTTGTAACAACTTCATCTTTTGTCACAAAACATTATAAAATTTTACAACAAAATACTGATTCATTACAAAAGCCAACATAATTTGTAACAAAATGTATTGTTGTTACAAAATATTGTTATTATGTAACAGTCACTAATTTTTGTTACAAATACTTCATTTTCTTGTAGTGCATTCTCCATCTCCTTCCTCTCATCGATCTCCTCTCTCACTCCCTCACTCACTCACTTCCATCCAGTCACTGCCCTGGTCGCCATTGCAACTTCTGGAAGCTGCCTCCATCGCACAGCCATCGTCGCTGCTGCAACTGGTCTCGCCTCTTGTCTTCCTCACGCAGTACTATTCCGTCGGCGCCAGCTCTGTTCCACCACGCTCCTTCCCTTTAGTCGCGTCAACCCTTTCAGTCGTGTCCTGTCCCCTTATATGCTCACTGCTCAGTCTGCTCTCTTCTAGGTATTTTTTTTAACTGTCATTGTTGTTAGTTAATCCGTGAACTGTGATTTTTCATTACTGTGTGGTGTAGGAATGTGAAGAATTTTGAATAGTTTATCATATGACATTTTATGGTTTTTTTTTTTTTAATTTGACTTTTGAGTTTGTATTTGAAAGAGATCATAACAATGTGGTTTATGTAATATCTTTATTTTGGATAATATTTTAAGGTTAATATTAGATTATAATTATGTTTTAGTGTGTGTATCTATATTTTATGTATTATTTTATTAAAAACGGGTTTTCGGTTGAATTACGGTCGAACTAATTGAACCATAAATTAATATTTAAAGCGGTTCGATGACCAGTTAAGTTTCAGAACTTTGTTCTAATAACACATGTATTGTAGGTACCCGCAGTTTTCAACTTTTGTTTTTAATGAGAGAGTAGCTTTGCAAGAGTGGTTATGGCTAATAGACTATCTTAGAGTGAACTTTGCAAATTTTTATGCATAGTTTTCATTATGCCTTTATGCAATGAAAATGGACATTATTGGGTTTGTTTGAGATAAAATTGAGTTGGATTTTTTTTTCTTAAGTAAAAAACATTTACATGGATGAAACAAAAATAAATTACTAAAAATATTTTTAAGAATCTAAGTGTCAACAAAAATAATTTTAAATGACAAAAATAATAAAAATATCACCAACAATTTTAAAATTATGATAAAAATAATCAAACGTGAATAAAAACAACAAAGCACATGTCTAAAATGTGAAAATAGCATATTATTTGAATTTTTTGGTATAATTATACTTTAATTTTTCAAAAGGATTAAAGCTTTTTTTAATATTATTAAAAGTTAGTATTCTAGGATTAATATTAAATGGATTAAAATGCTCCTTTATGTTTAAGTTTTTTTTATTATATTACAAATTAAAATTTGAATTTAATTACAAAAAGACTAAAATACCCACTAAATTCATTTAAAAATAATTATTTTTTATCATTAATTTCAAAAACACTAAAATACGCTTTTAAAATAAAATTTATTTAATTGTATTAAACATAGTAAATGTGAACTCTAAAAATTAAAATTCTCTCGTAATAATTTTAAAAAGAACAAAGCAATTATTCATACATACACCCATTAAACATGGGTCTAGTCTACACACTGAATAAAGACTGTATAAACCACAGAATAAACTACATCTAAGTCAACTCAATAAGGAGAAGTTCAATCTACATGACGTCGCCCACACGGGTCGGAAATAACTACCGTCTCGACAAATAAGTTAGACCCCTTAACTTTAAGTGTTTGGATCTCACGTCCATATTCAAAACCCACCATGATTTCAGATTATAAGTCGGAACAACAAATTTTTACCGTTAATTTTTTAAAAAATAAATCTAAAATAATGTCATTATAAAATTAATTCATTTTGTTTGATTGTATTAGAAATTGAAAATTAAAATTTGATTTAAGAAAAAAAACCTTAATTACACTTTTAGTTCATTTAAAAACAAAAAAACAAAATACCTTCTTTATAACTCAAACAAAGTTAAACCTTAAGAAAAATTTAAAGTCTTTTTAGTAGATTCTATTTTAAGAGACTAAAAGATTCTTGTAGCATTAGTTTAAAAACAAAAAATAAAAACAAAAAATGTCCTTGTAATTCATATTTAAAGTACGAGTAAATGATCAAATTAGTCTCTAAAAGATCACTTGTTTTCAAATTGTTCCTCAAAAATTTTTTATTAATGGAGCTCATTCTTTAAAGATTTAAATTATTCATGGTAGTCCTTTCGTCATTTTCTTTGTTAATGGGTAAAAAATTTGCTAATGTGACACGTTAAGTGACACCACAACATACATCTAGGTTGTGTTTGGTTAGTGGGTGTGTCTACACAAGACAGAGACTCTGTTTGATTGTTAAGGCACACAATTTTAAAAGACACGCTGGTACACAAATTGACATAAATTACATGTATTCACTGTACCTCTAATAAGTTGAGACACAAAATTAATGTTGAGACACTAATTATTTTGATAATTTTACCCTCCCTTCTCCTCTCCATTTCAACTTCCGTTTCTTCTCTCTTCATGGCCAACCAAACAGAATCTCTTCTCCCCTCCCTTCTTCTCCCCATTTGAACTTCTATTTCTTCTTTCTTCATGATCAACCAACCTCCTCTTACTGAAGTGTCTCTGCCACTGTCATTGCTACGGCCTCACTTCCTCCTCATACTCTCCATCCAGATTGGGTTTGTGTCTTCTTTCTTCTTTCAAATCTCCAGATCTGCGACTTGTGTCTCTGCCATGTCGCAGGCGAGCCTCTATCATCGACCCATCGTGCCTCCATCTTCATCTCTGTTCATCCTTCTATTTGCCCCTTTCTGAATTTTTTCCTAAAATAAAGTTTTATTATTAATCTGTGCTATTTTTAGAAAAAAAAAATTATTGTCTGAATGCTATGAACAATTTTTTCCGTTGGCTTCTATGTTGTTGAAATATCTCACCTCCAATTAATTTCTTAATTTGATATTCCACTTGTTCATAGTCGCTTCAACAACTTAAAATTGACGCAAGGGATTCAAAATGGGAATCATGCCAATTAATTACTTGCTGTTTAATTAGAAAGATATGTATTAAATTTGTTGTTGAAATTATTAGAATTTTTGTTATTTGGATTTTTTTTATGAATAGAGATGAAAGAAAAGAATCAGTGTAACTGTTGAAAAAATATAGATAGTGGTGATGGTGATAAAGATAGATGATGAGGGTATTATTGATTTTTTAAAGTTTGATATGTATACGTATATTTTGTAACTATGTCTATATAGTTCATGTCTCTGTGTCCATGTCTCATGCTATACACTAAACAAACGGAGCCAGGATGCGTTTGTTTACAGCCACGAGACATTGAGACAGAAACAAAGAGACACAAAATCGTATTTGACATATGAAACATGAACAAAGACATTGTGTTAAGAGACACCGAATTAGTGTATTTTGTGTTTATCTAATCAGGAAAGACACAGAGACACTAATAAGAGATACAACTTATTTTTTACTTTTTTCTTTCATTATTCTTATTAATTTTTACTAATTATAACTCTTATTATTATTTTTTTCCTAAATTTTTTGAATAATAAAATTAATAATAAATTACTCTTTCATAATTTGTTCTAGTTTATCACCAAACAAAATACAAGAACATCAATTTGTGTTTCTGTCATTTCTGTCTAGTTCTCAGTGTCTTGTCTTGTCCTGTTTTCAAAATCCAACGCAACCTAAGAGTCTTAATTGACTATTAACATTATAAATTTATGAAAATTGATCAAATCAAAGTTTAATTGAGGGGAGAACTTGAGGTATTGGAATTTCTCAATTTGGGGTTCATTTAATCTAATTTCATTAACTAATAATGTTAATAGTCAATCACTACAAAAAAAAGGTTTAGCTAGTGAAAAGGGTGACCATAGGTCTATGGTCACGGTTTTTGACCTATGATCACGGTTTTTCCACCGTGGCCTATTCTGCCATAGCCATAGACCTATGGTCACGGTTTTTTTTATCTATGGTCACTGTTTCTATGGTCACGGTTGTAGTGTTCATATTCTGGTACTTTAGACCATATTTTTTTACCGTGACTATAGGTTAATCTATGGTCACGCATAAAAACTGTGACCATAGCCTAATTTATGGTCATGGTTTTCACCTTGACCATAACCTCTATGGTCACCCCCACATTAAAACCGTGACCATAGCCTTATCTATAGTCACGGTTTTTACCGTGACGATAGCCTCTGTGGTCACCCCACATTAAAATCGTGACTATAGTATTATTTATGGTCACCCTTCCTTAAAACAGTGACCATAACCTTATCTATGGTCACGGTTTTTACTATAGTCACGGTTTTTACGGTGACCATAACTTATCTATGGTCACCCCACCTTAAAACCGTGACCGTAGTCCATAGTCTTATCTATTGTCACAGTTTTTACCGTGACCGTAACCTATTTTGTTTTATGAGAATTAATTTTTTTTAAAACATAATCACATTCCAAAATGATGGTAATCAAAAAATAAATCTAAAAATGAAAAATGATAATCAACAATTAAGATAAATTGTGATTAAAGTAACCAACTAACATATAAATATAGTTGAGTGAATACACTTGTCTCAATCTCAGTTTTATATAGTGATATATACACTAACACTAAGTAGACACTATTAACAGAATTGTTCCATAGGCGTGAGAGCAATACAATTTAGACTCTGCCAAGATAGATTGTTTCTGGTATTGCTATTCTTCCTTCTCAACGCTCGAGAACTTTTGTTTCAGCCAATGTTCTGAAAATCGGACCGGATCGACCGGTCGGACTGATTTAACCGCGAACCGGCAATATTAATGGTCTGGTCAGGCATATAAAACCGCTAATCAAAAAACCATTGAACCGGACGAGAACCGGTCGGTCAGACCAAACCGAAACCCGGCCGGTTTACACAAAAGAGGGTAGCTCCTTCGTTTCTTTCTCCCGTTCTCCCTTTCTTTCTTTCAGTCAGAGAAATCACACAAACGCAATCACAAAACCCTAGCACTGTAAGCCTACACCACCGCCACAAGGAGTGGCATACTGCCGCCGTCCGTCGCACTCAAAGTTCGCCATCCGTCATCTAGCTTCTCTCGTGCTCAAAGTCTTCAACCCCTGTTCGCTGTCACCGATCGCGGTTGCTTCCTCGAGCTCGGCGTCCGTCGTCTTTGTCTGCTCAGCCGCGCTTCCGTCGCCGTTTGTTTGCCGTTCACGTTCGCGTTCGCTCGGCGTTCACCGTTCGCGTTCACTCGCTGTTCACCGTTCGAGTTCGCGTTCGTCTGGAAGCCACGTTGCTCTGCTTCAAACTCTGCGACCAACCCGCGCCTCCACTCAGCCGTCGAACTGCTCTCTGTTGTCCCCGTCGTGTGTTTCCTAAACCCGCCACCAGACAATACACTCACACAACACCAATACTCTTCTTCAAACTCTGCAACTTCTGATTTCTATTACAATAAGTAATTATTTGATTTGGTAGTGGTTTGGATTTTTTCATAGACTAAATTAAAGTTACAATAGTTATGTTCTCTTCTCTATCACATTGAAATTAAGCATTGAATTCTCTTATTGCGTTTTAATTTTACCGCACTCAACATGTTTGATGAAATGCTTTAACCATATTTCTGGTTGGTTTTATAATTTCTAGCTTTTAGAAACTTACTAAGTTGATTGCATGTGAAATTAAAATAATTGGATCATAGTAATTAGGAAATTTTAGCTGTACAAATAGCATCTTTGCAGAAAATATATTAGCATGATGATTCCACTTGCATTAGTGTTCTTCTGGTAAATTTTTTAACTGTTATTGTGAGCTTGTTAATTTGCTAATTGTTCTTGTGTTCTTCTGTTACTTTTAATTTTTTTTGTTTTGTTGTGATTTTCTGTTTTTGAATTTGTTAAGTTGATAATTTGGTAAATTGTTGTGCTGCTATTGTTTTAATTTGTCAAATTGTTAGGTTACTGCGACTTAATTTGTTGGATTTTCTATTTAGGTCTTGTTCTTGTTTATTTGCTAAATTGTTGTTGTGTATTTATTGTTTATTTGCTGGATATTGGTGATCATTGTCGTTGAGATTATTTACTATGCAGGTTTAGTGTCATCACTGTTTTGAAATGTTTTATAATGTACTCATGTTTGTTGCTGTTTTGTAATTGCTGGTTATAAATTTAGTGTGATTATTGGTTAATGTTTTGTAATGTTTGGTACTGAATGCTGATTATTGAGTTCAGATATGGTTGTTTATTTTGACTTAGGTAAAGGGACTTATGGTCATTTTTTCCTGCGTTATACCGATTCAAATGATTATTTTCAGAGGATGAGCACTTATTTATGTATCTTGAGAAACTGTCTTTCTGTGTGTTATGAGCATTTGGTGAAGCCTGTATTGTACCTATTCAAAGCTTAGTTTTACCAAATGGTCTTCAAAACAACTCATCCAAAATGCTACTGCACAAATCCAAGTCTATTGTCTCTAAAAGCCTGCATGCACCTTCATTTGGTAAAGCCTTTCTAGCACTAGTCCACTACCAACTTTGTTATTAATAACGTTATCAAATTTATTTATCCGAGTACTATGTTTATTTTTTAGTTGGATTTATGATAATTCATTTGATATTCTTCCTATTCTTGTCAGATATTTCTTTTAACATTTTGTGTACTAATGAGGAATTGTACTTGCTTGGTATCATGCTTTCATCTGGCAATTTTGCATTTAATATAAAAAAAGAAAAATCCTAAGAGAGTAATTCACCACTCTATTAGAAAAGCTTCATACTACCTTATACCCTCAACTTAATACTTGCATATTTATAATTTATTTATTATTCTATTTTAAAACGGTTTTTTCGGTTGAATCACCGATTAGACTGATTGGACCAGTAAACCAGTGAACCAGTAACTAAAGCAGTTTGATGACCGGTCCGATTTTTAGAACCTTGGTTTCAGCCACTTTACCATATGAAAGCTCAGCACCTGCTTCATTAACATGCAAAGCAAAGTTACATTAGACATAAATTAGTATAACTAAGCTAAAGTCACATTAGACATAAAGAGAACTACTTCTAGTTCAGAAGTGCTCCACAATAAACTACCAAACAATAGGGAGAACGTCATTTAGATGTAATTAATACTAAACATGAAATTAAAGAACTGACATGAAATTAAATGTTCAGGCAATACAATCCAAGAGAAAAGACTTCTTTGTTTGGAAGTCTAATTACACACTAGTAAATTAAGTGCAAGGAATAAGTTTAAATTTATTTTACATTGGCAGACCTGGATACTAAGAGCTTGAGGCCATGTTTATTATAATTAAAAATACTGTGAAGCAGCTTAAAAACAGTATTATCTAAGCACAATCCTGTTTCGAATTTAAGGTGTGAAGCAATTTCAGGCAACCAATCGTGACAACATTTAACAGTAACGGTTAATGTAATCATAATGATAAAATAGTAAATAATGGAGTACCTCAACCAGAGCGACTTCCTTCCTCGGCAAAGAACCCAACGATGGAAGGGGAGAGTCCAACATCCTTTGCTCCTGCAATTAGCGCAGCTTCAGTCCATCCCAACTTTATCTGCAAAATTAGAACCACCGCAATTTCTCACTCAATTAATTCGTAACATAAATGAATTAATGAAATGAAAGAAGGAAGAGAGAGTACGAACAACATGAGTGAGGGAGGCATGGAGCACGCGAGATTGTTCGTCCTGGTTCTGGGATCCTCATCAGGCGACGGCGATGGCGATGAAGATATATTAGACGTAAAATTTCTATGTGATTACATTAACCAAAAAAAATTTAGATAAGTATAGGGCATTACTAAGGTATCTCAACTCTTACCGTCATCTCATTTAAACGTAGCCTATTCCAACTTTGTAATATAACCTTTAATGTGTTACGTACATGGCTTAAAGCTACTTAAGGCATCCATGGATCCCAGATGGTTCTCACGAGCATTTCTTAGCTAGTTAGCCTGATGCTTCTACCATCTTAAGAATTTAAATTAATAGTTTAATATCTTCTATGAGATCGATATGGCTATGTTTTCTCTCCTTTGGTTTATTTCATGCTTCATGTTGGGTTTGCTTTGAATTAATATTAGGACTGCATTTTCTTTGTTTTAGATCGTGTTTACCCTTTATTATTTATGCAGCTATCAGACTCTATTATCTCCTTGTCAATTCGTTTCTAAGTTTTTATCTTCTGTTTATTTATTATTAAGTCTTCTCCTTTCTACTTCTGGTTTCCTTTCTTCACAATCAAACTATGAATTTCAATCTTGCAAAGCCCCATTATTTGGTTGTAACAAATTAACTAAGTAACAAATTACTTTCAGCAAAAAAGATTTCAGCAACACATTTCACGCTCTAACTATTTGGTTGTAACTATTATTACCCATCACATTCTGTCCCCAGTTAATTATGAAAACGCACACGATATTCATTATTCTTTTCAGATATTGAAGGAAAGAAGAAAAGACACCAATCGTGACTTTCTTGACAGCTAAATGCATAAATAGTATGTCTACTTTGGGACTCTGTTAATTATTTCTATTTATGAAGTTTTTGCAGTGCACTTTAACAATCTTAAGAAACAATTAGTTTATTCCAGGGAGAAAAGAAACAGAAATGGTAAAGGGAAGATTCCACATTGAAGTGAAAACACAACTGCTTACCAGTACCACATACCAAAGCAAGTTAACTCTCTAATATCTATTCAAGAAATTTAGTACAAATGCAGCAGAATATACAAGTCGAAATAAACAGCAAAATATTGAATAAGCATCCAACCAAGTAATTACCTCTTGTTGCAACCGCCATTTCCCTCTTACTTGTCCGCAGAGCCTCTATAATTCCCAAAAGAAAAGAGTGAAAAAAATGCACAAGTAGATAGTCAATGCTAAATCTTTGAATTCCTAATTTTGATTAAAAAAAAAAAAAACTTATAATTTCTAATTTTTCCACCTAACCAATTTTTCCCAGCACTCACAATCTACAGAGATGTATTATTTTATTTCCTTTTTTCAAAAAACAAAAGGTACGAATTTGAATGCGAGTTGCAAAATTCAGAGTGCGGAGAAAGTGCAAAAACGAAAGAATGACACGATATGAGAAATGAGGAGGAAGAAAAGGTGGACCTTTGGGTTTTCTTCTTGAAGAGTATAATAATAATTTTATAATTATACTCTTGTATTATAAAATATGGTTATTCCTCAAATTATTTAACTAACAAATTAAAACAATAAAATAATTTACAATAGTAAATAATTTAAAATTTCATTTTTTGGGTTTTATATTTTGAAAAGATTGAATAATCTTTTCGTTGTCAATACAATTAAATATCTCTCTTTTTATATATGTCACTAAACAATCATTTAAAAATTCATCTCTCATACGGTTGCGAAGCCGACTCTTTATGAAATAGGAGAAAAAGTTCTTTCAACTGATGTAGTTGCTACAGGCCAAACTAAAGCTAACTTCAAAAGAAAAAACACTAATGGATAAACAATATTTTTTCGAGTCTCAACCGATTTCTGGAGTAATACCCCAAATAGGTCCCCCAAGAAATTTACTGTCGGACATATTTGTCCCTAACAAAATTTAACTAAAATTTTTTCCCTGACATTTTTAGTTATACACCAGATACGTCCCTATGGCAGTTTGACCCGGTCAAGACGTCCTACGTGGAGATTAACGGACTGACGTATCAGGTTAACTGCCACGTGTCACCTCCAGGACAATTTAGTCCCAATCCAAGATGGACAAAACCACGTCGTATTGGATCATGAGGCGAACGACGTTGTTTCGTAGAGGACAAATTCGTCCCCACCATGAAAGACAGAGTTGCGAAACGGCAACGTTTTAAATGAGGGACTTATCTGTCTGTTTGAGGGGACTTATCTGCCTGATCATTATGCTTTTATAGGGACCTATTTGTGTGATAACCTAATGTTTGGGGACCTATCTAACCTATAATTGGTGACATTACCCTCAAATATATTCATTGTCTTTTTTTAGTTTCATTGAAAACACAAGCTGATGTATCTGGACCTGGTAGCTTGCAAAATTTTAATCCTCCCTCTCATGACACTCAAAGTGAAGATTCTCCTTCACATGTCACAAAAAAATATCTCAGGCAAGCCAAAAGTATGCTAATTTTGAATGACTTAATGCGTATGTTGAACGATGACTTGGAGGAGAGAGTGAAGCAATCAGAAGATCTGTTGTTGAAGAAGAATGAGGATAGCCAACTTGTGAAGAAGCATACTGTTTTTGCTTTGTTTAGGGGTATAATAATTGGGGACATTGGTAGCTGTAGTTGTGTTTTGTATGTATATAGTGATTGTTTAGGCAAATTTTAAATTGTGTTGATTATCAAATTGTTAGATTGAAATGTCTCATTATATTTAGATGGATATGCATGAAATTAATTGTGGTGAAATAGTATAAAAGAAACACATTGCTTTTGGTTTGAACAATCTAGATGCCACTGGTTGCAGCTGCCATGGTCTCAACACTAACACTCTTCTGAGCCTTGGGCCGGATTACTATTTGCCTTGGATGTCTAAAAGGTTGCTGAGCCTGGAATAAACAAAATTATTATGAGGATGTTTCATACAGATTTCAACATACGCATTAAGTCATTCAAAATTAGCATACTTTGGGATTGCCTGAGACATTCTTTTGTGACATGTGAAGGAAAATCTTCAATTTGAGTGTCATGAGAAGGAGGATTAGAATTTTGCAAGCTACCAGGTCCAGATACATCAGCTTTGTATTTTCAATGAAACAAAAAAAGACAATGAATTTATTTGAGGGTAATGTCACCAATTATAGGTTAGATAGGTCTCCAAACATTAGGTTATCAGACAAATAGGTCCCTACAGAAGCATAATCATCAGGCAGATAGGTCCCCTCGAACAGGTCAGATAGGTCCCCCATTTAAGACGTTGTCGTTTCGCAACTCTGCCTTCCATGGTGGGGACGAATTTGTCCTCCACGAAACGATGTTCGCCTCATGATCCAATACGACGTCGTTTTGTCCAACTTGGATGGGGACCAAATTGTCCTGAAAGTGACACGTGGCAGTTAACCTAACACGTCAGCCTGTTAACCTCCACGTAGGACGTCCTGACAAGGTCAAACTGCCATAGGGACGTATCTGGTGTATAACTAAAAGCGTCAAGGACAAAATTTTAGTTAAATTTTGTTGGGAACAAATCTGTCCGACGATGAATTCCTTGGGGACCTATTTGGGGAGAGCACCAATCCCATTTAAGTTTGAGAATTGACCATCAGAATGCACATCTAATATGAAATTCTCAAGTTGACTATCAAGTGCCAAAAGTTGAGTAGAAGAAAATTCTAATGGATAGAATTGAGCTAACTGGATCAACTTCTCCTTATCAAATGCAAGAAATGAGTGTCTTGGATTCAGACAAGTTATACAAAGAAGTAATTCAGTATTCACCTCTGTAAACCAACACAAGTAATACACAATACCACCTGACCTAAAAGCTATTGATTCTTAACTATTGATTCTTATTCAATCACAAACCATTCCTTTATTCTAAATCCCCATTCAGCCATTTCCCACCCCAAAAGCTTCTTTATTTATAATATACATATGCTATAATTAATTGGTTACAGGATTGAGAAATTTTTGTTGTTTACCACTCTTGATAAGTTGATAGGTTGATTTGGGTTCCCAATCATGTACCAAGAGACAAACTAAACTCCAGGAGGATGACCCAGTAGCGGTGTGGCGCCAACGACAACAGAGAAGAGGATTGTAGACTAAAATAGAAGAACCAGTCAACCAGAACTCCAGAAATCCAGAAGAAATTGATGTTTGTTGAAGAAGAAGGCAGAACCGCAGAATCAGATGCTGAATTGCTGAGTGTCAAAGGAAGGATCGCAGAAGAGGAACGCAGCGGCAGATCCACACAAATTAGAAGCAGTGACGGAAAAGAAGGTAGAACCTAAGAAGTGAGAACCACTAGACGCGTCATGGCGGCGATGCAAAGAGAAACCGACGAAGGACGGTGACAGAGCCACGTGGGAGAATCGCGGCGATACAAGGAGTCGCGGAGCCGCGGAGTCGCAGGGAGCAGAAACGCGGAGTGACAGCCTAACAGGGGAGCTAGTGACACTGCCACACAGCCCACACTGGCGGAGCCCCGGAGCGGCAGAAATGCGAAGTAGCCGAGTAGCGATCTGGCGGCAGTAATTCTGACCTTCTGGGGCTTGGAGGTTGGAGGGCAGAGGCTGGAGTAATTAGGGATTTGAAATTGGAGAGAAAGGGAGAAGCAGAACAGTTTAGGGATTTGGGGCGGGGGAAAAAGTCATTATATAATGGAGGCAATCTTGACATTTCACTAAGAATTACTCTTTATTATTTAAAATTTGACTGGGGGCAGTTGCCCCCACTGACTTATGCATAAATCCGTCCCTGCTTGTGATCATAGTTATCAAAACTGGATCGTACCAGACCGACCAGTTCGACCAAAAAACTGATAAACCGGTGGTCTGGCCGGTTCGGCTTACAATGCAAACCGCTTCTGCAATTAATCCGGTCAACGGTGGTCAAACCCGTTGAAAACCGGACGGGTCAACGCGAACCGGGCGAATGAACCGCGCGTCTCCACGGTGCACTGGCGGGCATGCTGAATCACAGTAGAAGCACCTTGTGCTCCTTTGCCATTAAGCCAATCATTCTTCTTTGGTAAATATAGGCTAATAATAATATATATAATAAGAAAGTTCACATGAGAATGCTCTAAGTCTACCGAGTTAAACGGTTCGACCACTGACCCATCGGTTCAACCACTAACCCAGTGACCCAATAACTTCACCAGGTCGATTGCCGGTTCGGTTTCGATAACTATGCTTGTGATTCGTGAGTGTACAAAGGGGTTGGAGGCGACCAGTTGGACTGTGGAGAGACGACCGGACCATAGTGACGGCGATAATGAGAAGAATAGCAGCGACAATGGAGGCTAGGATTGAGCGCGACCAACGTGGTGGTGGTAGAGACTCAGGCTTCCGTTTTTCTTTGGAGACTGGGGAGAAAGAAGGAGAAGGGAGAAAGGAGGCTCTAGCGCTAGGGGGCACTCGCATGCTTTCTGAATGTTCTCTAAGCGATACAGCGTCGTTTCATTTGAACCGGTCGGGTCTCGGTTCAGTCTGACCGACTGGTTTAGCGATTTTCATCTGGTTTTTGAATCAACGGTTTTACCTAAAGAACCGAAACATAAAATCTATCGGTTTACGATTGGACCGGTTCGACTAGTCGGTTTGATCTGGTTTTCAGAACCATGCTAGCAACTGATGAGCAGAGGAGAGGGGCTGGCGACAGGCAACGCTTTGACGGCCACGAGGAAGAAGCTAGTGACTAATAAGCAGACGAGAGGGGCTGGAGCACGACCAGAGGTGGCGCTGTGCGTGACGGGGAGGAGGGTGCGTGGCTGACAGAGAAGGAATGGGGATTTCGGCACCAAGGAATATCTTCACCCTTTTCTCCTACGGGGAGAACGACGAGTAAGGGGTTTAAAAAAAATTGAAAAATTGTACTCTATGGTCACCCCTTAAAATCGTGACCATAGGTATCTTTAAGTCACTCTCCAAAACCATGACCATAGATCATTTTAGGTCACCATTTCGTAAAACCGTGATTATAGACTCCTTTTGGTCACCCCTTAAAAACGTGACCATAGACCCTTTTAGGTCACCCCACCATAGACCCTTTTAGGTCACCCTTTTTTAAAAAATCGTGACCATAGACCATTTAAGGTCACCCCCCAAAACCGTGACCATAGACTCCTTTAGATCACCCCAAAAAATCGTGACCATAGAACCCTTTAGGTCACCCTTTCATAAAACCATGACCATAGACTCTTTTAGGTCACCTCTCAAAATCGTGCCCATAGATGACTTTTGGTCACGGTGAAAAACCGTGACCATAGACCAGTTTAGTTCACCCCCAAAATTGTGACTATAGACCCCGTTAGGTCACCCCCAAAACCGTGACCATTAGACCCTTTTAGGTCACTCTTTTTTAAAAAATCATGACCATAGACCATTTAAGGTCACCCCCAAAACCGTGACCATAGACCCCTTGAGATCACCCCAAAAAATCGTGACTATATACCCCTTTAGGTCACCCTTTTTTAAAAAAATATGACTATAGACCCTTTTTGGTCACCCCCATAAACCGTGACCATAGAGACTTTTAGGCCACCATTTTTTAAAAACCGTGACCATAGGTACTCTATGGTCACCCTTTTTTAAAAAACCGTGACCATAATTTTTTTTGTCACGGTAAAAAACCGTGACCATAGACCCAAAATGTTGCAGTGAATTAGAACTAATATGTGTGTGTTGTTATGTTATTTAACGTACTACGTCAACAAACTCTGATACCATTAATAATGAAAGTGACGAAATGACTAACATGATTAATTTAAAATCTTTAAAAGACGAATTTGATTAAAAAATTCTTCAAAAACCAAATTAGAGAAAGAGTGGTCTTTCAGAAATTAATTTAACTATTTACTCTTTAAAATACTAAAATATATTTTACATATTAATTTTAAAATACTAAAATAAATAAACAAAATCTTTACGCAAATACAACATTAGCAATTTCCAGACGCAAATGCAACAAATGCAACTGTATATAATCCGCTCAATTGTACATAATCCGCTACAGACTATCGCGGATTACGTTGAGGGCTGCGTTACTCATAAACCGCTACACCATGTAGCGGTTTATGCTCATATGGTGCGAGACTCATAATCCGCTACACCCTCTAGCGGATTATGAAGAGTGTGGAAAATCGGGTTGGCTTATGTTTAAAAAAAATACACTTTCTAAAACTGAGTTTGTTTTGCATAGAATAAAGGGCATTTTAAGCCATTTTAAGCCATTTTCTATGCAAAACAATTTTAAAAAATGACTTAAAAATGTTAGAAATACTATAAAAGTTTGTCTTAGTAATTTAGGTAAATATTGGTTATAACTATATTTTTCTTAATTTTTAAATTATTATTGACTATGTGGAGTATTTCTTTAATGTCCTAAGTCATTAGAACATTACAAATTTTTATAGTACTTCTAAGTTCTAACATCTTTTAAGCCATTTTTTTAAATTATTTTGTATAGAATAAAATATTTTTTTATAGTATAATTTAAATAAATTTATTTTTTTCTCAAAAGATAAATTTTATTGGTGCAATAAAATAATAGGCCCATTTTGGACTTACAGCAAAAAAAAAATGGGAATTTCCCAACTAAGCAAACGTACTAGATATTAACTCCTGATAAAGACATGGAACGTTACTAAAAGGTGTGAAAAAGGTAAAGTGAAAAAGAAAGAATTTTTGGAGGAGGAGCGTCGTTCATCAATGGAGGTGAGTCACTGCTTCCAGAGTTCTGGACTTTGTATTAAAAAAATATTCATGAACTATTAAAAATGGGCAAAAGAGTATGTATGAAATTCGAATTGATAGCTCATTAATATTTTAAAGAAGTCTCATAATTAAATATTTTGTTAGCTTTTTTTAATACATGAAATAAAATATATATTTTTTTAATTTTTAAATTATTAATTTTTTTAATCAATTATTAATTTTTTAATAAAATATATAGTTATAACCAGTATTTACCTAAATTACTAAGATATTACAAATTTTTATAGTACTCCTAACATTTTTGAAGTCATTTTTTAAAATTATTTTGCATAGAAAATGACTTAAAATGGCTTAAAATGCCTTTTATTCTATGCAAAACAAATCCGATTTTAGAAAGTGTAATTTTTTTAAACATAAGCCAACCCGGTTTTCCACACTCTTCATAATCCGCTAGAGGGTGTAGCGGATTATGAGTCTCGCACCATATGAGCATAAACCGCTACAGGGTGTAGCGGTTTATGAGTAACGCAGCCCTCAACGTAATCCGCGATAGCCTGTAGCGGATTACGTGTAATTGAGTTCCGCTACAGGGTGTAGCGGATTATATACAGTTGCGTTTGTTGCATTTGCGTCTGGAAATTGCCAATGTTGTATCTGCATAAAGGTTTTGTTCATTTATTTTATTTGCATAAATTGCCCATATATAAAGGCATAAAAAAATCTCTCCTATTTTTTACTTTTAACTATTATAATTTCTAAAAATATAAACAAATTATAATTTTTATATTCACAAACATTAAAGTCTTTGTAATATAAAAAAAAAAATAGTTAACCTAATTAATAGGTTACCTTTTTAAATCTAGACCATTCAAATAAAATATAATAAATGAAGAGTTTAGATTTAATGAATTAACAAGGTGTGCAGCACTCCATACTTAATCATGAGCGTTTAAGAATGAGCCATTGTTTTGGCGCCATTCTCGAAAAAGATTTATTTTTAAAGATAATTTTTTAAAAGATTTTTTTACAAAAGTAAAAGTGATTTTATATTTGAATATCTCATGTAAAAAGATATAAATATTATTCCCAAAACAAAATAAACATAATTCAAAACATAATTATAAATATTGTCTCTAAAACAAAATAAATATAATCCAAAATTCTCAATTTTCATCTTCATTCTCTTGTAAGTTGGGTTGAAAAAAGTTGGGTTTTGGTAAAAAAATTGTAAAAATACCCCTTGCTAAAAAAATTCTAAGCCTGGCGGGGAAGCCTGCCCCGCCCTGCCAAAACTCGCGGTTTAAGCGGTGCGGGTTAGGCAGGCTTTTACTATTTGGTGGTCCTAATTTTCTAGCCCAACCTACCTTTTTTGGCAGGTTACGCGAGCCGGTCCAGCGAGTTTAGACCCGTTTGTCACCCCTACTCGTAGATTATACTTTCATCATAAATTCGTAACAAGGTGGCGTATTTTATCTATTGGGATAATTTTTTCATAAACTATTAGAAAATTATCAAGTGCTCCCCTGACCGTAAACAATTTATAAACTCTTGGATTAATAGTGAAGCAGCAAAGAATTTCGCTGTAAGTTAGCGGGGTTCTTGCGGCATTTATCATACCATGGTTTGTGATTTTGTGTATAAAATGCACTTCCAAATACATACTCATATCCATTTTTTATATCTATTTCTTTTCTCAAACTTGAAATTATTTTGCATTCAAATCCAGTAACACTAACAATTTTTATCATGCACTAAACCCCAATTAATTCTCCAAATTGGGATGGAGACGTAGAAGAGGTGGAAGAGGGAATAACCAATTACTAAAGGAGATGGAAATAACACAGTATCGATTATGCAGAATCCTTATCCACCATTAAAAAAAATATTTTGATAAATTTTACCTTTATTAGTATCATACATCATTAATTTTAAAAAATAAATTAATAAACATGTGTTAGCATACTAGTTGTTCATACCCTGACCCAACGCTAAGGCCCAGGATCCAAGTAAAAAGGCCCAACCCAAAAGAGTTGAGCCTCACACTACACAAACCAGATGCCACGAAGTTGGCTATCTTCACGACTTGCTCTAAAGAAGTCGGTACGAGGATCAGCTGGCAGATAAACCTCCCTCAAGAGGATAACTGCCCCTAGAATCTTTCTAACCACTTCCAAGAGCCATATCTCAACCACCCTAAGATAAAGGGACGGTTATTCCCCTTAAAAGGTAGAACTACTCCAACGGTGGTTATTGGTCCATCCCTATAAATACACTGACACTTCTCAGGTATCTCAGAAGCTCCAATACTCTCTAGACCTGCTCACACCCTTGCTGACTTTGGTATCGGAGTGTCTTTGTAGGTACCACCCCCCATTCGTTCATACTCACAAGTCGGACGGAGGCCCCCAAGGCGCAGACCCGCACGAAGGCTTCCTTCCTCGGACGATTGGGCCAACCCAGCGAGTCCAGCCCAACAATCTCCAGTTACCCATCGTAACATTTGCGCCGTTGCCGGGGACCCGAGAGATCAACCAGTAATGGCGGACAGATCTCCTGAAGAGGGTTATGTGGAGACAAATTCTGAACAAGAGAATCTGGATACCGGAAACAATGATGCAGACCTAGCCCTCCATCAGGGAGCCAACGACCAGCATAGAGAGGGTACCTCCGGAGTCAAAAATCCGAAGGTGAATTCCTCAGAAGGGCGCGAATCGGAGAAGGACGGACAGTCCCAGGCAACTGAACTTATGGGATTAGTCCATGTCCACCAAAGCCGCCTGGAACAATTGGAACAGGAACGGGAGCGACAAAAGGAGACCGAAAAGAACCTAAAAGAGGAGATGGAACGGTGAAAAGAGTTAGAAAGAAAACTCTTGAAGTTAGAATCCTCCCTCAAAAGTCGGAACTCCCGCGACGATCGACAAGAGTCGCCCCTAGGAGGGGAGGACCCCTTCAGCGAGGATATAATGAGGGTAAAAGTTCCGAGGAACTTCAAAAGCCCCGATATGGACCTCTATGATGGAACCACAGATCTGAAGCATCACCTAAGCAATTTCAAAAGTCGGATGTATCTGGCTGATGCCTCCGACGCTACGCGATGCAAAGCTTTCCCGACTACCCTGTCGAAAGCAGCGATGAAGTGGTTCGACAACCTCCCCCCAAGGTCAGTCACCAGTTTTGAAGACCTCTCAAGGAAGTTCTTGATGAGGTTCTCTATCCAGAAGGACAAAGTAAAACATGCGCCAAGCCTCCTGGGAATAAAGCAGGAGGTCGGAGAATCCTTACGAGCCTACATGGAAAGGTTCAACAAAGCATGTCTAGAAATCCAAGACCTGCCCACCGAGGCAGTCATTATGGGTTATTCAATGGGCTTAGAGAATGTCCCTTCTCACAGTCCATATCAAAAAGACACCCCACCTCCTTAAGTGATGTACAGGAAAGAGCTGAAAAGTACATCAACATGGAGGAAAATGCTAGGCTGAGAGATTCGAGTTGGCGACCTGGACATCTTCCCTCAACAAAAGAGAGGGAGAGGGAACCCAAGAAGAAGGAAGAACTCGGTCTCGATAGACCAAGGAAATATCACTCTTATACTCCTCTAAAGGATTCTGTTCCGAAGGTTACCTGAAACTGGAGGTCGATCTCGGATGAGATCGTCTGTACTGGTCGGAGATGACGTGTCCGGCTGGCTGAGGGCGGCCGGAACTGTTGTGTCTGACTTGTTGGATTGACTGCACTGCTGATCCTTGGCCACCGGAGGGTGGGGAGTACCTGCAAGAGACTCCGATGCTTAAGTTAGCACGGGTATTAAGCAAGTTTTTAGTAGAATCAGAGTATGAGTTATACCTGGGTGTTCCAGTGTATTTATAATAGTTGTAGAGTGACCTTTCTAGATAAGATAAGTTAGTTATCTTATCTTATCTTTATCTTTGAGTTGAGGTCAGCTTATCTTCAAGGAAACCGCCCTTATCTCTATAGGCTTGGACGACCTTTGGATTTGGATCGTGTTCCTCTACTGGGGCCCTTTATGGGCTTTCCTATCGATTTGGCCGAGTTCTTTAAGAAGAAGTCGGTCCGCTTGACCTGAAGAGGTCGGTCGCTTTGTCGATTAATCATCCCAGGTCGGTTAGCTCGACCCAGGGTAAGAACAGTGCCCCTGCTTGAGCTCGGTCTTCTTTATCGAGGTCGAGTCCTTAACTTCGGTCCTTCTTGTAGCGAAGCCGAACTCAAGCATTTTGTCGACTCTTTTTTGTAGCAGCTTTTGAATGTAGAACGTTTTTCTTCTATAAGCACGCGCTTTTGTATTAGCGCTTTTTTGGGAATGCAAGCGGTTTTAATATCCGCATTTAATTGGCATTTAATTGCCCCGTTTCCCCTAACTTTTGTATTTTTGAATTTTGCATTTCAAGAAACGGTTTCTCTCCTTCGCCCTTTTCGTAACTTCTTCGCACTTATTCATTTTCTGCTTTTCACCCACATTTCAATTTTCTTGCGACGTCGCTTGGTGATTTTTCTGAAGCTTCTGTTTTTGCCTGGCGTTTTTGTAGTTTCGCGTTTCTTTCTGTGGTACTACTTTTGTTCGTGCTTCTTTGCTCGTGAGAAGGCAATTCCCGATTTCGTCTTCCATCCTCAATTTCCCTTAAGTTTGCTACTTTTTCCAGGTTGGTACTATCTTTCTTGCTTCTTTCATAGCTTCGACTTCAGTTTTTTAGTGAAGCTTTGATTTTGCATGTTGGAAAGTTTGAATCTTTTTCGTGGTCTTGTATTCGCTTGTTACTGTGATGTGTTTTTCCTGACTTTTCTTTTACGCATTCCCTTGGCATTTCCGTCGAGGCTTTCTAGGGTTTTGTTGTTGCTTCTAGTTGTTTTTCCTGTCTGATATCGATAGAGAATCTGCCTCTGTTTCTCGCTTTGTTTGGAGATTTCTTTTTTATTCTGACAAAGTTTTGCACCTTTTGATGATTTCTATTTGGCGTGTTCGGTGTTAGTGCTTGCTCTTTGCTGATGATTTTTTGCTCGATTTCGAAAAAGTTTGCGCCTTTGCTGTTTTTCTGCTGATAAACTGTAGGAGGGTGGATCTTTGTTTTCTGGATTTTATTTTGATGAGTGCCGGGATGTCGGTTGTAGAAATAACTTAAAGACCTTGCTTTGTTTACTGCCTCCAAGGGATGCCCCAAGACCTTTGTCTTTAGTCTTGGGGTTTTTTCTTTTTGTTTATCCGTCCGTCGAGATGTTTTGCCCTTTGTCCGAGATGTTTTTTGAGTAATCCATTCTTCTTTTCTTTTGTAGGATTTAGTTGACCTCATGTCTTCCCGAAATAACATTGTAGAGATGCCTTCCCAGGTTCCCGCGGGTATGGCCGATTGGGTGGACTCCATGGTTCTCATGTGTATCTCGATGGTTGACTCTGAGTTTAGTTCTCAACTTAGGCAGTTTCACAGCGTCTGTAGTAACTCTGGTGATGAGAAGAATTATGAGCTTGTTCCTCCTTCCTCTGACGAGAGAGTCTGTTTCTCGACTCGAGTTGTTGACGATCGCCCTTTCTTTTATGCTTACGATTTTTTCTTTGGTCAACTCGGAGTTACTCTTCCCTTTACTCCATTTGAAATCGACCTGTTATGGTCTTGTAATGTTGCCCCTTCTCAACTTCACCCCAATTCCTGGGGTTTCATTAAAATTTTCCAATTGCTGTGCAATGGCTTTGGTATTCCTGCTTCCCAGTCTCTCTTTTTCTATCTGTTTGTCTTGACTAAGCCCGGTGTGGTAAAAAAGAAGTCAGCTTGGGTCTCCTTCCATTCTACCCAAGGAAAGAAAGTTTTTTCCATGTTTGACGAATCGTTTCATGATTTTAAAAACTATTTTTTCAAGGTCTAAGCTGTTGAAGGAGCTCGCCCCTTTTTTCTAGATGAAAATGATGAGCTTGTAGAGATGCCTTCCCAGGTTCCTGAGGGTATAGCCGATTGGGTGGACTCGATGGTTCTTATGTGTGTCTCTCTGGTTGATTCTGAGTTTTGTGCGCAGCTTAGGCAGTTTCATTGTATTTGTAGTAATCTCAGTGATGAGAAGAACTATGAACTTGTCCCTCCCTCTTCTGACGAGAGAGTCTGCTTTTCAACTCAGGTTGTTGATGGTCGCCCTTTCTTTTATGCTTATGATTTTTTCTTTGGTCAGCTGGGTATCACCCTTCCTTTTACCAAATTTGAAACCGACATGTTATGGTCTTGTAATGTTGCCCCTTCTCAACTTCACCCCAATTCCTGGGGTTTCATTAAAATTTTCCAATTGATGTGCAATGGCTTTGGTATTCCTGCTTCCCAGTCTCTCTTTTTCTATCTGTTTGTCTTGACTAAGCCCGGTGTGGTAAAAAAGAAATCAGCTTGGGTCTCCTTTTGTTCTACCCAGGGAAAAAAGGTTTTCTCCATGTTTGACGAGTTGTTCCGTGATTTTAAAAACTACTTTTTCAAGGTCCGAGCTGTTGAAGGAGCTCGGCCCTTTTTTCTGGATGAAAATGACGAACCTGCTTTTCCCTTGGAATGGCAAAAAGACGTGAGGGTCTCCAGGTATTTGTGGGAGATATTGGATGATGCTGAGCGAGCCTTTGTGACTATCCTGGAAGAACGCTGGGGTCAAGTTCCCCATCTCGACACAAAGAAATTTCTAACCAATCCTTCTCTTCTTCAAACTGAACTTGGTATCTTTGCGTATTCTTTATTATCCGTGTATGTTGCTTGTAGCTGTCTTTCCGAGTTGTCTAAATCGATATAATTGTTTTTCTGTTTTATTTGTAGAGGCAATGAAGAATAGTGAATACATGAAAGCTTTTAAGAGGGCGCAGAGGGCAACTGCTGCCAAGGCAGCTGGGGAAGGATCTGTTCATACCCTGGGTCAAGATGTCTGACCCGGGATGTTTAGCGACAAGCCGACCGACCTCTTCAGATCAGACTATCCGACCTCTTCTCAAAGAGCTTGGCCAATGACCGACCTCTTCACAAAGAGCTCGGCCAAAACGCTACAGAGGCCCAATGAGGGCCCAAATAGAAGGAACACAGCCCAATCCAAAGGCGGCTCAAGCCTACAGAGAGAAGGGCGGTTCCGTTGAAGATAAGCTGACCTCGCCCAAAGATAAGATAAGATAAGATAACTAACTTATCTTATCTAAGAAGGTCACTTCTCACCATTATAAATACACTGGAGCACCCAGGTATAACTCATACTCTGATTCTACATAAAACCTATTTAATACCCATGCTAACTTAAGCATCGGAGTCTCTTGCAGGTACCCCCACCCTCCGGTGACCAAGGATCAGAGGTGCAGCCAGTCCAACAAGTCAGACACGACAGCTCCGGCCACCATCAACAAGTCGAACACAACAGCTCCGACCAGTGCAGAAGATCTCGTCCGAGATTGACCTACAGTTTCAGGTAACCCTCGAAACATTGGCGCCGTTGCCGGGGACCTGGAAGTCATCCCATCACCATGGCGAACGAACAGGACAATGACCACGACTCAGATCTAGAGGATAGAACACCGCACAAAAAATGCGGACACTACACCTAAGGATACTCCTCAACTTAACAACGAGAATAATTCTCCAAACGCGGGAGCCATGGAGGCGCTTCAAGACCGTTTAAAACAACTTGAAAAAGAAGCCCTACATCAACGAGAGGTTGAGAAAAACCTACAAAGGGAAGTTAGGCGACGCTGCAAGTTAAAGGACAAGCTCCTAAAACTCGAAGCAGATCTCAAAGCCAAAACAACTCGATCCGGTCACGAAGACAGCCCCCACAAAGATCAAGACTCATTCACCAAAGAGACCATGAAAGCTAAAGTCCCAAAGGACTTCAAAGCTCCCAACATGACCCCGTACGACAGCATATCAGATCCAAGCCATCATCTTAGTAATTTCAAAAGCAGGATGTATCTCACGGAGGCCTCAAATGCAATCCGTTATTCTCCATCCAAAAAGATAAGGCTAAGAACGCCCCAAGTCTATTATGAATCAAGCAAGGAGATCGGAAAAATCTCTGCAGCTACATGGAAAGATTCAACAAAGCATGCCTTGACACACAAAGTCTTCCAACAGAAGCGGCCATCATAGGACTCATCAATGGCCTAAGAGAAGGACCTTTTATCCAGTCTATATCAAAAAAGTACCCAACATCTCTAAAACGAGGTTCAAGAAAGGACGGAAAAATACATCAACATGGAGGAGAACTCTCGGCTAAGAGAGAGCTCAGAAACCGAATTCTCCTAACACAAGACAAGGATAAAGAGTCCAGGAAGAAAGAAGACCAACCCACTGAGAAACCTATCTCTTATGGATGTTTAACGAGAAATACGCAACACTGAGAAGATCTCACCACCTCGCCCAATCAAAAGCAAAAAGGAGAAAGAGGTCGGACGAGTTGAAGATCCACCTCACAACAGAGGTCGGACGAGTTAAAGGTCCACCTCACAAAGAGGTCGGATGAGTTGAAGATCCACCTCACAAAAAGAGGTTGGACAAGTTGAAGGTCCACCTCACACCAAAGAGGTCGGACAAGTTGAAGGTCCACCTCACACCAAAGAAGTCGGACAAGTTGAAGGTCCACCTCACAACAAAGAGGTCGGACGAGTTGAAGGTCCACCTCACAACAAAGAGGTCGGACGAGTTGAAGGTCCCCCTCAGACCAAAGAGGTCGGACGAATTGAAGCTTCACCTCACACCAAAGAGGTCGGACAAGTTGAAGGTCCACCTCACACCAAAGAGGTCGGGCGAGTTGAAGGTCCACCTCACAATAAAGAGGTCGGGCGAGTTGAAGGTCCACCTCACACCAAAGAGGTTGGACGAGTTGAACGTCCACCTCACACCAAAGAGGTCGGACGAGTTGAAAAGGACAACGGAGTGCGAACAAGCCTTCCGAGATTTCAAAATTCTTAGGGCAACCACCCATTCTTTCCAGACCACGGGAAAGTGAAGAACTCATTATACCTCGTAGTGGAAAGTCAGGTAATAGCCTCAGCACTAGTCAGAGAAGACGAAAGTGGGCAACAACCTGTCTACTTCCTCAGCAAAGCTCTACAAGGGACCGAACTAAACTATCAACAGATAGAAAAAGTTCGTCTACACCCTCATACTCACCTCTCGATGACTACTTTTAAGCTCACACTATCAGAGTTCGGACCAACTAGCCCATAAAAGGCATCCTACAGAAAAAACTTAGCTGGAAGAATCCTACAGAGGACAGCTCGGATAATTCGGGGTACCCTGGATAAAATCAGAGAACATCTCGGATAATTCAGGGGACCCTGGACAAAAAAAGAAAACAGCTCGGACAAATCGGGGAAAATGAAGTCCGACACATAGAATGCCCGAGCTTATGCATTTTTAAAACCAGCCAGCACCAATAGCTCGGACAATTCGGGGATATGAGGTCCGACGCATACCTCGGGAGCAGAATACCCGAGCTGATGCATTTTCAAAACTAGCCAACACCAAACCAGGGGGCAATAACAGAAGCCTCATCCAGGCTACATTACAAGACCACAACAAGTCAATCTCGAAGGCGGTATAAGGGATGTACCCAGGGTATGAACAGGATCCTCCCAAGTGCGCGAGAAGCCATCAGTGTAGAGTTCCACCGGGGTGAAGAAAGTGATTCCTACACCCCGAGTTCATTTGGCAGATCCTCACGTTACCTCTGCTGCTCCTTCCGTTGCTCCTCCCAATAAAAAATAAAAGACTGCTGAACCCTTTGACCTCGATGCTCCTGATTTTAATGCTATTGAATTCGTGGATCAACAAATCGGTCCCTACGGCGCTCTCTCCATGGACGATGTGTCTATCCTCCATCACTTGGAATTCATGGCCCAAAATCATGTGAAGATGGCGTATATGTCGGCTGCCATATATCGGACTGCTCAGAATCTCCCTCTCCATGCTACTAAAGCGTTTATAGAGGAGGCGAAACAAAAGTTTGATCGGATGAAGGAGTTAAATGAGGAGTTTGAGACGAAGGTAGCCAAGTTGGAGAAGGACTTGAAGAATGAGGAGGCAAGTTCTCAGTCGTTGGCGGCTTCTTTGAGGTTGGCTGAGGACGCAGTCCTGATGCACAAGGAGAGTTACCTTTCATCTTATCGGGAGGTGATGCGCCTGAGGGGGGAGCTTGACAGTGTTCGGGAAGATTATGCTGAGTTCCAAAGTCATCTCGTTGGCAGCGTGACTGCTGCTTATGAGAACTTGAGGGAGCAAGTTCAGGTCATTGCTCCCGAAGCCGACCTCACCCTTTTTAGCCTGGATAATGTAGTCAGGGATGGCAAGATTGTCCCTGATGATGAGGGTGATGATGATGATGTTGTTCCTCCCCCTGTGTCCTCTACCAAAGTACCGACCTCTTCGGTTCCTCCTGCTGTGCCCGACTCGGATTGTCAGATCCTGAATCGGGAGGATGGAACTGTGGATGCTATGCCGATTCAGACTCGCCCTCCTTCTCCTTGTCCTAATGCTGCCGAGAAGGCTCCCGATGCTTGTTGATCTCTTTGTGGTTGGTTTTGGTGGCCTTCGAGGCCATATAACTTTATAGAGTAGAAGCAGTTGTTTGACTTGGCATCTTTTTTGTTTTTCTATTGATGTTCAAAATCATGCTGCTCGACGTCCTTGGGTTACTTTGCTTTATTTGCTTGTACCTTGGATCTTTTGAGGTTGTGATCGTATAGATCCAACTTGTTACTCGATTTTCTGTGTTTGTGACCGATTCCTTTGCGTTGGTCCCCTTCTAAGTTATTTTCGTAGTCCTCTTTTTTGGATCTTTGTCAGACCTCTTTCAGGGACTATTTTGATAACTTTTTAGTAGTAGGAGTCCGACTTGGTTATATCGGTCTCCTTTAAGTTATTTTTTGTAGTCTTCTTTCTTGGATCTTTGTCAGATCTCTTTCAGGGACTATTTTGATAACTTTTTAGTAGTAGGAGTCCGACTTGGTTATATCGGTCTCCTTTAAGTTATTTTTTGTAGTCCTCTTTCTTGGATCTTTGTCAGATCTCTTTCAGGGTGTGAAATTCTTTTTCACTTTCTGCCAATCTGTTGCTTTATAATCGGACGATGAATGCTTCAGATTAATGCGTCTTGAAATCTTTGTAGAATATCTAAAATATATTTTATTTAAAGGAAAAGTGCAGATAGATACGTATGGGATTGTCTGAGTCTCAACTTGGTGCCTCATTAAAAAACCTTTTCAGGAAAAAGAGTGCATCCAATGATGAGATCTTTTATCTCTTCTTAACTGTAGTACCTTCTTAGGTTGCAAGCGTGCCACGACCTGGGAAGCTCTCATCCATCGAGCTCAGACAGTCTGTAGTAGCCCTTTCCGAGTACTTCTACAACTCGGTAGGGTCCTTTCCAGTTTGCTGCCAGCTTTCCTTCTCCTGGTCGAGTTGTTCCGATATCATTTCGGATTAGGATGAGATCATTCTCTACAAAACTTCTCGGTACTACCTTTTGATTATATCTGGAAGCCATTCGGCGCTTTAGAGCTTCTTCCCTGATCCGAGCTCTTTCCTGGAGTTCGGGTAACAAGTCGAGTTCTTTTCTCTGAAGTTGGGAGTTTGCTCCCTCATTGTAGTGAACTACTCTGGGCGACCCTTCCTCAATTTCTACTGGAATCATCGCCTCTATTACGTATGCTAATCGGAAGGGGGATTCCTTCGTGGTGGAATGTGGCGTTGTTCGATATGCCCATAGGACCTGTGGAAGCTCTTCTGCCCAGGCTCCCTTTGCATCTTGTAATCTCCATTTTAATCCAGCCAGTATGACTTTGTTAGCAGCTTCGGCCTGTCCGTTGGCTTGTGGATGTTCAACAGAGGTGTATTGGTACTTTATATTCAAATCGGCTACTAGTTTTCTGAAGCTTGCATCTGTGAATTGAGTGCCATTGTCTGTGGTTATTGAATATAGAACCCCGAATCTTGTGATAATGTTTCTATATAAGAATTTCCGGCTTCTTTGAATGGTGGCATTGGCTAGGGGCTCTGCCTCGATCCACTTTGTAAAGTAATCTACCCCTACTATGAGGAATTTAACTTGTCCTGATCCCTGTGGGAAGGGGCCGAGAAGATCGAGTCCCCATTTTGCAAACGGCCAAGGCGAGGTCACGCTGATGAGCTCTTCTGGCGGGGCGACGTGAAAGTTGGCATGTTTCTGACATGGTGGGCATGTCTTTACAAATTCTGTGGCTTCTTTCTGTAGAGTCGGCCAATAAAATCCCGCCCGGAGTACTTTTTTAGCGAGAGCTCGTGCTCCGAGATGATTGCCACAAATACCGCCGTGTATTTCTTCTAGCACTTTCTTTGTGTTGGAGGTTGGCACGCATTTTAGTAAAGGTGTTGAGATTCCTCTTTTGTACAGGATGTTGTTTATGATGGTGTAGTACTGTGCCTCCCTTTTTAACCTCTTTGCCTCCTTTTCTTCTGTGGGGAGTGTTCCTGTTTTGAGGTAGTTGGCTATAGGGGTCATCCATCCTTGGTCCTGACTTGTTATAGTCAGGACTTTTTCCTCTTCCGAGATTGACGGGTTCTGCAACATTTCCTGGATGAGGCTTCTATTGTTACCCCCTGGTTTGGTGCTGGCTAGTTTTGAGAGTGCATCAGCTCGGGCATTTTGTTCGCGGGGTATGTGGCAGATCTTATACTCCCCGATTTGTCCGAGCTGCTCTTTGGTTTTATCCAAATACTTTTTCATGGTGGGATCTTTGGCTTGGTAGCTCCCTGTTATTTATGATGTAACCACTTGTGAATCACTGTAGATGTTGAGTTTTTGAGCTCCGACCTCTTTAGCCAGCTTCAAACCAGCTAATAATGCTTCATATTCCGCCTGATTGTTTGAGGCCAGGAACCCAAACTTGAGGGAGAGCTCAACTTGGGTTCCTTGGTTGCTTTCTATTATCACGCCTGTGCCGCTTCCAGTTTTATTTGAAGAACCATCCACGTACAGGTTCCATTCTGTGGGGGTTTCTAGGGAATCTGTGAATTCTGCGATAAAGTCGGCCAGATATTGTGATTTGATTGCCGTCTGAGCTTTATATTAGAGATCAAACTCTGACAACTCCACTGCCCATTGTAGAATTCTGCCTGCTAGATCTGTTTTCTGCAATATTCCTTTTATGGGCTGGTTAGTTCGAACCTTAATGGTGTGAGCCTGGAAGTACGGGCGGAGTCGTCGAGATGTTAGGATAAGAGTGTAGGCAAATTTTTCTATTTTCTGATAGTTCAGCTCGGATCCCTGTAGTGCCTTGCTAATGAAGTAGACAGGTTGCTGCCCATTTTCGTTTTCTCTGACTAGTGCCGAGGCTATTGCCCAGTTCCCTACTGCGAGATACAATATGAGCGGTTCTCCTTCTCATGGTCGGGATAGCATAGGTGGCCGTCCTAAGAACTCCTTAAAGTCTTGGAAGGCTTGCTCACATTCTGTCGTCCATTCGAACTGTTTTCCCTTTCTTAACGTAGCATAGAAGGGGAGGGATTTTATCGCAGCTCCTGCTAAGAATCGGGATAGGGCGGCCAATCTCCCGTTGAGTTGTTGTACTTCTTTGACACAGGTTGGGCTCTTCATGTTGAGTATGGCTTGACATTTGTCTGGATTTACTTCAATTCCCCTTTGTGTGAGCATGAAACCTAAGAATTTGCCTGCTTCTACTGCGAAGGTGTATTTTGCGGGATTGAGTCGCATGTTGTGCTTCCTTATGGTGTCGAACACTTGAGCCAGGTCGGATAATAATGTATCTTCGCTCTGTGTCTTTATCAACATGTCGTCCACATAAACTTCCATGATTTTTCCGATGTGATCTGAGAAGACTTTATTCATTAGCCTTTGATAAGTAGCTCCTGTGTTCTTGAGACCGAAAGGCATCACGATGTAGCAGTAGTTTGCCTTTGGTGTTAAGAATGAGGTCTTTTCTTGATCTGGTGGATACATGGAGATTTGGTTGTATCCCGAATATGCGTCCGTAAATGAGAGGTATCTGTATCCGGAGGAAGCATCTACCAGAGCGTCGATGCTTGGGAGTGGGTATGGATCTTTTGGGCAGGCTTTGTTGAGATCGGTGTAATCGGTGCACATTCGCCACTTCCCATTTGATTTTTTCACCAAGACGACGTTAGCTAGCCATAGTGGGTACTTGACTTCTCTTATAAATCCTGCCTCCAGTAGTGCTTGTACTTGTTCGTCCACAGCTTTGGATCGTTCTGGCCCGAGTTTCCTTCGTCTCTGCTGCACCGGCCGAGATCCTGGGTAGACCGCCAACTTGTGGCACATTAGCTTAGGGTCTATGCCTGGCATGTCTGTGGCTTTCCATGCGAAGAGATCGACATTATCTCGTTAGAATTGTATCAATAATTCTTTTGAGTCTCCTCTTAGGATCGTGCCAATATCGGTCGTTTTGTCCGAGGTTTCTCCAATTTGAATCTTTTCTATCTCGCCTTCTGGTTGTGGACGGAGTTCTTCTCGTTGCTGGGCTCCGCTTATTTCAATTGTATGAAACTCCTCTCCTTTGCCTCTGAGGTTTAGGCTTTCGTTATAACAGCGACGTGCCATCTTTTGGTCAGCTTTTATCGTGGCTATCCCTTTCGGAGTTGGGAATTTCATACATAGGTGTAGGGTCGAGACTATTGCGCCGAGTTGGTTGAGTGTTGTCTGACCTATGAGAGCATTGTAAGCTAAATTTACATCGACTACGATGTAATCTATTTTGAGGGTCCTGGATTGGTCCCCTTTTTCGAAGGTTGTATGTAGTGGTATGTATCCTAGTGGTCAAACCGGGGTATCTCCTAACCCGAACAGACTGTTTGGATATGCTTTAAGTTCTTTTGCTTCTAAGCCGAGTTTATCAAAGGCTATTTTGAATAAGATGTCGGCAGAACTCCCTTGGTTTATTAAGGTGCGGTGTAGGTTGGCGTTTGCCAATATGATAGTGATAACCATGGGATCGTCATGTCCTGCGATGACGCCCGACGCATCTTCCTTAGTGAATGTTATCGCTGGGATGTTGAGCACTTCTTCCTCTCCTTCGACATGATATACTTCTTTGAGATATCTTTTGCGAGAGGATTTGGAGATCCCTCCTGTTGCGAATCCGCCATGTATCATGTGGACATGTCTTTCTGGTGTCCGAGGTGATCGTTCAGTTCGTCCGTCATCCTCGTCCCTTCGTCTTTTTCTTTGGTCATCATCTCGGGTAGCCAGAAATCGATCTAATCTTCCTTCTCTCACTAATTTTTCTATGATATTCTTTAAGTCGAAGCACTCGTTGGTGGAGTGCCCTCGAACTCGATGGTATTCACAATATTCCTTCCAGTTTCCCCTCCCCTTTTGCCTTTGAGTGGTCGTGCTGGGGGGATTTTCTCTGTGTGGCAGACTTCTTTGTATACGTCGACCAGGGATGCCCTGAGAGGGGTGTAATTATGGTATTTTTTGATTTTCTCCCCCTGTCGATCTTCTTTCTTTTTGGATTCCTTGTCTTTATCTCGGTAGGTGTTCCCAAATTTTGAGGTTTCTCCCAACCGAACGTTTTCTTCCATGTTGATGTATTTTTTTGCTTGCTCCTGTACTTCGTCTAATGAGGTAGGGTACTTCTTTGATATAGATTGGCTAAATGGTCCCTCTCGCAAGCCATTGATGAGTCCCATGATGGCGGCCTCTGTTGGTAAGCTTTGTATGTCCATGCATGTTTTGTTGAATCTTTCCATGTAGTTGTGGAAGGTCTCCCGATCTCCTTGCTTGATCCCTAGTAGACTGGGGGCGTGCTTGGCTTTATCTTTCTGGATGGAGAATCCAGCCAGGAACTTTTTGGCCAGGTTGTTGAAGTTTGAGATGGACTTTGGAGGTAAGTTGTCGAACCATCGGATTGCTGTCTTCGTGAGAGTTGTTGGGAAAGCTTTGCAGCGAACGGCGTCTGAGGCGTCGGTAAGGTACATTCTGCTTCTGAAATTGTTGAGATGGTGGTTGGGATCTTTGGTACCGTCATATAAAGTCATATCTGGGAGTTTAAAGTCCTTTGGGATTTTGGTTTTCATGATCTCCCTGGTGAATGGATCCTGTTCTTTACGTGAGCTTTCCTTAGGAGTGATCCGAGGGGCCTTCGATTTGAGATCGGCTTCTAATTGCTGTAATTTTTCTTCCAACTCTCGACGTCGCCGTACCTTTTTTTGTAGATCCTTTCCGATTTCTCGTTGTTGTTGGGTTTCTTTTTCAAGTTGTTTCAAGCGATCTTGAAGAGATTCTATTGCTCCCGGTTTAGATGTATTTTTGTCTCCATTGGATTCTGGGGTATCTTCTAGTGGGGTGTCCGCATTTTTGTGCGGCGTTCTATTTTCTAGATCTAAATTGTGGTCGTTGTCACGGTTATCCGCCATGGTGATGGGATGACTTCCAGGTTCCCCGGCAACGGCGCCAATGTTCCAAAGGTTACCTGAAACTGGAGGTCGATCTCGGATGAGATCGTCTGTACTGGTCGGAGATGACGTGTCCGGCTGGCTGAGGGCGGCCGAAACTGTTGTGTCCGACTTATTGGATTGACTGCACTGCTGATCCTTGGCCACCGAAGGGTGGGGAGTACCTGCAAGAGACTCCGATGCTTAAGTTAGTACGGGTATTAAGCAGGTTTTTAGTAGAATCAGAGTATGAGTTATACTTGGGTGTTCCAGTGTATTTATAATAGTTGTAGAGTGACCTTTCTAGATAAGATAAGTTGGTTATCTTATCTTATCTTTATCTTTGAGTTGAGGTCAGCTTATCTTCAAGGGAACCGCCCTTATCTCTATAGGCTTGGACGACCTTTGAATTTGGGTCGTGTTCCTCTACTGGGGCCCTTTATGGGCTTTCCTGTCGATTTGGCCGAGTTCTTTAAGAAGAAGTCGGTTCACTTGACCTGAAGAGGTCGGTCGCTTTGTCATTTAATCATCCCAGGTCGGATAGCTCGACCCAGGGTATGAACAATTTCTATAGTGGACGTATACAGAGAGATTTGCAATACTGAAAGGCTGCCACCTCCCAGACCTGTTAAAAATAAAAAAAAGGGGGAGTCGCAGCGACTACTGTGAGTACCATAAAATATATGGTCATTCGACAAATGACTGTTACGACCTTAAAAATGTGATAGAAAAGCTGGCTAGAGAAGGCCGGCTTGACAGATATCTCATAGAAAGATCGGACAGCCATGGAAAGAGAAAGTGAGACGATGAGAATAGAAGAGACCCACCATCGCAGACTCCGAAGAGACATATCCATATGATCTCAGGAGGGTTTGCGGGAAGGGGACTCACCAAGTCCTCTCGCAAAAGGCATCTTAAGCGAGTCTACCAAGTCGGGAGCGAGTCACCCGACCTTCCAACCATATCATTCACAAAAGAGGATGGGCAAGGAGTAATCCCTGGACACGACGATCCAGTGGTAATAACCATGATCCTAGCAAATGCCCATCTCCACAGAACCCTAGTAGATCAAGGAAGCTCGGCGGACATCCTTTTCAAGCCCGCTTTTGACAAACTAGGGTTAGATGAGAAAGAATTAAGAGCCTACCCTGACACCTTGTATGGATTAGGCGACACGCCAATAAGACCACTGGGATTTCTACCCCTTCACACCACTTTTGGAAAAGGAGAAAAATCCAAAACTCTTAGTATAGACTTCATAGTCATCGACGTAGGGTCAGCATATAATGCTTTAATCGGCAGAGCTACCCTTAATCGACTCGGAGCAGTGGTGTCTACTCCCCACCTTTGCATGAAATTTCCGACCTCAGCGGGAATAGCAACGGTGAGGGAAGACCAGAAATTGGCAAGGAAATGCTACAATGAAAGCCTGAACCTGAGAAGAAAAGGCAGAGAAGTTCATACAATAGAGCTCGGCGGTGCAAGGGCCAGAGAAGAGCTGCGACCACAGCCGGGAGGAAAAACCGAAGAAATACAGGTCGGCCAAGAGGAAGGAAAAAATACCAACATAGGAGCCAACCTAGGGGAAACCCTAAAACAAGGGTTGACTAAACTCCTAAGAGACAATTCCGACCTCTTTGCCTGGAAAGCCTCCGACATGCCCGGGATAGATCCCGAGCTCATGTCCCACAAGCTCTCGGTATACCCAGGGTCCCGACCTGTACAACAAAAAAGACGCAAGCTCGGCTCGGAGCGAGCCCTAATAGTAGAAGAACAAGTACAGGCACTCTTAGAAGCCGGCTTCATCAAAGAAGTCAAATATCCAACATGGCTAGCCAATGTAGTGCTAGTCAAAAAGCAAAATGGCAAATGGAGAATGTGTGTCGACTACACCGACTTAAACAAAGCATGTCCAAAGGACCCTTATCCACTACCAAGTATTGATACCCTAGTAGACTCCAGCTCGGAATATCAATACTTGTCGTTCATGGATGCCTACTCGGGGTATAACTAAATCCCGATGCATGGGTCAGACCAGGAGAAGACATCATTCATCATGCCCAGAGCTAATTTCTGCTATGTGGTCATGCCATTTGGATTGAAAAATGCAGGGGCCACATATCAGAGGCTGATGAATAAGGTGTTTGCTTCTCACCTTGGAAGCTTAATGGAAGTCTACGTCGACGACATGCTAGTAAAAACCAAGGAAGAAATCGACCTCTTGGCAGACCTCTCGTAAGTCTTTGACACCATAAGGCTACACGGGATGAGACTAAATCCCGCAAAGTGTGCCTTCGCGGTAGAAGCTGAAAAATTCCTGGGTTTTATGCTAACGCAGAGAGGGATTAAAGCAAATCCCGATAAGTGTAAAGCTATCCTGGAAATGAAGAGCCCGACTTGATTAAGGGAGGTTCAACAGTTGAATGGCCGACTTGCAGCCCTCTCCAGGTTCTTGGCAGGATCAGCACTCAAATCCCTTCCACTATTTTCTTTATTAAGAAAGGGATGTCAGTTCGAATGGACACCTGAGTGCGAAGAGGCGTTCCAAGAATTCAAAAGATTCTTGAGTCAGCCTCCGATACTGACCCGACCCAGTGTGGGAGAAGACCTCGTCCTATATTTGTCTGTAGCAGACAAAGCTGTCGCGTCGGCTCTGATAAGAGAAGACGAGGTCGGACAACATCCAGTGTACTTCATCAGCAAAGTTCTACAAGGCCCCGAGCTAAGGTATCACAAACTAGAGAAGTTTGCCTACTCCTTAGTAATAGCCTCACGAAGGCTACGACCCTACTTTCAAGCGCATACAATAAGAGTCCGCACGAACCAACGCATGAAGCAAATCCTCCAAAAAATGGATGTTGCAGGGAGAATGGTTCAATGGGCAATAGAGCTCTTCGAGTTCGATTTGAAGTACGAAACTCGGACAGCAATCAAATCTCAATGCCTCACCGACTTCATAGCTGAGTACGCGGGGGACCAAGAGGAAAAGCCAACTACATGGGAACTCTATGTAGATGGATCCTCAAATAAGACAGGAAGCGGTGCAGGCATAATATTAGTGGACGAAAGGGGAACCCAAATAGAGGTTTTCCTCAAATTTGAATTCACAGCTTCAAATAATCAGGCAGAATATGAAGCTCTGATTGCCGGGTTGAAGCTGGCAGAAGAAGTCGGTGCTACAAAAGTGATGGTACATAGCGACTCCCAAGTGGTGACCTCCTAGATAAGTGGAGAGTATCAGGCAAAAGACCCAAATATGAAGAGGTACTTGGAAAAAACTCTGGAGAATCTTGGGCGCTTTGCGGAAACCGAGATCAAACATATAACTCGGGATCTAAATAGCAGAGCAGACGCCCTATCCAAGTTAGCAAGTACCAAGCCAGGAGGGAATAACAGAAGCCTAATCCAGGAAACTCTCCAGGAACCCTCTGTGGTAAAAACGGAGGAAAAGCAAGTGGTCCTTGAGGTAACCGGATTAAACCTCGGATGGATGAACCCCTTGGTTGAATATATGAAATTCGACATCCTCCCCATGGAGGAAAAAGAGGCTAAGAAAATCCAGAGGAAAGCACAACACTACACTCTGGTGAAAAATATTCTCTATAGAAGAGGGATATCAACACAATTGTTAAAGTGCGTATCGACCTCGAGAACCACCGAGGTATTAGAGGAGGTCCACAGTGGGATCTGCGGAAATCATCTCGGAGCTAGGTCGCTTGCCAGGAAAGTAATCCGAGCTGGATTCTATTGGCCGACCTTGCAGAGAGATGCCAGGGAATTTGTGAAAAAATGTCAACCATGCCAAATGCATGCAAATTTCCACGTGGCTCCCCCTGAGGAACTAATCAGTATAACTTTCCCATGGCCCTTTGCAAAATGGGGGATGGACCTGTTAGGCCCTTTCCCCCAAGCCCCGGGACAAGTCAAATACTTGATTGTGGGAATAGACTACTTCACAAAATGGATAGAAGCAGAACCACTAGCATCCATCATAGCCCAGAGAAGTCGAAGGTTCCTCTACAGAAATATTATCACAAGGTATGGGATACCATGTTTCATCACTACAGATAATGGAACCCAGTTCACCGACTCTACCTTCAGAAGCCTGGTGGCCAGTATGAAGATTAAACACCAGTTCACCTCGATGGAGCATCCGCAAGCAAATGGACAAGGCGAGGCAGCCAACAAAGTCATACTGGCAGGGCTGAAGAAAAGGCTACAAGATGCAAAAGGAGCCTGGGCTGAGGAGCTCCCACAAGTATTATGGGCTTACAGGACAACGCCCCAATCCGCCACTGGAGAAACGCCCTTCCGATTAGTCTATGGCGTAGAAGCCATGATACCAATAGAAATCAGCGAACAAAGTCCAAGGGTGATTCTCCATGATGAGATCGAAAACATACAGGGGCACAAAGAGGAGCTCGATTTGCTCCCCGAAGCCCGAGAAGAAGCCCAGATAAGAGAAGCAGCGCTGAAGTAAAGGATGACTACAAGATACAACAAAAAAGTCATTCGAAGAACCTTCACCCCAAATGACTTGGTCTTGATCAGAAACGACATTGGAGTTAACAAATCAGGGGAAGGAAAACTCGCTGCTAATTGGAA